>NW_024609881.1:87124871-87677371 GCF_016920785.2 Ixodes scapularis
GCTGCTTGCTTGGAAACTTAGAAACAGCCGCTACCAGACACCTGAATTAATTCTAAAATCCCCAGGACGTTTTGGGGAACGAAGCGATCACATAGCAGGCGGAAGCAAGTGTACAGCGTGAAAAAATATTAATTTTACCTATTGTTATGAAGGCGGATCATGTCGGTGTCGCAGTTCATAAACACTGTAAGGTGCTAACACAATTTTACAGTAGAAATGGGAATTGCATAAAAGAAAAAAACTGAACAGAAACACCTCATACGATGTCGTAGATTCCTAACATACATCGGCGATTTCATTTTGCTCGTACAGCGTTATAGCGTTGTCAGCGAACGAGGAACATCTTCATAAAATAAAGGGTGGAAAATACTCCACGTGTCAAGTTTTCTAACGACAATCACTAGTTGATATCGTCCCGTGGCAATTTCCGGCCCTTCGAATGCTCTAGCAGGTTGAAGAGTCGCGTTTCCAGCGACGCGTCACCACACACAAACGAAGGTAAACAATCAAGATGGCGGAGTGTTCCAAGCGTTGGGCCCGCCGTGAGCGCGGTGTGATAGGGTGGTCGGACAACACATCGGCCAACACGGATTCCGGGTGACAGCAATGTGTTGCCCTGCTGTTCTTGTTGCCGCGATGTGAGAGCGTCACCGGAAACGCGTCTTTCTCGTGTTGCCGAATAGAGTTGTCCGACTGTTGCCTCAGTGCGACCGGGCCTTAAGGGCGTCGAATCAATCAACCTTGTAATCTTTCTTTCGGTTCAGGTCGTTTACACTAAACAACCGACGGACGTACTAGGACTCTAAAAAGAGAAATAATTTTTCAGGTTTAGTGGATTCAGGTACGTTTCGGTAAACGCTGTGATGTTTCTTAAAGTCGATATAATGACCATCATTTGTTTATATCGAGAATAACAGCACAACCACAACACTATGTATTTTCGTTGTGAACTTGCAGCCTCGTTGCCACTCCAATTGCAGGTGAGCTGCAAGTTCCTTTCAACTATCGATGACAGCTTAAGGAATATGGTGCGCGTATTACGGTAACGCTTTTAGCGTCGTCATTTTTTTGGTGGATTCAGCCACCTTTTAAGTGAACTATGATTTAAGTAACTACGATTGGAAGTAACATCCCTGTCAAATGGCAAACGATACATTCAAAATTAGGGTGAAATAAGAGCATAGGAAATGTCACGGATCGAAAGAAGAATAAAGGTTCGATGATGCAAGCGCCTAAGAAAGTTCGAGCAAATACTTACCTCAAAACAAATTGCATACCCTTCTCACTACAATGCGAAAACGTGAAAGGCGGTCCATGAGGCCCTCCAGAGTCCATAATGTATTTGACTCGGGAGTTGCAGTCAACAGCACCAGGATGATTCTTGAGATTTCTCAGGGGACCACTTCCATCGTGCGCGCTCCCGAGCCTGCGAAAATATTGTTCATGCTAAAAAAACCATCTAATGGTCAACACTGTAATCAGGGACAGATTAAGAAACGCTAAGCAAGGCTCATTATGGTCACGCTTTTTATCGGCCCATATCGCATTGTCCATAGCGATGATAAAAGGCATGGGATTTACTAACGGTACCTAAAAAAGCTTTTCCCGGGTGATACGCTGAGCACCTGTGTTTATAAAGGAAGCGACAAGATACTTACAAATGCCCAATTTCGTGGGCTATTGTGGCGAATCTATAGTACAGAGGAGGTACTTCCTCGGAAATTCCCACATTCCAGCCTTTCACGCAGACCATTCCGGAAAAGGCGCGACCTGGAAATAATAATCCACCTGTTGCTTTCCAAATATATTCAATAACGTTCTTTTCAAGCTGTAAGAATACGCTGTGATGTGAAAATCACCCTCTTTGGAAAAGCAGGTATTTAGAATTCTGAGACGTTCAGCCACTTAAAATTAAAAATTGGCCGAGGCGTGACCGCTTGTGCAAAAGTTTCGGATGCCAAGGAAACAAGCCGTATTTAGAAGTTGGGCGGTGTGCTTAGAGGGAAAATTAGTCTTCAGGAAGATAAAGCAAAGGAAACACGCAAAAAAACATCAACAGTTAATTTTTTCAGCGCTGGGTGCTCGAACCTGATGTCAAAGTTTCAGAACTTGCTGACTCAAAGGTTATGAACAGTTTTGGGAAATTCACAATAAGGCGAGGGCAGTCGACGAAGTCCAGCAACGCATGAAAAGGAGTGACGTCGGCTACTGAAAACGAGACTCATTTTGCCAGTGTAAAATGAAAAAAATTGCTTCTAGCGTTTGAATCTGCAAACAGTGAGTTTTAAAACTTTGGCATCAGGTTGTACCGTTAGAGCTCCATTTGGAGGGCACTAAGCATTGGGCAATGCGTAGGCTGTCTTGTTATGAAAACACAATATTTCTCGCGATCACACGTGCACTTGCGGCCTGACAGTTTTCCGTAGAATAAAAATGTACAGTCATAACTTGTTGTTGATGTTCGCGTTTCGTGTTGTAGAAATCTCACCACATATATAAGTGAAATTTTCAAGAGATATTCGTTGAATTTGATGTTTATGATCATCATCTGACGACAACCATTTTCGTCAAATTTTATTTTTGAACTAAGTGGCAAAAACGTGCTTTAAAAACATTTTGAACTTGACTTTCTCCAAGTGTTTCAGAGCAAGCAATGTTAATTTTATTTAGTAAAGGCCATCTTCTGTGAAAAAAGCTACCAAATCACAAATCCCACTCAGTAATTCGTGTTACCAATAGCAGAAACGGTGAATATCATTCGTTATTCGTTTAACATCTTTCGGAAATTACTGGTTAAACTCCGAATTTCTCAAGATTCAGCAAAAATGCGTGGTCCGGAGCATCTTCTGACCCCGCTTTCTTACCGTGAATATTTGGAGATAATTTCTTAGTCTCCTTGTTACGTGTCCCTAAGCGGCGCCTGAAATGCAAATATGACAATACTAATTATGCGCATCCCTGCTGCTATGAACATTAATCACGTAAAACGGTGTATGTGCATATAGTTTGTGCTTTTTAGGCTTTACAGCTCTTTTTTTTAGAAAAGCCGTGAAAGCTACACTTATGCAGTCTCGGCAGGTGACTTACACGGCGATGGGGACGTAACAGAGGAGCTGTCACGACAGCCTAATACTTACAATATGAGATCACTAGGATTCGCATGAATAAAGGTCTTTGATATCCTCGGAAATAATACATCAATAACTTGTAGCATGCAGCACGTATTACCCGAAATTATGCACCTCTACCTCCCGTTTTGAGAGGCAACAAAACTTTTTTACACGTCTCTTGTCGCCTTGCCGTAAAGGCAATTTAAACGGCAAATAAAAAAGAGGGCATGTTACAATTTCGAAATGAAATGCTCTTTACACAAGCTTGCTGGCACGAGTCGGACCAAAGTACGAGGGTAGCAGAGGCGGCGATGCAGGCGAGTTTGTTCATCACTAGGTAAGGCAAATACAGCACAGAGAAAGACGAAGACAAAGAGGAGAAAGATATCAGCGCATATGTCTCCTCTCTTGAACCCATATCGGTTAGACGCATATAAGCACATATGTGTGTAAATAGATACCGTCTCCTAATAACTGAACAATGCCGAAATAAAAATAAACATGCATTTTTTTAAGAAAATATGAAAATGTGTTATTGCTTTGAACCTGTAATCTAGATGGTGTTTGCATAATGTTAGTGGAACACGTATCTGTCCGTAGTACGCATGAAACAGATGACCTAAGAAAAACATTTCAAAGCTTTTGAGGTCACGGTTTGAAGGTTATAACAACTCCTCCTCGGATGTTTTTCACCTAGCAAAGTACTGCCTGGTTACGAAAATTTACTACGCCCAATTTTAGGATATGAGATTGTTGTTTATGATCGAGTCGGCTTTTTTTTTTCGTATTTTGTTGTTAAGGTTCGTTGTTCTGGCGTTCGTCCTGGGTACTTTATGCCATTCGTCTGTGCGCTGTCTTTACCTTCTCTTGTGCAAGGATAGAGTGAAAGCTTTTAGGAATCCAACTAATTCAAAGGAATTGAATAAAAATATCAAATCGATTTATCCAATAGTCTAGTTTTGACAAGCGCTCAAGTGAAACAACCTTGTGCATTTTTAATCAAAAATAGAATCAGAGGCCCAGTGGTCTTAATATATATATATATATATATATATATATATATATATAAAATAAAAAAAAAACGAAAATAAATTCAGCTTTGATGCCCTTGAGATTTATCGCCTTCGTTTTCAACAGTGAGTTTTGTGGGGTTTCGAAGCTCCAGGATTGTGGCACACATTAAGCGACGTATCAGGTTCGCTACACAGTGAAACGGTCAGCACATCAGATACTGTAGAGGAAACGTTTTGCATGTCGCCGAATGAAACTGCGTAAAATAGAGGAAGCCGTGGGCATCTCTTGTCGCCCAGTGGATAATATTTTACGTAATGAATTGGATTCAAAACAGAAAGGTTTCCGCAAAATGGGTGTCGCATTTTCTTAATGCGTAGCAAATGATCATCATTCGGTATTTGCTTCGATTAGAAAAAACAAAAAAAAACAACAAAAAAACAAAAACAAAATGGAAGTTTGAATTCCCTCACACTTTATACACGAACTCATCTCTGTTACGTCACGGCGCGGTGGTGGCGCGTCGGACGCACTTCCGGTCCGGGGCTGTGGGCAGAAGTGCCCATGTGAGACGTGTATTCCTGCGTTGTTTTGAAAGGAACCAGGCAAAAACCTGCCTTCTTGTCAAAATGCTGCGACTGGGGCTGTACCAAAAGGGTCGAGAAAGGTTTGAAGGTCAGTTTTCATGCGCTCAGTTCGTCCAATAACGTGGATATGTGCCGTGAAAAAAGAAAACCAGACGCCGTCGGACCACGATTGCTTGGGCGGGAAGCATTTTTGGTTGAATTCAGGGATACTTCTGGCCATCAGATTTATTTGTTTTGTTCGAAAATGAACGCCGGAAAACCGTTAAGTTGTACGGACCACCTGCGGACTACGTTCAGTGCGTCTTCAAGTTCAAACGGTCGCCTGATCGTTCGAACTGTCGTCGGCTCTTTCAAACGTTTCTGCTTGTCGTCTGCTTTTTTAGAGGACACCGGCCCGTAGACCAAACGTGGGCCCGGTACTTGTGATCAGAAGTGCAGGCCTCAAAAGGCTTAATTTTGAAGGTTGGTAAGCAGGCTCAACGAAAACAGTAAATACAAGGAGATGTTGATCATTGTTACCAGTGGCCATCACCGACTTGTTATGCCTGATTCACTTGGTTAGATTCTGCTTGCGATTTTCAGTATCGACGTCGACCATCTCAGCTACGGTTCACGCCTTTGCAGTATGAGCGACGTCGCTACTGAAAATTGCGAGCGAAATCTCATCATGTGAATCAGGCTTTAGCGTACATTCTGCGGCGTCCACGCGGAATGAATCGCCGCATGCCAGATTATTCACGCGAAGTTTTGCGGTGTAACGAGCCTCGTTAATTTCGCTGACGCCGCTCAAGTAGTCAGACATCGTTAGGAGGACGGAGAATCAACAATTCCAACGCGAAAAAGAGCGCGGGGACACACACCGACGCCGACAACATCGCATTTCAATGGTTTGTTTATGGGCAACGGCCAGCTTCCTGCCCACACCCCCATCGCGCATGCGCGACGTCGGTGGCGTCCGCTAGGGGCGCTCCGGGTGCTCCGGTTTGTTTATAAACATGAGTTGGTGTATACTTTTCCCAAGACATGCCTTGGCTAGAAAGAGATTTCGGTCGATTGAAAAGGTAACAGAGGACTTCAATTGAATATTTGAGGGCCTCGAAGGAATTCCGATCCGAGAGTGAATAGAAAAGCTGGAAAGACCATGCATCAAGTGCGTTCATCCTCGAGGGAATTCTGTTTTCAAATACCATGACTTGAAATGGTTTTGTTTTCATTTCAAATTCATTCCGGAAACGTTTCTATATATCCCACTGTACTCCCAGGAAACACTAGTAGCTCAGGAGCTTCCCTGCATTGGTGAAATGTTATTCTGCTTCGTAAAAATTAACGACGTAGTTACGGCGATCACACCATATGGAGTAAAGTGCCGTAGGCGGCTCGAGTGTTCGACACGAGCACTGCGTAATCACTCGAGTTAGGCTCGTGAGAAAAAACAGCTAGACGAACATTTCAGTAGTAGTTTGCGTCTAATCACTGCGGTGTAGTGGATTGCCCAACTGTACATTGTGATTCAAGGAGAGGCCAGGCTCTTCAAATCGACGCAAAATTCGGTTTCTTAACTTATCGCGCTACAACTTTGTGCAGCTTTGCCCACAAATGGTGCATTTTTTTTTGTACACTTTGCAAAGAGCAAATTTACCTGAGGAAAAAGTAGGAAAGAAAAAGGCTTAGCTCCTACGGAAACGCAGCGAAGCCACCAGTCTTCAAACAACATGGCGCCGTTTCGCACGGAAGAACAGAGATGGCGCAACGAACGCCGACAACGAACGAGCATACGGCGCCGAGAGCCGGCGTCTTTAGCAAACGATTTCTTCGACTCAAAAACGGCGCGCGTTCCGCAGGCGGCGACAGTCGCAGGAACAAAAACAGGCGCGGTAACAACAAGCCACTGCAGTTCCTTGTCTGCTAAAGACGTCGTATGCTCGTTCCTTGGCGGCATTTGGCGTCGCGACCGCTTGCGCCATCTCTTGTCTCCCGTGCGAAACGGCGCCGTGTTGTTTGAAGACCGGTGGCTTCGCCGCGTTTTTGTAGGATCTAAGCCTTTTTCTTTCTTTACTTTTTCCTTAGGTAAGTTCGCTCTTTGCAAATTTTACAAAAAAGAAAAAAAAAAGAAGTACCGTTTGTGGGTAACGCTGCACAAAATCGTAACGCGATGGGTTAAGAAGCCGAATTTCGCGGTCGATTTAAAGAGCCTGGCCACTCCTTCAATCACCCTGTAGTAATACTCCTCCGGCCTCCGCCAAGGGTTTCCCTCTTTCCTGCCTAGAATTCGTAATAGGAGATCATGTGGCCACTTGTTCCGACAACGAGTTGAAAAAGCTAACTGTGCTCGTTTCTGTAAAAAAAAAGAAAAAAAAGTTTACGACTGTTTTTGAGTAAAAATAAAAGCTATTCCATGTTTTAAGGGGTTATGGAAGTCAAAGATTTGATCTAAGCAGTGCGTAATTTATTGTACGCCCGAAAATTTTCGCACGACCGCCTTAATCTATCACATATCCTTCGGGAGCACTGAATCGCCATAAGGAACTAGGATATGTTATATTTGCCTCACGGCACAACTCGACCTCAGGCTGAATTACGTGATCTTGCTTACCCAAAGAGCATCAGGTAGAAATCGGCAGGCCTTGGGAACGTGGTTTTTTTGGTGAATTGTCGAAAGCCGTTTATTGACTCATCCGCTGAGACTATATTATCTTCCTCCACAACAAAATACTCATCTTGTTTCGTCTGTAAACATAAAGAATTAATCGCAAATATTTATATTTTATTACTTTTTCAATCACAAATTAGACCGCCGTTGAAAAGGGTGCTTGGTTATCATCGAAAAGTAGTACTTTCTAGACGCAATAATGTTTCTAGGTCCAATTGTTTATAAAATTGTGCAATACTTGGCACTGAGTCTACTATGCAAAATAAGATTGATGAAACATACGGACCTTTGCGAAAACGAATTAGAAAGGAGCTAGTTTTGTTTTGACAGCGCCATCTGTCACGACAAAAATATAAATTGTACAAAATTGAAATGGAAAACGAATGGTTACTTTGAAATGAAACCGACGGCTTTGACGGCGTGAACAGAATCGATTTCGTAACTTTGATTTAGACAGCTAAATCCCCAATTGCTCTTGATTGGCACTATCACTTTGAGACACATGTCCTCGTTTTCTTATTCATTTACACGGTGTTTTGGAAAGGCGACATTAAAATAGTGGAAGGTCATGGCGGAAATTAGTGGTTTCTTTGTTACCCTCATCGAACCATAGGAACCCTTCTTCGCAACACAGACCGACGCTCCTTTCTTACCTTGTTCGGGGCCACAACATACCATCAGATATAAGATATCTGTACAAGCACGCAAGAGCATCCCCCCCTCTCCCCTACCTCTTTTCAGGCCTGTTTGAAACCATTTTTTTTTGCATTCGATTAGAGGGATACCATCACATCACATGCTGGTACAACGAATCGAGTGCCTCATTTCCTAGGGAGAAGTGCGTAAAAAAAAAAAACGGGTACGGTCACTAATTGATTTGAGTGGTAAGAAAAGAGTGTTTAAAATATGACAGCCCCTTACACTCTAAGAAAAGCACGTACGTCTACTTTCCCGCACGACGCTCGGAGAGCCAATCACCGCAACTTGCGGAGGCAACTCAGTGAATGACGATGCCGAAACATAATTTTAGACCAAAAAACGCAGTCGGAGTTGTGACATTAATCAATGCAAAACGTCAGGCTTGCATTGTTTAATGTCACCACTGAGACTGCGTTTTTTGGTCTAAACATATGTTTCGGTATCATCATTCGCTGAGCTGCCTCCGTAAGTTGCGCTAATTGGATCTCCGAGTGTTTTGCGGGAAAGTAGACTCACGGAAGTTTTTTAGAATGTGCGAACCCCTGTAAAACCGAATTAGAGCGCAGCTCTTGAGGAGGAGGAGGAAAGGCTACTGAGGGGAGCGTATACTCTTTCCTCCTCCTCACCTCCTCATCCTGCCTGCTACTCCTCACGGTTACGCCGATGCCGACGGCGACGCCGACGCCATCGGCGTAAACTTGAGGTCACGTGACCCTCGTGACCTCACGGGGTCATGTTACCTCACAAGGTTGACGTGACCTCGCCGGGGCCACGTGACCTCACTGGAGTTACGTGACCTCACGGGGATCACGTAACTTCACGGGGTCACCTGACCTCACGGGGGTCACGTGACCTCACGAAGGTCACGTGACCTCACGGTGGCCACGTGATGTCACCGGGGTAACGTGACCTCACGGTGGTCACGCGACCTCACGATTACGCCGACGGCGACGGCGACGCCGACGCCGCTCAAGCCAAAAACGGGCGGCTAAGATCTGCGCTCCAAAAGAACGGTGGTGCGTGGTCAGTATGCTGAAGGTTTTCTGTACAACCTATAGCGTTTTTTTTTGCAAAAGAAACAACCTATCAATAGTTTTTGTTGTTGTTGAACCCCAAACTAATAAACAGTAATGAATATGAAAGTAACTGAAGTATAGTACAACAGTCGTTTTAACCAGCATGGAACCAGCAATCTAATTTTGTACAAAATACCCATAGATCTCGAGATGCTTGCATGCATTTTATTTATATGAGGTGTCCAGCTTAAATTTGTCCTAACAATTTATAAGCGTTTACACGCTCGATCACAAAGTCTTGCAATTTTGAAAAAAATTCACAGTCGTCAGGTTTACCTCGTGGCCTAAAAATTACATATTTTGTTTTCGTAACATTTAACTTGAAGTAGATTAGAGTCAAGCCACTCCGATAATTCATTGAGCCACGCGTTATCACTAACTTATAGATGACGTAAAAATGGACCACAAAAAAATAAGCTTGTACCGTCGGCATACAAAACTATTTCAGGAGTGTTTAAGATAGGTACTATATGATTAATATAAATAATTAAATACAGAGGACCTAATATAACCCCCATGGAACCCCATGCGAAATTTGTTCTGGCTTGGACCGGTATCCATTAAAACACGTATATTTTGACCGACAAGATGAGTAACTATGTACCAAATATAAAGCAACACCTCGAATTCTTTAAAACGGTAGATTATAAAACAATATATCATGTTGAATGAAATCAAACGCTTATCTATAGTCTAAAATATTCCAGTGGTAAATAGTTTGTTTTCAAAATGTTGATTAATTTTTCTTTGATACTAAGTAGCGCCATTTCGGTTGCCTTTCTTTCTTGAAAACCGCATTGTTACATTACAGAGACGTCTCTATCAATCAAAAATTTGGATATCCGTTTTGCTTATCAGATGTTATAATACTTTTAAAACAAATTAAGTACGGATATTAGCCTATAGTTTTTAATGTTCTCGAAAGAACCTGGGCTTCGTGCAAAACAGCAACTCTTGGAATTTTCATGCCATGGGGAAAAGTATTAGTTGCTAAGTCCATGTTACATATATGCTGTAGAGAAGAACACAAAAGATGGGCGACAGCTATGATTGGTATGGCCTTGATATCATCTGCTGTGATGAGTAACGTATTTCGCTACTTTTTTTCGGTAACGCCTACAATACTGCTGCAGCGCCCACGATGCATCTCAGAAAACAGAACAACGGAATTCCGAGTCTCGACTTTTGCTCGACCTCTGCTATTTCCCCGCTGAATTTAGCGGGGAAATTACGTCGCATGACTTTATGTCAGGTGACCTATAAAAATATTGTTTCTCGGCTAAATATGATGTGATGTCATGTGACTTGGTCACGTGACCTAAACGACATTTTAATTTACTTACTAGATTTAGCAGAAAAATCGACGCCACGTGACCTCAACACCAATTCAATTTCTCCGCTAAATTTAGAAGAAGAAATGACGTCCCGTGACTTTGTGACACGTGACCTAGACAGGAATTTAGGAAGAAAGTCGTCTAAATGGGAAGGGTAAATATCTTCCGGATATTTTTATCTATTTTACTCCATGTTTTATACAAATATCTATACGTGTGGTAATTTCTATAATAACTAATAATATTTTCAATATTTAGCTATTATATATATCACAATTTACCTTTGATATAAATCACACCTGGTGAATGACAGCGATGCCGACGGCCGCGTGCGGTGAGTGCTCCATTCGCTTCTACGCCAAGCAACAGTTTTTGGCTTGTTGGGGTTCATGCAATCGACGATATCATTGCAAATGCTTTGACGTAGGAGCAGATTACGAATTGCTAATCCAAAGCAGTTTGAGTGGCTATAAATGCACCGAGTGTACCAGGCGGCGCGAAACTTCGTCGAACGACCATCCGGACACCGACGATGACCGGCATGACCGGGCGAATGTGTCACGATTGAGTGCGCCTTCGGAGAACGCTGCTAATGGGTCGGTTCCTTGGCAAACGGCTGACCTGGTTTGTCTGCTGCACAGCATGTCTACGAAATTGGAAGTTCTGACGGCTGGAGGTGAAGAGCCTCAAGTTAGAAAATACCTTTTTAAGCTCAGAATGTGGCTTGCTGAACAAAGGGGTGCTCGAGCGACAGCCTCTGGCTGCAAGACCTCACGCATCTATTGCGGCGGCCGTGCGTTCATCTGAGCAATCGGCAAGATGGCCTCCATTGAACTCGGCGGCGGTACAACGGCCATCCTAGGGTGAGGGTGCAACGCTGCCGTGTGAAAATCTTATATCTGGGCCATATCTGGCCATATCAAACATTATATGATTATATACGGTTTATATACAACCTTATCCGGCGTATATACAGACTTATCTGGCGTATATACAGCCTGATATGTCGCATATACAGACTTATGTGGCGTATATACAGACTTATCTGACATATATACAGCCTGATATGGCGTATATACAGACTTATCTGGCGTATACACAGACTTATCTCGCGGCCGGTTTTCAATATATTAAAAAGGTAAAATAATAATAAAATATTCTTAGTTAGCCAACTCTGAATGACTCATTGTTCGCGAGCTAAATATTAGCACAAATAATCCCAAACCTCAGCTCTGACAAGCTTAAGTTTGAGATTATTTGTGCTAGTTTTCACGAGGATTTCAAGGTAGCTTAATTATTTCAAAGTTGGCGGAAAACAAACAGCGCAAGGACAAGGACAGAGTAGAAGGCGGTAGACACACACAGCGCTGTGTCTACCGCCTTCTACTCTGTCCTTGTCCTTGCGCTGTTTGTTTTCCGCTAATATGAATGACCAACTAGCCCAATCGTCAACACTACTGTATTTCAAAGTGTTAACATTACGCCCGAATAGACAATTTGCTAAATCTCTCAAGCGCCTCGGCCCGTACTCCAGGAATCATAGGGACGGTGTTTCTTCAGTGATCGAAAATTTCGAGCAAATCAATGGTTACAGAGATTTGAGTGTAATTCGGAGTCACCTTGAACACGTGCCGTAAAGAACCCAAATACATGCCATACCGCTTTTAAAATCGCCCGCCAATGTCAGTACTGTGCATTCCGTCTAACCTTCAACTGCGTGAGCTGCGTACATATCTCTTACATTATTATCATTCTCGTACAGCTTCAAAGACGATGATAGTAAGTTAGAAACGCTAAAAATGTCATAAACAGCTCCGCTGAATCCGAGCTAAATCCCGGTTTTGGTTGTTGTGAATTCTCTGCTTTTGAGTAGTTCCTGCTAAAACAACAATCACGAGAATGATAAAATAGTAAGAGATTTCGGCGGCTCAGCTTGGCTGAAGGTTGGACAGAATGCACAGTATCATAAACGCTGCCATTGACGAGAAAATTTAAAAGTGATATGCCAGGTACTTGAGCCCTATGGGACGCTTGTTCAGGGTGACTACGAATTACACTCGAACTTGTGTAACCATGGTCCACTTTATATGACAAAAAACGTTTTTTTTTTTCTAAAGTTTTTTAGTTTACAATTGTGTTGCACTCTTGGCGTCAATAACAAGACTTTCAAATTTAAAGATACCAATGTGTGGGGGTTGGACAATGAATACGCACCTGAAAACCAAATACTCCAACAAGCTGGAGGTTTATTTGGGGCTTGCGAACCGTCTTGAAGATTGCATTCACCTTCGTGAAAGAAATAAGACATTTGAACGGGTGTCAGTAATCGGAGCACGACAGCCTCAATAAGCACTTTTTGTTTGATCGATGAAAACTGATATTACTATATTATTTCTGAACAAGAACAAATGTAAACCATACGCACGATGTTCATTAGCCTTATGATGTATCGAGCCTGTATCAATTTGCTTTCCTTGAGGGACTTGTGTATTGCACTGTCAAACATGACGTACATTTCAGGTCGCCACACTCTGGGTGGCTCTGCAGTGTCACCTAGAAGGTTTCAAATCATGACATGTCCTCAGTGCTCCGCAAGTTTAGAATTAACTGTGTAATCATTTTTTTTTAAATATGCACGATGCCAGAAAAGTGTATCGTATTTTCTGTGCAATATAGTGAAACAGTGTGACTATAATGCATTTAAATGCAAAGGTGCAAGCGAGCTGGACAAGAATCTTCTTACCGTTCTCCAGGGATTATTTTCGTTATAGTGAAACAGTCTCTCCAAATGAAAGTTTTCAAATTCATTATATCATCAAAGTGCGGTCTCGAATCGTAGTTACTCCCGCAGCACGTGCTGACGTCTAGCGAAATATTTCAAAGCAAAAACCTAAAGAAAAATTAGGGTTTCTACTGCATGGAGAAAATTGCATCATAGTTATAAACTGGCCAGTATGTATGCAGCGCATGTAACTAGAATTGCAGCCTGCTCCTTGGTGTTTGTAGAATTGGTTGAGAGGGCTGTTGAGAAATGTTAAATGTTTTAAAAACAAAATAAGCTTACTTTTTGGCGGTACACCTTCATGGGAACGTTGTTCAACGGGAACTGTAAACATCATAGTGATACTAAATGTAAAAAGTAATCAGAGTCGATGGTTATAACTTTTCAAAGGCATGCTTTTTCAGCAAAATTATAGAGGAAAAATTCGTGTTTTGCTGTCAATTAGTTTTTTTTTCTTTTTTGCTGGCCCATTTTTGCGGTTTTACTAGTTAAGATATCTTCAAGATAATTTTCTCAAATTGTTACAATATCCGATGTCAGCGGATATGTGTTTATCTAAATACCATCACCTCAAAACCGAACCATGCCGAAATAAAGTAGATAACTCTTTTTGTTTGAAAGAAAAGACGACGAAGTGACATTTTTGATGAGTTACCTAAAAGGTAAGTAAAAATATAAGAGTCGTTATAATTGTCAGTGTATTCCTCGTCCTAAAAATCAGTTGTAGAAATATATTTTTTCGAAACTCTTAAGTGCTACCAATTAAACTCTTTAGGAAACATAGAACGGCAACTTTGAACGCACTTAAGGTGTGTTAACTTGAGTATAGGGATATAAGAACTTTTTTCCGATTGCCAAACCACTCACCTCTTCCGTTAACTCAGAAAGTTCTAATTATTGGTACGATTGTAGATCATACATGCTCCGATACTCTGAATACTCTGAACATCGGATTACATACTCAGATCACTAACACAGGAGCCGTTGTAATGATGCAAGTAAAAAAAAAGAAATACTGAGGGGCCGTCGCCTTCTCAAGCACTTCTCTTTTTCACTTTTCAATGATAATCAATTAATGCGCTCATTTCGCCATGCTTTAAACAGAATATGTTGTTAGAAAAAAAACGGGAGATGAATTAATTCATCGAGAGAATAAATGGCAAATAACTGAGAGCGTACCAGTATTGACACCGCACGCGAAGCGAACGCTGAAGGAAGAAATTCGGTCGTACGTTCAAAATGTCTAAGCATTTTTGCTTCGGGAAGTCTAGCCTTTAAAGTTAGAATTTTCAACAAATATCTAGTGTAGTGTTTGATTCTGTCACTTACTTTCCAAGTGGATCGCCTCCTCAGGCGTCGGGAGCGGAAATATTCTGTGAGGGATTCGGCCGGATTTGTCATGTATTCGCAATGGCTCAATTCCATGTGTAAAGTTTAGGTATCCTTCCTGTTAAAAATGTGAAAGATTTCTGAATATTGCAAGCATTGCCTGTTGCAGACCCGTTTGTGAATAGCTAACCAAACATTTCATCCTTCTAAAAAATTAATTTGTTTGGAGGCAATTTATAGAGAAATTATTCTAAATATTAGTTGTAAAGTTCTCATAAATAATGTTCTTTAGACGCTCTGGCGATGTGAACTTCCTATATGCTTAATACACCTTCATTTTTACCAAACTTAAAAAAACACTACAGGTTTACAAAATGTCCGCGAAAATCTATGCAGTTAACAAATACAGGACTTATAAATAACGATTGCATAACCTCCTGTACATTTGTATAATCATATTTAGTTTTCCTATACGGATATATACTACAAAAGTATTTGTACATGCCATTTCAATTCCGACATTTGTTTCAGTAATTGTAACGGAAGCCTTGTGTTCCGAATTTTCATAAACACTATTACGTATGTCTGTAGTATCCATCTGAAAACAACATATTATGAGTAAAATAACTGCGAAGCGATCTTCATAATAGTAGCAGCTGAAATGCTAAACGGTTATTTTTATAGCCAAGCTATTTATGGCTAGGGTTTCGTGGATTTTTTGTGCGCGTCAACAAAAACTGAGGTCCCGAATTTGTTGCAAAATCGCTTCATTTTATGCAAAAGCTTATGTCTCATCAGTTGGATATGCATTTTCAGTTTCAAGATCAGGAGATTCTCAGGTAGATAATAAATGTTTCTCAAAGATTTGGTGCTGTCCGACCCGCGTCAGCTATGTCTACTCGCGCACCGCCCTCTCCTTGTAATCGCCCCAAGCGCTTGCGAGCCTAGTTTCCGTTCCTTCCGCTCTCCCGGATTGGCGGTCCCGTCGCGGGTGTCTTTTTTCCTCCGGCTCGTCACGATGACCACCGATCAAGACGATAAATCTGGGCGTACCTTTGTTCAAAATTGTTTGACACGTCTGTGTCATGTGCTAAGCAGCTTCGCTGGTCATGCACCTTCACAGACTGGAATCACTCGTTTTTTTTTGTTTTTTTGTGCAAAATAGGGCATTTTATAAAAACTCAGTAAATGACTGCATCCAATGAATTTAGCTAGACGCAGGAACAATATCGGGGTGAATGGTTGCATAAATCATCGAGGAAGTAAAACTTTCTAAAAGAATGCAAAAAAAGAAATCGTGGTAGTCGGCACATCATTTAAACAAATGTGCTTTATTTGCGTTATTTATAGCGGAAACAAGTCTGCTTGAACGGTATTTTCAAATGTACGAAAACCTCCAAAGGCACTAGCGGACACATCAAATAACTTCTGAGGGAATAAACAGGTGGAATGTTTATTTTCTAATTAAATCAAGTGAATTTCAATCAATGAGGCGGAAGCATGCTTTCTTGTGAAAGATTATCTTTCCTCACCAATTCGTGGTTCACCTCTCCATACCTAGCCTCGGAAAAATACAGACGGTCCCCTAAAACACTGGACTCTTCCAAGTCTATGACGTAGTCTTTAGAAAGTCGAACAGCGCCTCTTGAGTTGCCGCTTCTGCTTTCAATCAGAACCGGATACACGACACCTGGAACGTAACCGCTCCTGTTATCCGACCGTTCCATACTCGCAACAAACTTCTCGGTACAGAGGACGAAACAAAACGTTCGTCACAAGTCACGGTATTTTTCTAATAAAAAAAATCCTAAAAAGATCTTCCAGCAAAGTTCCCTTTCACAAACAAAGCACAATTAACTCAACAAAAATAAGAAAGCCCTTCTGCAATGACAAGACGTTGGAAATGTAATGCAATAAAATCAAACCACGGGAAGCAGGCCTATACTCATGTGAATAGTTCGAACGAAACAAATTTGGATAATCGGGAGAGAGAGAGAGAGGGGCGGGCATCTTCCAGTCGTGTTTCGTTAACAGTATTTATTCTTTCATATGCATTTCTTAATATGCAGCTTATGAGAAAATGTGCTTCTTCGCTAGACTTCAAAACGCTATTAGAGTGCCATACCACATAAAAAAAAAGGACTGAAGAATCTAGATTACTTTTTTGCCAAGTTTCCAATAATGATGGTTATAATCTTAATCTTTCGTACCACGCCTACGTTCCTTTTCTTGCGAAAACCTTTTGGATATCTGTCAAACTTTTAGCTCTTCAGCGCTCTAATCGTACGGCACTATGATGAATGGAACATCGTTTTGGGACGGTCACATACATTTGGTAACTCCGATTCTACACGTAACCTGAACAGAGGCTAATACCCCTGTCAGACGGCAGCTAAGATGGCATTTACACCAAATGCCATTCAGTGTAAATGTCATTTAGGCACTGCCACACGGCAACTCAAATGGCATTTAACCTAAATGCCATTTCGGGTAAACAGAGTTCCCCAAACTCATTTACGGCTCGCAAGGCGTACTCTCGATGGCAGCGCTGGACACATATTACGGGATTGTTTTAAAAAAAGAAGGCATATATTACGGAAACAATTTTTACATCGTTTTAATTACGAAAATAATTTCTTTAACGCGTATTTCGCACGCACTTTACGTTTCTAATTGTTTAACCTACTCACGACTCCAGTTACCCAGTAGGCCTAATGGCTCTGAACCGCTGAACTTGTGTGCTCGCCTCGGTCGGCTCTCGGTTCGTTGGTTCCACTTGCGATGCGCTCCTCATTTACGCGTTTTTACGATATCGGAAGGAGCGCCTGCCGACAAAAAAAAGCGACCTGTCCCGCGAGGCGTCGGTACTCAAACTATGTGAGACGAGCACCTCGAATGGTCTTCGGTAGCAGAAGCGGAACGGCGGGTTCTGCACCGGCCTACGGGCGATTTCAGAAGCCCTCCGTTTCCTCAAGAAATACGTCGCGCTCCATCACAATACCGAAACCTCAAGGAACATTTTTGGGTAAGATATAACTTTAACGGTGGGCATAGCCAACAGGAGCACGCAAAACAATTATCGGAGCGGACGGCCGCCTAGTATTCGTTTTGTGTGTGTGGGTCGTCGCAGCACTGCGAACCTCGAACGAGTGTACCTCGAACGAGTTCATTGCACGGCCGGCTTGGTCGTGGTTCATACTAGCTGACTTCGCCTAGCAGCGCTTTAAATTTAGCGTTTGTTGCTCTGGCAACAGCTTGCGAAGTTGGCTGAATCTTTACTTGGCTGCCGCGAAGTAGAGATTCTGGGAAGAATGCAATACGACAAAAAGAGTTTATTTTTCTTTAAGTGGTACAAATCTTGTAAATGCCCTGTTCTAATAAACGTAGTGTAGGTATTCGTCACCCTGACTTTTGACCGGCTTTTACATTCCCATTGACATCCTCCAGAAAGAAATAAAAAGAAATGCTGCGTGAAGTCAGTCTCTCAATTATTCTATTTCTAGCTTTCTTTGATGTTGGATAATCCCATACTGTTTCAAAGCGAAATATGTTACGTGTGTTTACATGATACGTGCACAATTTTATTTCAAAACATCCTAAAAATTGTTTAATAATGCATTGCATATATACATTGAATACAGTTGCTGCACAGTTGCTACTTGAGATATTTACGTGTTCCAGAAAACATCTGCTGCTGGGGGCCACCATAGAAGTAGGCAAAGTAGTGAGCTGGCTACATTACAAAGGAATCTACAAGTTCCCGGGATCACTGTCTCTAAATAAGTGGCAGTTTCTTGCAGTCATGGCCACTTTTGTGACATTCTCCTCACTTGTTTTCAGACGTGCAGTGTAAAAGTATCGCAGAAAGCAACCTGGGTGAGGTACCTTCAAGAAAAGCAGCAATAAAATAATTGTGTGAGGCTGACGATGACAGTCCAATAGCCAGCATCAAGGCTGTCACTGGTATTGACCCCAAGATACCTGAGACTAGTGGCGATGTCAGTGATGATGCCACAAGTACCAGAACAGGCCGACGAAGCAGTGGTATAAGGGCCGGCACAAACAGTAATGCGCAGCTGAGCTGACAAGTGTGAAAAGGAAAAGGCCACATAGCCATAGAAGCTGTTTCGGCTCGTTGAAGCAGCCCGACATGCCCCACTAGAGCACTCGGAAGATGCGAGTCGCAGTAGCAGTGCCACGAAATGTTGGAGAAGCAACTGCTCGCATTGCGCAGAAAGTCGAGTAAGTAACTACGTTCAGTAAAGAAGGCGGTCATCGTCTTAAAGACAAAAATCGATTTCGTCGCTGCAAATCTTATGGAGGCGAAGGAATTGTGAGAAGGGAATAGAGTTGATTTGGGATCTAGGATGGATCAAGGAGTAAAGAAGGTAGCTATGGCTGTCAGTGGGTTTATAGTGCACAAAGGTGTGGAACCTGTGACCGTCACTAGTGACTTTTAAGTCTAGGAAGTTGACAGCGCATTTCGATATCAGTGAGGTAAACTTGAGGGAGGGGTAGGCGTTACAGAATGCAGACCACCACGTTTCCACCCTTATTGGCTGGCTTGGTTACGAGGTTAGTGCGGTTTCGAAGGGAGTTTAGAGCAGTAACTTCTTGTGGGGTTGCGTTGCGGTATTTAGAGATTATTTTGCTAGAGGAGTTGGCAAGAATGCTACGACATGCTTTGATTGACCTGTCAGTTTCAGGGTGTTTGGCGGGAAGCAGGGTCCGGATAGTAGTCTTTGGGTTAATGGTGTCGAACATGGTGCGATTAAAGTTAGACGGATGCTGGGTGAAGTGGGCATCTAAAAGTAGGCATCAGAAGAATTGTTTGCTGTTCACATGTAAAAACAAAAAAGGGTAAGGTCGGCTTTGAAGTGCAGGAACAAAGGACGGGCCCTTCGATAAGATAACGTGTTCAGGGGCAGTGAGGGGTAAATCGTCTCGTATGGCGACATCATCAATGCGTTGGACGGCAGCCTCATCATTTCGGGGCAAGAGAGTGTATAGTTTCCTTGATTTACAGGTGAGAGACCATCGGCATAGAGATATGAGTTGACTTCCAGAATTTTGTCAACAAGTTGGCATGAGTGTGAATCGAAAGATGAGTCAAGGGACTTGAGGAGTCTTAGCGACGGTGAGCGTTTGGCGTAACTGGGCACAGTGGTCATTATGATATCTTAGATGTGCCTTCACTAGCTGGAGAACAGCATTATCTAATATTTGTGACACTTTTGAAGGGCCGGAGGAATTCTCATTGGCAGGTTGTAAGGAGGGCCGGTGTGTTTGCACGCAAGACATGTCGGAGTGCCGCACGGCGTGGTACCAGGGAGCAAAGTCTGAGGCTTTGTGGTGTGGTTGCTGCATACTGGAAGGGATCATAACTTGGGCTGTCGATAGGAAGTTAGGGCGGGTGCTTTAGAAATAACTGTAGAGTCTTCAAGGCGTGAAGTGGTTTCCATGATTAGTTTGCCGAGCCTAGGTATGGAGGGATGGAACGTAAAGATGAGGGGGTTTCGGAATGGTTGCTGCATACTGGAAGGGATCGTAAGTTGGGCTGTCGATAGGAAGTTAGGGCGGGTGCTTTAGAAATAACTGTAGAGTCTTTGAGGTGGGAAGTGGTTTCCATGATTAGTTTGCCGAGCCTGGGTATGGAGGGATGGAACGTAAAGATGAGGGGGTTTCGGAATGGTTGCTGCATACTGGAAGGGATCGTAAGTTGGGCTGTCGATAGGAAGTTAGGGCGGGTGCTTTAGAAATAACTGTAGAGTCTTTGAGGTGGGAAGTGGTTTCCATGATTAGTTTGCCGAGCCTGGGTACAAAGGGATGGAACGTAAAGATGAGGGGGTTTCGGAATGGTTGCTGCATACTGGAAGGGATCGTAAGTTGGGCTGTCGATAGGAAGTTAGGGCGGGTGCTTTAGAAATAACTGTAGAGTCTTTGAGGTGGGAAGTGGTTTCCATGATTAGTTTGCCGAGCCTGGGTATGGAGGGATGGAACGTAAAGATGAGGGGGTTTCGGAATGGTTGCTGCATACTGGAAGGGATCGTAAGTTGGGCTGTCGATAGGAAGTTAGGGCGGGTGCTTTAGAAATAACTGTAGAGTCTTTGAGGTGGGAAGTGGTTTCCATGATTAGTTTGCCGAGCCTGGGTATGGAGGGATGGAACGTAAAGATGAGGGGGTTTCGGAATGGTTGCTGCACACTGGAAGGGATCGTAAGTTGGGCTGTCGATAGGAAGTTAGGGCGGGTGCTTTAGAAATAACTGTAGAGTCTTTGAGGTGGGAAGTGGTTTCCATGAATAGTTTGCCGAGCCTGGGTACAAAGGGATGGAACGTAAAGATGAGGGGGTTTCGGAATGGTTGCTGCATACTGGAAGGGATCGTAAGTTGGGCTGTCGATAGGAAGTTAGGGCGGGTGCTTTAGAAATAACTGTAGAGTCTTTGAGGTGGGAAGTGGTTTCCATGACTAGTTTGCCGATCCTGGGTATGGAGGGATGGAACGTAAAGATGAGGGGGTTTCGGAATGGTTGCTGCATACTGGAAGGGATCGTAAGTTGGGCTGTCGATAGGAAGTTAGGGCGGGTGCTTTAGAAATAACTGTAGAGTCTTTGAGGTGGGAAGTAGTTTCCATGATTAGTTTGCCGAGCCTGGGTATGGAGGGATGGAACGTAAAGATGAGGGGGTTTCGGAATGGTTGCTGCATACTGGAAGGGATCGTAAGTTGGGCTGTCGATAGGAAGTTAGGGCGGGTGCTTTAGAAATAACTGTAGAGTCTTCGAGGTGGGAAGTGGTTTCCATGATTAGTTTGCCGAGCCTGGGTACGGAGGGATGGAACGTAAAGATGAGGGGGTTTCGGAATGGTTGCTGCATACTGGAAGGGATCGTAAGTTGGGCTGTCGATAGGAAGTTAAGGCGGGTGCTTCAGAAATAACTGTAGAGTCTTCGAGGTGGGAAGTGGTTTCCATGATTAGTTTGCCGAGCCTGGGTATGGAGGGATGGAACGTAAAGATGAGGGGGTTTCGGAATGGTTGCTGCATACTGGAAGGGATCGTAAGTTGGGCTGTCGATAGGAAGTTAGTGCGGGTGCCTTAGAAATAACTGTAGAGTCTTTGAGGTGGGAAGTGGTTTCCATGATTAGTTTGCCGAGCCTGGGTATGGAGGGATGGAACGTAAAGATGAGGGGGTTTCGGAATGGTTGCTGCATACTGGAAGGGATCGTAAGTTGGGCTGTCGATAGGAAGTTAGGGCGGGTGCTTTAGAAATAACTGTAGAGTCTTCGAGGTGGGAAGTGGTTTCCATGATTAGTTTGCCGAGCCTGGGTATGGAGGGATGGAACGTAAAGATGAGGGGGTTTCGGAATGGTTGCTGCATACTGGAAGGGATCGTAAGTTGGGCTGTCGATAGGAAGTTAGGGCGGGTGCTTTAGAAATAACTGTGGAGTCTTCGAGGTGGGAAGTGGTTTCCATGATTAGTTTGCCGAGCCTGGGTACAAAGGGATGGAACGTAAAGATGATTGGGTTTCGGAATGGTTGCTGCATACTGGAAGGGATCGTAAGTTAGGCTTCGATAGGAAGTTAGGGCGGGTGCTTTAGAAATAACTGTAGAGTCTTCGAGGAGGGAAGTGGTTTCCATGATTCGTTTGCCAAGCCTGGGTATGGAGGGATGGAACGTAAAGATGAGGGGGTTTCGGAATGGTTGCTGCATACTGGAAGGGATCGTAAGTTGGGCTGTCGATAGGAAGTTAGGGCGGGTGCTTTAGAAATAACTGTAGAGTCTTTGAGGTGGGAAGTGGTTCCATGATTAGTTTGCCGAGCCTGGGTATGGAGGGATGGAACGTAAAGATGAGGGGGTTTCGGAATGGTTGCTGCATACTGGAAGGGATCGTAAGTTGGGCTGTCGATAGGAAGTTAGGGTGGGTGCTTTAGAAATAACTGTAGAGTCTTTGAGGTGGGAAGTGGTTTCCATGATTAGTTTGCCGAGCCTGGGTACAAAGGGATGGAACGTAAAGATGAGGGGGTTTCGGAATGGTTGCTGCATACTGGAAGGGATCGTAAGTTGGGCTGTCGATAGGAAGTTAGGGCGGGTGCTTTAGAAATAACTGTAGAGTCTTTGAGGTGGGAAGTAGTTTCCATGATTAGTTTGCCGAGCCTGGGTATGGAGGGATGGAACGTAAAGATGAGGGGGTTTCGGAATGGTTGCTGCATACTGGAAGGGATCGTAAGTTGGGCTGTCGATAGGAAGTTAGGGCGGGTGCTTTAGAAATAACTGTAGAGTCTTCGAGGTGGGAAGTGGTTTCCATGATTAGTTTGCCGAGCCTGGGTACGGAGGGATGGAACGTAAAGATGAGGGGGTTTCGGAATGGTTGCTGCATACTGGAAGGGATCGTAAGTTGGGCTGTCGATAGGAAGTTAAGGCGGGTGCTTCAGAAATAACTGTAGAGTCTTCGAGGTGGGAAGTGGTTTCCATGATTAGTTTGCCGAGCCTGGGTATGGAGGGATGGAACGTAAAGATGAGGGGGTTTCGGAATGGTTGCTGCATACTGGAAGGGATCGTAAGTTGGGCTGTCGATAGGAAGTTAGGGCGGGTGCTTTAGAAATAACTGTAGAGTCTTCGAGGTGGGAAGTGGTTTCCATGATTAGTTTGCCGAGCCTGGGTATGGAGGGATGGAACGTAAAGATGAGGGGGTTTCGGAATGGTTGCTGCATACTGGAAGGGATCGTAAGTTGGGCTGTCGATAGGAAGTTAGGGCGGGTGCTTTAGAAATAACTGTAGAGTCTTCGAGGTGGGAAGTGGTTTCCATGATTAGTTTGCCGAGCCTGGGTACAAAGGGATGGAACGTAAAGATGATTGGGTTTCGGAATGGTTGCTGCATACTGGAAGGGATCGTAAGTTGGGCTTCGATAGGAAGTTAGGGCGGGTGCTTTAGAAATAACTGTAGAGTCTTCGAGGAGGGAAGTGGTTTCCATGATTCGTTTGCCAAGCCTGGGTATGGAGGGATGGAACGTAAAGATGAGGGGGTTTCGGAATGGTTGCTGCATACTGGAAGGGATCGTAAGTTGGGCTGTCGATAGGAAGTTAGGGCGGGTGCTTTAGAAATAACTGTAGAGTCTTTGAGGTGGGAAGTGGTTTCCATGATTAGTTTGCCGAGCCTGGGTACAAAGGGATGGAACGTGAAGATGAGGGGGTTTCGGAGTGGTTGCTGCATACTGGAAGGGATCGTAAGTTGGGCTTCGATAGGAAGTTAGGGCGGGTGCTTTAGAAATAACTGTAGAGTCTACCAGGTGGAAAGTGGTCTCGATGATTAGTCTGCTGAGCCTGGGTATGGAGGGATGGAACGTGATGATGAGGGTGTTGCATGGTGGTTTAGATCTTGGTTGGGGAAATAGAGCGTTGTGTCGCGAAATGTTAGAGACGCGACTGCTCGCACTGCACAGAACGCTGAGTGGGTAGCTACTTTCAATAAAGAAGGCGGTCATCGTCTTAAAGGGGCACTCAGGTGGATTCTGAGATCGTCTATTTTATGTCATAACTCAATCTATGGATTCTAAGCATCCTAAGAAACCCGAAATTACATACAAGGGCGGTTAATCTCGCTATTTAAAATTCTATTAAAAATTGCGGCATGCCCTCCTTTCTGCGCTGTGGCGCAGAACGCCAGAGGGTGCCATCGGACGGGAAGGCAACAGGGGAGGGCACATGACAGCCAATTACGAATAATGGCTTCCCGGCATACTAAATTTTCAAACATGTGCGCCTTTGAAAAATCAGTCCGCCGAGAAGCCGTCACTTGTGACTGGCTGTCGCGTGCCCTCCCATGCTGCCTTCCCGTCCGGTGGCACCCCCTGGTGTTCTGCGCTATGGCACAGAAAAGGTGGCGTGCCACAATCTTTAATTGGATTTTTACTATGAAAATCGGCTGCCCTTGAATGCTATCTTGGGTTTCTTAGAATGCTTAAAGCCCATAGATTGAGTTATGCCAATAAATAGACGATCTCAGAATCCACTTGAGTGCCCCTTTAAGCTGTTGACGGAAATCAATGTCGTTGCTGCAAATCCTACAAAGGCAAAGGATCTGCAGCCTCAAACGCCTTTTTGAGCTCCAGCACTGGTTTGCCCAGCGGACGACACTGCACCCTTTTGTCCAGGACACCACACACCAGACGGTCCCATAGCATGGCTAACAAGGTCTCACCAAAGTTGCAGTGTTCGGAGAAGCGGCGTGGGGCGGGGACGAAATTCGAGATGCTTTCTCCAGGCTGTTGGCTGCACTTATGAAACGCAAAGCACTGAACAATCACTGACAGGCACGGTGTGAAGTGGGCGGTGAGCTCCAACACAATGTCCGCATAGGGAGTCCACTGGCACACACAATGAGCATACGACGGAGTAGATTGTCGGTCCACAAACGCTACACGGGACTGCGCATATTGGGGACTCCTCGACGATGTTGAGTATAATGAAGAAAACGTTTAGTCGCTCCTGATACAGGGGCCATGTTTCAATCTTTTTGGGTCGAACTCTTCGAGATGTCTCAGCCGCCCTTTGATGACAACGTTAGGCTCGTCTTTTTTCGCCATATGCTCTCGTCGTTGCCAAGTTGCCACGAAGCTGTCGTTGCTCAAAAAATTGTGGTTGCGTGCCTCGGAGTTTGAATTTCTTCATTCTCGTTGTTGCCCAAAGCTTTATTCAGGCGGCCGACTTGGCCGTGCAGAAAAGAGATGTTAGACAAGAGACACATGGTTTACGACGAGTCCCCAGAATGACAAACGGTTCGGTAAAACCAGCTTGACTCGCCTTGGCTTGACTTCTGCCGACTCGCCGATGATGCCAGATGCACACACAACACTCACGACGCAAGATTTCGTTTCATTTTAAGTGCAAGATCCAGGCTTTCAATGTCGCTACCAAGCATGCACGGTCATGTAGTGTTAGCATCGTTCAGGGCAACATGCTCATGCTCATAGCTTCAGCTTCACTTGCGCATGAAGTAAATGAAACCATAGCCCCTGTATCCACTCTAGTTCTCCAAGTCAGTAGTAGGCTGAAATTTATCCATCACTACAAGAAGTTGGGAGTGATGCTGAGAAGTCTGGGAGGGTCGTCGCATGTACGGAATTGACTGATCGACGTGCCGTTCCCTGCAAGATGATGTCCTGGGTTGGGCAAGGTTCGAGCATGTTGGATGCTATCAGGAACACGTGGTTACACAGGATCCGTGGGGACACGGCGTTCCCATTGACTGTGGCCATATGTGCCTAAGGCGTCACTGCTTCCCGAGTGCTAGGCAGTGCCAACCTCCGGAAGATGGTCACGAAACTGCCTCAGCATCCCAACATTGAGATACTGGAACTGGTAGCAGTGGTCTAGGAGAGCCAGAGGAATCACTGTAGTTGGATAGAAACATTGCAACAGATTCATGAGTCCTCTGTAGGCATAAAATATCTTACACCTTAGACATATTATTCTCAAAATTGTAGATTCAATGGGGAAGCAGAGCAGTCGAAATTTCACCACACAGCTAGCTTGGAACATTTCTTGGAAACTTCACAGAATGGCAAACATTCTATAGCTTCTAAACATAGTATTTACAGTGCTAGAAGCTGGCACTCTTGTCTCGTATTTAGAAACAGTTATTCAGTCATTTTCACCTCATCAAAGATGCACAATTGGGAAGATGATCAATCCAGTTGTTTTATTCACATTAAAACGAGTTAACGAATAACTTTAGAATGCTGACAGGAGCTATATCAGTTAGTTTTGAGTGACATTCAGTAAAAGGAAGACAAGTGAATTTTTTTTATCTTTTTAATTTTGTGAGTGTGAAACAAGATTGCCTGCATTTTCTAAAAGCTAAAAAAAAACATGTAGGGATATTATATCCACTAGTTCAAACATTTTTTCTTTTTTTTCTTGGTTTTCGCAAAAAAGGGTACTTACTATATTTATTGTGCTTTGGTAGCCGCTGGTGCTGAAACTTGATGTCCCAGGTGGCATTCCTACAGCGATTCCCTATGACCTGAGGGAGTCCTGGGGCAGTTCGGTTATCCCGTGCGTGTTTAACCGTTCAGCGGTCGCGGCGGCGCTCAAGATCTTCGGCCAGTCGCGTCGGAGGGGTGCGATCACTTGGCAGTGGTTTGCCTCACGACGAGCAAGTTGGCGATGGTTCTGTCCTCCGCAGGAGAGTATAGCTTTGCAGCGCCGACTCACTTTGTCACTGGGGTGGTTAGGTGCACGCAAGTCACCTGGCGAACCAAGCACTCTATGTAACACCGACACACATTCACAAGGTGCCTGATCACGTCGCCGACATCAGCCAAACGCCTGCTTGAAGACGCAGTACGTTAGTAGGTACGGTAGCCTGTCTTCAAACCGAAGCTCGCGGAATGCGTCTACGACGAAGATGATGGACGGCCTTCTCAACAGCCGGAGACGCTCGAACCAAGATCAATCCATACCGCCGTGATAGTGACGGCGGAAGCGCAATACGGCATCCAAGATCCCTCGCAGACGTAGAAGTGAACACGGCAGCCGAAGATCGAGCGTGAGGGACAGCCAGAGCAAGCAAGCACTACCGAAATTAACGAAAGAACTGTGCGAGCAAGCTGTCAGCTGTAGCGGCTGTAGTGGCGGAGCGCGGGAGGCTCGGCTTACGGATCGGCTTATGACGACGTTAGGTTGGCTAATGGATTTCGCCCCACGCTTCGCTTTATTTTGTCGTCAGAAACTAGTGAGCGCAACTTTCTATCCCAGTTTTTTGTTATATTTTCTTGTCCCAGCAGACAACACACACAAAAACAAGTGTTTTGCCGTGTTAAAATTGTTTATTGACGAAAACGTGTTCTATGTGCACGAGACGAATTTGCGATCGCAATTGTAATAGACATCACTTAAATGTCATTTTAGTTGTCGTCTGGCAGGTCCCATCGTGAATGTCATTTGAAAACCTGAATGTCATTTGGCGTAAATGCCATTTTAGCTGCCGTCTGACAGGGGTATAAGAAAAGCGCGAGAAGTAATTTTCTCAAATGCCCAACAACGTGAAAGGATTTCTGGCAGTTTGGAACTCGGCAAAACACAAACGTTACGTGATTGTGCATACCGTGCACGTACAATGCAATTGCGTTTCGCATTAATAAGCTACATTTGTATCCTCTTTTAATTTGTAGGTCTAATAGGAAGAACCAAGTGCATGGTCTTTACGTAGACCTGACGTACCTCAGACGTTGAATACGTGAACAACTGCTTCCGGTATGATGACCTCGGTGTCGCTTTCTACCTATTTGTGACGCCCTTTAGCTGGCTGAACTGTGGAGTACGATGCCTTTAGAACTCGTCTGTCACTGGTGCGTTCAGGATCTTATCGCACCTATACCTTAAACGTAATCCCGAAGCGCTGGATATCCACCATCCTTGTTAACATCAGTGGCGGAAGGACTTTTCAGAGAATTTAAGCATGATGAGCGATTTAGGAAAAGTCATCGGGACAGGGCAAAAAGACCAGTGATTGTGCCATATCTCCATCATTTTTCTCATGGCCTCAAGAAAATAGCAAACAAAGTAGGCACGGACGTTATTTTCTCCGCTCCGAACAAGCTCTACAGCCTTTGCAAGAGGGTAAACACTCCTTCAAGGACACCGACGTCCTGCACAACGAATCACAGAAATAAGTTCGTTCGATGCACTGACAATGTAGTCTACTCCTTCCCCCTGTCCTGTGGAAGAACATATATCGGACAGACGGGTAGGTGTTTAAACCACCGCCTTAGAGAACACAACTTGTCCACCATCAACAAGAACTCTGGACATGTTGGCATACACATTCGGGACTGTGGGTGCACAGCGGAACTTGACAAGTGTGTGGTGTTAGCAAGGAGCCGAGACCAGCTCACAAGGGAAATAATAGAAGCGGAGAACATTGCCATGCAAAACGGCAGGTGTATTAGTAATCCATCTATAGCGCTGTCACAAAAAGAGCTGGATTACTTAGCTTTGCATCATTGATCTACAGTAATTTCAATTTTAACTTTTCATTTAATTTTTCATTTAATTTTTAATTTTTAATTTTCAATTTCTGACTTAAAACTTTTACAGTTAACCTTTAGCAAAGAAAGAAAAAGATGAGGCCTAGGTTATGCATTAGACGTGAAAGAAGAGAAAAGGCGGGAATATACAAAGAGTTGAAGTCAGCGCTGTGTAAGTGTCCCTTTCTTTTGGTGTGACTGTGAACGTTGTCCTAGTGTTTGTTACGGGTGCGCTGTGTCCTCGTGCGTCATGAACTCACAGGAGCCAAAGTGTCATGCTCTCAGATGTCGCAACTCTTGCGCTCGGTGCTAGAACTCCCGGCCAAATTTACAATGGAAAGCTCGCACTTTTGGCTCGTACCACCACCGCTGCGACACCGCCAGGATCCTGGCCGACAGCATGGAACTCATATGACGTCAAAGTGCGTAAAAAGACGGACAACTTTTTTAGAACGCGGAACGTGGCTTACGTACTGCTGGCTCGAAACCATTCTTTGGAGCCAGCAATACTTAGGAACGCTGCTTAAGCTAAGTTGCCTTCACAAATCACTATAAAAAAAGAATTACCATATTTGGTTAAGAGTACAAGAATTTCGGTCGCCACTTCTATGTCACAGATATAAAAACATATAATCACTAAGTTTGCGTTAGCCTAGTCGCAATTTTATTTTTCGTGTGTTTTTGAAGACATTTGAATGTAGTACCGGGTGTCTCAAGTAGCGGCAAAGCTCTTTAAATCGACCGCAAAATTCGGTTTCTTCACCTATCGCGCTACGATGCTCGGCAGCTTTGCCCACAGGTGGTACATTTTTTTTTTGTGAAATTTGCGAGGAGCGAACTTACCTGAGGAAAATGTAAAAGAAAGGCTTAACTCCTCTGGAAACGTATCGAAGTCACCAGTTTTCAAACAATAGGGCGGTCTATCGATTGAAGACCGGTGGCTTCGCTGGGTTTCCATAGGAGTTAAGACTATTGCTTCCTTTACTTTTTCCTCAAGTAAGTTCACTCTTTGGAAAGTTTATAGAAAAATATGTGCCGCCTGTTGGCAACGTTGCACAAAGTCGCAGCGCGATGGGTTAAGAAACCGAATTTTGCGGTAGATTTAAATAGCCTGGCCGCTATTAGAGGTACCCGATAGAATACCAACGTATTAAAGTATCCAAATCAACCCGTCCTGTTATCGGGAGATATAGCGGCATATATTTAGATGAGGCCGCTCCTACAATCATTGACAACCTAAGTGAAGGACATGCTGACTGACGAGCTTCTTATTATTTCTTCTCATCCAGAAGGATTGCGGTATTAGAGGATAAGATCACAGAAGAAGAAATCACGAAGCAATAATCAAGATTATAATATTAAGCCACACCCTGCGCGTCTTATTTGTCAGCGACTATGAAGAAATCCATGAATACAATCAATGCAGTGTGTCTACCCAAGCCTATTTAAACCCTACGCCTTTCGGGGGTATAATGCATGCGGTAATACAAATTATTTCTCGTCTGCAATATTGTGTAGGAATTTCCATGATAACTGTTTATTGTGCCCGAAAGCTGGGAGGTTTAAGCCCAGGAGAAAAGTAAAATTTGATTTTACGTGACTTAAAAAAACGTCATGCAGAAACGTTGAAATAAATAGAATCAATACATCACCGGCGTGAGCAGTAGCAACGCTGAAAATAATGAGTGTAGCCGAATACATGTTCCGACGTAAAAACCTGCGTAAAGGAGAGAAAAACACTTGGAAATGTAAGAATGGCTTTGTCAGGAACCTTTTTAAAGGGTGAAAAGTTGCAGCGCCCTCTAAACATTTCAAAATATGCGAGATAATGAAAAGAATATGTCAAATGACGTACACAGGAAGTTGCATTTGTTATGTTGTTAAAGACAGCTTTTGCACGAGACGAGCACTAACACCGCAACTCACCCTTTCAAAACTTCAGAGCCACCTCGCGGCAGTCTCAATAGCTCCAATTTCTCCGCACTAATGACGGTGACAGAAGGTCAAGATCGTCTACCTTCAAACACTCCCGATTTTGTGAATCAAAGGCGACTTTCAAGGGCCAACTTGTTAGAATGGATTCTCCGCTTCTCTGTGGCATGCTTCCAAAGGCGCTCGCTTCTCCTAGGGTGCAGAAGCTAGGTAGCGCCGCCATCAGAGCGTCGAGTCCGGTTCTGCACGTGGTAGGTAGACTAAATATTGAAAAGGGTCTATTGAAGCGGCGTCAAAAAGGAGACACCAGCGGTTTACTTATCGCGGTGGAGACTAAACATGGCTTGCACTGACGTCACACAAGCGGCCATTCTGGTGGCCATTTCTTGCTGAGCACGTGGCTTCTACATCACTGCATGAAAATAAGTATGTAATATGACGTCACATGCCGGCCACATATAAACGCCGCGTTTAACGAGACATGCTAATGTCACGAAACCGGCCTGTCGGAGACGTGAAAAATACACCAGTGGTTTTGGACAAATAGCTTCCTCAAATCCCTCGTAGCTCCGATTGAAAAAAAGTGTGATTCCATACACTCAATAACAGTGATGAGACGTAAAACTGAGATTAAACAATCTTGTACTTTATGAGTGGCATCTGACTTGCTGCTAGGGAAAATCAGAACAGCTCTCGAGGGCTACGTTTACTGAAGTGATTTCTATTGACATTTTCACGACCGAGTTGGCATCGCGCGCGTCTCCCACGGGAAGGGAGGGGACTAGGGCCCCACCAGCCAAATTTCTCATTTTATCTTTCTCGTCTCTTCTATAGCGTTCTCTTCTTGTAACGTATCGCTCGTTCATGTACGGAATGTTCTAGAATTCAGAGTATGTACAAAAGAAGCTGAATTTGGCATCATTGGGTCATTGGTTCCTTGTCACCGTCAAGGGATGCACGCCGTTCTTTTTGCTTTAGTTAGGGGTGCGAGTTCACCTTATTGTACATTCATTTTCAGTTCTTAAATGAACCTACTTTTTCATCCGTGATAACACAGTAATGCCTAAGGATGACAGCCAAAACTGTAGGGAGACCGGGAGGTATCCAGGGCTGCCCGGTAGATGACGCTACTGAGTTCACTCATTGTAAGCGGTCGCAGGCGTGTCCAAACAACCATTCACCTTGTCGTTTTAGATCACTATCCTAAATCCACTACGGAGCATCCGATTCATGCGGAGCCACCGCGACTCCGACTCCCCCAGCGGAAGATGACAGGCTTCCGGGAGTGACCAACTGTCGTCCCGGCATTCCCCATCGCGCTGGGCTATCGTCATTTCCGGAAAGCGCCATCAGGCGTCGGTCGACCGCCGTTCCCGACATGCTCGGCGAGGCAGAAAGTTACGTTTCCCAGAGATCGGCTTCCACTCGGCTCCGGGAAGATCAGCCGATCGAGATCTGGGCGTTCCGAACCCTAAATCAGAATCGGCGCTGCTCCAAAAGGGACGCGCGAAAGACATCCTAGTTGATCTCAAACGACCAGTGGCTAACGCGCCCTCCAAAATTGTCGATCCCGGAACGCGCCAAAACGACGAGTGGAATTCGTCATTACTCAAACACGAATCTGTTAAAAAAAGAAAAAGAAGAACCTTGAAGGGACCATGAAGACCACTTTGAAGTTCAGTTTACCGATTGGTATGAACGCCGAGTGTCTTGCAGGTAATTTTTACAGAGTTTAAGACCGATGTTGCGCTTGCGCGCCGCACAAATTAATTGAATAGAACCAGCAACAATCACACCGGGACCGATGAGAGCGGCGCCCGAGACTGCGGAAAAATCCAGCTTATGAATGACGTGGACCGTGACATCCATTGAGGCACGTCGGGCGATTGGTCGAAATGAACGGAGTCCGCGTGTCCTCGTTTTTGATCGTATGTTGTTAAAAAAGATTTCATATTTCTTCTTATTTAGGAACAACAAAAATTTTATGTTTTCGACAGAACAAATTACTACAATAAAATAAAGGCGCGCGGAGGGAAAAGACTGAATAACTGAGAGCCTTTAAATGAAGTTGAAACAATTCTTAAAAAAAAAAGAAAAAAAAAAAGAGTTAGAGGGTAATTTTTGAGTATTGTTATCCCATGAATTTGAATATTATATTCATTTTCCACGAAGATTTATACAAAACGTGAGAAAACCCGAAAATCCTCCGACCAGTCGTGATGTCGCACTAGGATCTTTGGGCCGCCAAGCGCGTGTCGCTCGTGTGGGCAGCGCTTGCAATTGCAAGCTTGCCAGGTGTATTTTTCCGCAGTGACGTCAGTCGTGACATCTATTTGTGACCTTTTCGAAGAGAGCAAGAGAGCACGCCCATAGCTTTGACAGGTGCTGAAGAGGCGCTAGAGCAAGGATTCCGATAACTCCTACTATGACGCCACGCCCCTTGCACATTGATATTACCTTTAAAAACTAGTTTTTGCAGCCTCCTTGCGCCGAATTAAAAAATAATCTTGATATTCGTTATATGGGAGGCCAAATGAAGATGATTTTGGTGTTCTTACTCAAATATAAAGCCGCTTCAGTCTCCCTTTAACTTGAAAAGCGTTTAGTGTGGTACATGTCAAAAATTGTCTTTTGTTGTTGTGTTTTTTTTTTTTTGTTGAGAAAAGCAAAATTCGCGAATCATTCTGTTCTGTTCGGTTTGTGGCGCGGCTCTTAGTTCCACGCGCGAATGGAGCTGCAGAATCTTTTCAAAGGCTGACGCACTGCAGTTTCCAATACTCGTCAGGGTTTTTAAAAAGCTTCTGTCATACCTCGTTCACTCTAAGAAAAAAGGGTGTAGTCGGGTTTTTTGGGTGCACATGCACGCTTTTGCTGAAAGATGCACCCTGCGTTTCCCAGCAAGGGTACTTGTACACCGACAATGAGCATCCTCCTCCCCCTTAAAGACCTCTAGGTGTATCAGTGCACACCTACGATAGCCACGCGCCCCAATCAGCTTGTGCTTGCATTCCCCCTTGGTGGTCACTTTTTGGGTTGGGCAGTTTCTTGGGAAGTATGGAGCTATCCTGTTTACTCGGTGTTGACAGTAGAGTGCACGCTATGCTTGTTTTAAGCCAATCGGGTCTCCGGGTAGGATCACGTGACTACAGTCTCTAAGCTAGAGATAAGGCAGAGCACGGCACCTGCCTCAAGGCCAAGGCGAAGGTTAGCATCCACTGCACTTTTAACTTGGGTCGAACTATGAACAGGATATAAGTGACAAATTATCTCGTTGTGTTCATTGTTGGGTTGCCCCTGAAGATAAGACTTTGCGACGGCGCTCCCCTTTTGGCCTTGAAGGAGCTGCAATTTGATTTTTCTTTCTCTCTCTAAGCTGAAAGCGTAGAAGAAGGTCCGCAGTTGCCGGACCAATGAACCGAAGTCTTTTTTGTCGCTCGACATCGCTGTCTGGGCGCGGGTGACTGCAGGAGCGTGAGCATATGGTAAAGGTTTCACGGGTGACGTCGAAGCTTTTTTGGGGGCTACGGGCCGTTGGTCGAAAAACAAGTCGTAGCAGGGCAATTTGTCGCGTAGGGCAATTCGTCATAGGGCGATTCGTCGCTAAGGCATCTAGTCGAAAACTGGTTTTTTTTTCTAGTTTATTTTTTTAGGAAAGTTTAGGGGAATTCGAAAGGGGGATGGGGAGGGTATGGAACGTGTATGTATAAATATGAAGTTCAGAAGCCTTCCAAGAAAAGTTCGAACAATGCCTTGTCGTTCGCGTTCTTTTGGAGTTTCGGAAAGGTCGGAGTCTGCTCTTCTAAGCATGCGTGCTGTGTTGTATCCTGTTTGGATAGTTCACGATCCTTTGTCCGGTTTCGATACTCTATTAACCTTTAAGCCGACAGTGCACGGGAGGCGGTGCGTTCGCCGGGCCAGCAGTTTGAGTGGTTCAGCAAGCGTGCGAAATTTTTGTTATTTCTTTGTTAATTAGATTTCGCTTATCTTTTTTTTTTTTTTTGAAAAGTTCAGAACGAACTTTCAAGACTTACAAGATAAAGTTCTTAAAACGACTTTGTCATCCACATCCTTTTTGTTCCGAGGGCACGTTCGTACACCAGCCAAATGCTATTAGACAACTGGTCTAAGCGTTTATTTTGGCAGCCGGTATGGAAGTTATCAGGACTGAAAGAGGCGGGGAGATGCCAGTGTTGCCAGATTGGGCTATATATAGCCAAATTGGGCTACACTTTTTTCTAGTAGCCGTCGAAATTTCGTGGTTGGCTAGTGGCTATTTTGGGCTATTTCTAGGAATGCAGCGAACTTTTGTCGAACCTCAGGTTCGACGCCGAACTTTGAGGTTCGGCTAGTTTATTTTGGAACTTTTAATCAGTTTCGAAAAAAACTGTTTCTCTTTTGGGTAGTCGAGAGGAGAGAGAGAGGAAGGAGAGTCTTCAAACTTATACAAACTTCGGGGTTTTCACATTGCGCAGTGAAGTAATGCTTGCAGAGTTCAAGCGGTCTCCCCACAGGGCAGTGGAGCAAACCGAACAGAGTGCACTATTACCACAGGCCCGGTAGCGCGCCTTCAACCCGGACGCACATGGCCGTGCCCGGACGTAGACTGAACTCTCCAAATGCTGCTTCGGTGTCCATTGTGAGAATCCTTAGGCACCCAAGTTTGTTATTTGTGGATTTAACAACGCGAAGCTTAGAGGCGTCAGTCACAATCTTTGTAGGTCTCTCTTCTTCGACATACCCAGCAGATGTTTTGTTCAGACCTTCGGTTAACAGTATATAAAAATCCTTCGTAAACCAGCATCTCCCCGCCTCTTTCAGTCCTGATGACTTCCATAGCGACTGCCAAAATAAACGCTTAGACCAGTTATTTTATAGCATTTGGCTGGTGTACGAACGTGCCCTCAGAACTAAAAGGATGTGGATGACAAAACCGTTTTATAAACTTTATCTTGTAAGTCTTGAAAGTTCGTTCTGGACTTTCCGAAAAAAAGATAAGCGAAATCTAAATAACAAAGAAATAACAAAAAAGTCGTACGCTTGCTGAACCACTCAAACCGTTGGCCCGGCGAACATACAGCCTCCCGTGCACTGTCGGCGTAAAGGTGAATAGAGTATCGAAACCGGACAAAGGATCGTGAACTATCCAAACAGGATACAACACAGCACGCATGTTTAGAAGAGCAGCCTACGACCTTTCTGAAACCCCAAAAGAACGCGCACAATAAGGCGGTGTTTGACCTTTCTTTGGAAAGCTTCTGAACTTGATATTTATACATACACGTTCCAACCCCTCCACCTCCTCCTTTCCAATTCCTCTAATCTTTCCTAAAAAAATATTAAACTAGAAAACGAAAACCCAGTTTTTAACTAGATGCCCTAGCGACGAATAGCCCTATGACGAATTGCCCTACGCGACAAATTGCCCTGCTACGAATTGCCCTGCTATGAATTGTCTTTCGACGAACGGCCCGTAGCCCACGGAAAACGAAGGAGGTGAAGGACGTCAAACTACCCTCGATGCAATTTTGCGAACATTGTTCTCCTCCCTCCCAGAGATAATCCGCGTAGAATTCTCAGCCATCTCCAAAGATAGTTGCCCGGGTTGGGGTGGGAAACGGGTTAGTCGAGTTCGTTCCTTTGCCTGGGATACGGCCCATTCGTCACATGTCGATTCGTCATAGGGCAACTGGTAACAGGCCCGTTCGTCATAGCGGAACATTGGTCATAGGGTGATTCGCTACGCTGGCAGTTTGTCACACAATGACTTCAAGATTGTTAAACTTTTTTTTTATATCTTGTTTTCTTAGGAAAGTTACGAAAGGGGGCCACTTAATTAAATCCGTGCAAGGCCAGTGAGGTTGACTACGGGAAACAAATTATGACCCAATGACCCCAAGTTAAGGCAGCATGCAGATTTTGGCCTGCATATTGTCCTTATCGGGGTCACCTTTCTTACAAAAGAACTTCGAGAACATAAAGTTCACAATAGAAAAAAGCCCACCGAACGCGATTCTTTTTTTTTTTTTTGTGCCCCGTTTCAGGGCTTATTATGCCGGTTGCCATCCGATTATAAAAATATCACTCTTGATTTCTAAATGGAGGTAGTTACTACTAAGAAAGGCGGCGATATGCTTCTTCACGAAGGACATTCCTACACTTGCATTAAGGTTTACGAAACTGCGTTGTATTGGGCCTGCCGGCGAAGAGAAGTTTGTAAAACTAAATTAGTCACCGATCACGCCAAGACTCGTGTAATCTCTTATTCAGGAGGCCATACGCATGCGTTTGACAACACCAAGATTAATGTGCTTGGGTTCGTGATCAGATGAAGGAAAAAGCTGGTATGTACCAAAATCTGTTCCTGCTCTTATATTTCCAAAACAAGCTCACTAATGTCCTTTATTCCAGTGGAAGGCCGTCTAGCACCACACCAAATACTTCTAGCTGCGGTTGCCTGTGTCAGTGACGACACTGCTTTGCAGATTCCCGCACCGCCAACACTTCGGCGCACCATCCGCAAGCAAAGGCAACGGTCGAATTTCGAGTCCAGCGTATCATCTTGCAGAGCCGATATACGATCGAATGCCCACAGAGTTCAAAGTAAAGTGTATTGCAGCGCAAAATCAAAGTGCGCGACATATTATGATAATAATGACTGTTTTACCTGCATGCAGACCACTGCCAAAGGAGACTCCTTTCTCCTCCACGATAGCGGAGAGGGCGACGGCGAAAGAATCCTGATCTTTGCTACCGAGCGCAACTTGAGCTGTCTGGCTCAGGCGACTACGTGGTTCGCGGACGGGACCTTTAAAGTGACCCCGGCGCAGTTCTACTAACTGTACAACGGCGTGGTAAAGTCAATTGTTTACAGCTTGCTGCCCAACAAATCTGAAGCTACCTTGAAAAGGTGAGCATTCAAGAGCTCTGATAAACGTATGAAACGGAACGCTCGGTGGTCCTATTATTGGATATGTGTTCAAAAACTTGAAGATATGTTCGCTCGTTTTACGGTTTTTCGACGTCGTTCTGAGTCACATGGGGCTCAACTGCCTTGAGGTGGCTTACACGGACATCAAGAAAGCGGCCATCAACGATACAGGGATGCTTTTTTTTACTTATCCCAGTCGGTGTATAGGAAGGTGTGCTCCAGTGGTCACAAGAGTCGCTACAATTCAGATGACGAGTTTGCTGTTCTGGCGGCATTCTATTTATATGTCTTACTGTTGTCTTCAGGTAAGCCAATTGGTTACTTTATTTCTTGTTGATTTTCAAATGGGAATGCATCCAGCATTGGCCTTCTTGCCATTCGCCGACATTCTCGAGGTTTTCCCCACCGATGCCTCACTTGTGGCGGACTACTTCGAGGACGTGTATATCGGGAGACCCCGTCGAAACGGCTTGTCGTCGGCCACCTCCCCTCCTCGGGTTTGGACAGTCAGAGAACCAACACTAGCAGAAAGGCCAACAAGGACGAACAAAAGCATCGAAGCGTGGCTCCGGGGACAGCACGTAAGAACTTACCTAATCCTCTGAGAACTTGGGCGTTTTCTGTAGCACATTTTTGCATTTGTGGCTCAAAATTGCAGTACGGTGCCCAATCAAAAAAGCTTTCTCCGGAGTGGGTGTGTTCTTTTTTATTTTTATCCTTAACAGAGATAAAGCTGGCTCAAGCAGAGGGCCGCACGACATCTTCAAGGGTGTCCAAGAAGCACGACGACAGCAACCGGCGTCCTCAAATTGTTGTGAGCCGCTACAATGATCGCAACCGTCTAGAAACCCTAAGGGTGCCAGCTCGGCATATCGCTTTTTAATTTTTTTTTTTTGTATTTCCCCCCATGAATCTATATTTTTCTAAGTACAACGATGACTTGTTTGGATGTTCCCTCTCTTTAGTAAATATAAATATACCGTACTAATCGTTATTGCATGCACAGCCAGGTGAATATATGCTGGGCAAATTCAAATATCCGGTTCGCACAGTGACAAACGTTCCTAGGGACAAATTCCCCTATGACGAATGTTCCGCTGTGACGAACGGGCCTATTACCAGTTGGCCTATGACGAATGCGCACATGACAAACGGGCCTACACCCCTTTGCCTTGGTGCTGTTGTGAAAAAAAAAAAAAAAATGAAGCTCTCTCCAAAACGTGCCCCAAAACGAAGTCGTCTTGGATTCCGTCCGATTGTCAAGATGTGACTGTCGTCGACGGTGACTGTGTTATTTGAGATCTTTCTCAAATGAATTATTTTCAGATAACGCTGCATCGTGTGGTACGTACAATATTTTGTTGGAATGTTAAAACTTGCTAAATTGTATGCCCGTGCCCTGTCCATCGGCAGACACATTATTTGTGAACATGGAAAAATTGATGCCTTCCGGGTCTCTTCTGTTGCAATTTATTTTTGACAGGTAAGGGCTTTGTCGTTTCACATACGGTGAATCGCGCGGCGCCGTCAAAACTTATCGTAAGAAAATAAACACAAATAACGAGAATCATACATTCCAGTCGCATTTGTTGTGTCGCGCGCGTACCCACTAAAAATTGTTTACAGTTTTTTTTTGTTTTTTTGTTTTTGCAATAGTGGCACAATGCTTTCTCAATGTCCTCAAGGAAAATACAGGTACTAAGAAACACAAAATGCACCGGGAAAAAAACGAGAAGTTAGCCGAGAGCAGCGCTTGAAACTGCGCCGCAGGCTCCGCCGATCGAAATCACAGTCCACTCGTTTAGGGTTAAAAGGGACGCCGGTGAGAGCCTAGCCTCAAACTCAGTGCCTGGGCTCGAAAACGGTATGTCGCCCCTGGGGTGGAGTGTTTTTTGGAAAGGTGTATATCGGCAACAAGGGATTATTCATGTAATAACTGGAACGCGTTCCCGTTCAAGTTTTTACGGATGCAAAAAGGAACGGCGGCGTTCCTTCGTTCCTCCCAACGTTACTAAACCACTGAGTTGGGAAACTGCCGTAGAGACTGCTGTGAAAAAGTGGCCCCGATCTGTCCTACAGAACCGAGCTAATGGCGAACACAACGCCGCCCTTTCTCCCGCAGCGGCCACTCGAGGAACTGCACGTTACTTCTATTTGGTTTAAATCGGCCATTTTGGCGCCGAAACAGATACAGCGGAAGAGGTTACAGGGGTGCCATCCCCGTCTCCCCAGCGGACGCGCCGCGAATTACTATCGAAGTTAAAATGCACCTAGGTGGGGACGCGCTACCTGAAAACACCGCTGAGGCATGATTGCATAAAAGCAATATTAATTGTTCCGCAAAACCTTGCAAACTAAAGATTATAAAAACATCACGCGCCCTTCATTTTGTACTAAACTCCAAAAAATTTCATACAAAAAGAGTTTTTTCCGTTTGTTTTTACACAAAAACATGCTTTCTAAAAGCTCAAGGTGACCACAGAACAGACAAATGATAAAGAGTGGCGCTGTTGTCGTATTTAGCTCGGTCTCGGTGGACGCCAGCGGTCTGGGTTTCGACGGCGAGTTTCCCAACTGAGTGTTTTAGTAACGTTTGTTCCTCCTAAAAGAAACGCGTTCCAGGAACGCAGTTCCTTGGAACGCCGTTCCGTACAACACTGCCCCTTTCCTTTCGTTTTTGTGTTTGTGTTGTTCTGCAGTGCCCGTGTCGACATATATTTGGCATTACATATTTCGAGTCCTGTATTTTCATCGAAAGTGCTCTGCAACCGACTCCTTTGCAACAATTGACCGTTGCGTTCCGCGTTACATCTAGAATTTGGCAGCGTCTACTTTCTAGCAGCCGGGATAATAATTTCCCCGAAATTCTATCGGCAGTCGCCTGACATTAGCTGACTACAATCATGTGACAACTGCAGGTAGAATACTGACTTTCTTATTCTCCTGGCGCTTTGCGAAAACACACTTTTGTTGATACACGTTCTGTAGACACGTTTCATAGACACTAACGTTTCATCGTCACTCGTTGAGTGAAATGCACGCTGCAGGGACATTATGTCGCTGGTGTATCTCTGAGACGCGTGCTCACCGAGTCAGCCCACCCGTTCACGCTGCTTCGTGGCGACAGTCTGTGGGGGCTCCATAACGAAAACGTTAACCCACCTGACCCACCCGTACACGTCACTTCGTAGATACATTCTGGGGCGGCTCATTACAAGAAAAAAAAAAGAGAAGCTAATATAAGAAAGCTAATCGGAGCTTTCCATGAAACGTCGTTCGATGAATGAATGGTGACTGTAGTTGAAATTTTGTGGAAATAATTCTGCCGGCTGCTTGGAGAATAGACACTACCTAAGACACCCCCGGTGCTTGTTTGCTTAGTAATCTTTTCAGTTGTGTAACAGCTTCTTCGAACCTCTTCACGTATCACGGATTGCTTGCAAGTTTGTACTTGTTTACGGAATAAGCTGTTTAGTGAACGTCTATGAGACTCGATAACAATCCAGTGTGCCCGTTTACCTGCCTTTTTGCAATCACCGGGGCGCATACATTTTTTAAAGGTTTCCTTGATGTTTCAAACAGGTTTATGAAGTTAGTTGTGAAGCGGGTACATAAAGTGGTGTGACCATGCACCTTTGAATCGGGTGCATCTGTGTTCTCTTCGAATTCAGTGGGTGCAGCGAGAGGTGTAACTGTACACGATTGAACGGGGTGGTCCTCCGTTCCCTTTGAGAGCAGTAGGTGAAGAAAGGGGAGTAATGGTACACTATACTGAGCGGGGTGCATCTGTGTTCTCTTTGAGTAAGGCGGGTTTATGAAGCGGTGCAATGGTACACATTCGCACGGGGTGCATCTGTGTTCCCTTTGATTTCATTGGGTGTAGAAAGAGGTGTAGCCGTACACCATTGAATAGGGTGCACCTGTGCTCTCTTCGAGTGGTACTTCTGCGGAAAAAGGTGTACATACCTACCACACCAACGGGTGTACACATACTCCCATATCTGGGGTGTACAAGTGTTCCCTCAAAGGATTTAGTATATGTGACAAGCACTTACACACCCCATGCGTGTACCCCATGACACCCTTTTTTTTAGATTGAACGCGAATCTGTTGAAAAACGACCTTGGAGGGACCACGAAGACCACTTTGAAGTTCAGTTTAACGATTGATATGAACGCCAAGTGTCTTGCAGGTAATTTTTACGAAGATTTAGACCGATGTTGCACTTGCGCGTCACACAAATTAATTGAATAGAACCAGCACCAATCCCACCGGGACCGATGAGAGCGACGCCCGAGACTGCGGAAAAATCCAGCTTATGAATGACGTGGACCGTGACATCGATTGAGGCACGTCGGGCGATTGGTCGAAGTGAACGGAGTCCTCTTGTACTTGTTTTTGATTGTAAGTTGTTAAACAACATTTCGTATTTTTTTCTTATTTACTAACAACGAAACTTTTATGTTCTTGACAGAACAAATTACTACAATACAATAAAATATTATTTCAGTACGCGGGCGCGCGGAGGGAAAAGACTGAATAGCTGAGAGACTTTGAAAAGAAGCTAAAACAATTCTTGAAAAAAAAAAAAAAAAAAAAAAAAACGAGTTAGAGGAGAATTTTAGGGTATTTTTATCCCGTAAGTTTGAATATCGCATTCATTTTCACGAAGATTTATACTGAACGTGAGAAAACCAGAAAAACCTCCGGCCAGACATGACGTTGGGCCACCAAGCGCGTGTCGCTCTGTCGGCAGCGCATGCAATCGAGAGCTTGCGAGGTGTATTTTTCCGCACTGACGTCAGTCGTGGCGTCTATTTCTGACGTTTTCCAAGAGAGCAAGTGTGCACGCGCATAGCTCTGACACGTGCTGAAGATGCGCTAGAGCAGGGATTCTGAAAACGCCTAGTATGACGCCACGCCCCCTTGCACTTTGATATTAACTTTGAACAATAATTTCTGTGGCCTCCATGCGCCTAATTGAAAAATAATCTCGATATTCGTGAACTTGGAGTCCAAATAAAGACGATTTTGGTGTTTTTCCTTAAATACAAAACGGCTTGGGTCTCCCTTTAACTTGAAAAGCGTTTCGTGCGGTACATATAAAAAGAATAGTGTTTTGTTGTTGTGCTTTTTTCTTGAGAAAAACAAAATTGGCGAATCATTGTGTTCTGTTCGGTTTGTGGCGCGGCTCTTAGTTCCACGCGCGGATGGAGCTGCAGAAACTATTCCAGGCTGACGCACTGCAGTTTCCAATACTCGTCAGGGTTTTTAAAAAGCTTCTGTCATAGCTCGTTCACTCTAAGAAAAAAAGGGTGTAGTCGAGTGCATCGGGCGCAAATGCACCTTTTCCTGAAAGATGTACTCTGGGTTACCCAGCAAGGGTACTTGTACACCGACCCACACTCTAAAAAAAGTCTGTGCGTATAATTTCACGCACAACACTCGGAGAGCCAATCACGGCAACTCACGGAGGCAGCTAAGCGAATGACGAAACATATGTTTAGACCAAAAAAACGCAGTCTGAGTTGTGACATTAAGCAATGCAGAACGCCACACTTGCATTGCTTAATATCACAACTCAGAGTGCGTTTTTTTGACTAGACATGTGTTTCGGCGTCGTCATTCGCTGAGCTGCCTCCGTAAGCTGCGCTGATTGGCTCTCCAAGTGCTGTGCGGGAAAGTATACGCACAGACTTTTGTTTAGAGTGCAATGAGCATCCACCTCCCCCTTAAAAACCTCTAGTGCACCCCCACGCTACCCTATTGAAAAATATTTTTTATCGGAATGTCATTTCTAGTAAACGTCTCTTTTACGGGGTTATGGGACTGTTCTCACTTCCAGTAAAGCCGTAGTTTACCTGAATGTCAGCGGATCTTTTACCGTAATGTCACCGGTTGTTTTACAAGAATGTTACCGGATTTTTACTAGAATGTCAACAGATTTTTTACCAGAATGTCACCGAATTTTTACCGGAAGTTTATTTCCAGGCAAAATCTATTTTAGTGGATTATGGGACTCTTTTCGCTTCCGGTAAAGCCAAAAATTACCAGAAGATCGCCAGATTGGTCGAAATTTACCGTGTTTTTCTTTTTTTGTCGGACGTCAACGGAATGCACTTAGAAAGAAGCCTGTGAACCGTGGTTGGTGTATGTTTACTAGGTGCTGGACGATTCGGTAACAATTAAAGTTTTTAGTCTATATAGACCTGAAAGTTCTATGTATTTATTTAACAGGGTCAATACCAGTGAAACAATTTGCACATCTGTGGACAAAAGCAATCAGACCAAAAAGGAACAACCGAGTTCCTTGGTGCAGGAGATATTTTTCAACGTATTCACAATGCCGCTGGGTAAATTCCTAGACGTACGGTAGTTCAACTAACAAAACCGCGCAGGTGCACCACACGGGCACACACGCGTATACTGTCAGTAGCACGATAACCGAAAACCACGACCGCACGGAACGAACATCCGCCGCCGTTGAGAAATCCCGGGCACACTCACGATCTCGTCCCTAATGCCGTCGCCGCGGGTGCTCCAGGCGGACACATACACACTATCAGTAGCACGCTTAGCCATAACCACGAACACCCGGAACGAATATCCGCCGCCATTGAGAAATCACGGGCACAGTCACAATGTTGTCTCTGATGTCGACGCCTCGGGTACACCAGGCGGACACATACACACTGTCAGTGGCACGCTTAGCGAAAACCACGTACGCGCGAAACGAACATCCGCCGACGTTGAGAAATCTTCGCACAGTCTTTTTCGCTCGCTGGGTGCTTCTGAAGCCGGACGGACAAAGAGGCGTAAGAAACAGGTCACTGAATAATATATTATTTTCATCTGCACACCCAGCCGAGACTGAGCGTTAGTTCCTGGCCGGCCGTTGCTCGTTGACGGACAAAAGAAGCCGGTTTTCTTAAAAGAAAAGTCAGCAAAACGACCCTCTCAAACCCAATGCGAGGGAGAGAGGGTGCGTCGGGACTCGTCCTTGGTGCCAGGCACCATAATTACACACCCACTCCCCAGCTCGTCTCGGCTTCCCCCTCCCCTCGCGTCGGCTTCGAGTGAATTCCGGTATACAGGGAAGCGAGTCACCCGTTTCGTGTAAGATTTCTAGCCAAACCGGGTCGTCTGGTAGACGAAAGTGGCTGCCGGTGACGTTGCAGCAAAATCTGGAAACCCGATGCCGGTGAAATTCCAGCGAAATTTGTTTTCCGGCAAGTAATCTAGCAAAGACTGGTAAACTAGTTTCGGATGATAACGGGTGAAAGCGCCCACCTTTTTGGATCGTCAAAACAGTTCGCTGCACGCACTTCTTGAGGATTGCAACGTCGTAGCGAGCTAAAACTCGAACTCAACGAGAATGCCGCCCGTGTGGTCTCGTACCTGCTCCGGCCCCGACTTTTGCCTGTCGGATATAGCAAGTTGCCAGTGATCGCTGCCCACCTTTTTGAATAGTCAAAAGAGTTCGGTGCACACATTTCTTGCAGGATTTCAACGTCGTCTCGAGCTAATACACGCACTCACGAGAATGCCATGGCATTGGCGGCCACCATTAGAAACTCAGTCCTTCTGCTCGTTTTGGCTTCCTTGCCTTTAGCCGTTCCCCTTGCGTCGGCTTCTAGTGAAGTTGTGTCCGTCAAAACAGAGTGGCTTCCGGTAGGATTCCAGCGACGGTTAAACGAAAGTGGTTCTGGTAAAACTTCCAGCGAGAGTGGCTGCCGGAAACATTTCCACCAAAGACTGGTAAACTGCGCTGGTTTCTGGTGAAAATGGGGGGACATTAAGCCATTTAAACCGAATGTCACTAAAAGTTTTTGCCAGATTTTAACCCAAAGTGACTCCGGTAAAACGTCCACCGAAATCTGGTAACTGAAATTGGCAGCCGGTAATATTTCCACCAAGAAACTGGTAAACTACGCGTGTTTCTGGTGAAAATGACTGGAAATTAACCCGTTTCCACCGAATGTCACTAGAAGTTTTTGCCGGATTTTTCAATGGGGCAGCGACGCGCCCTGATCAGCATGTGCTTGGATTTCCCCTTGGGGGTCACATTTTGGGTTGGCCAGTTTCTTAGGAAGTATGGAGCTATCCTGTTCACTCGGTGTTGTCAGTAGAGTGGACGCAATGCTTGCTTTAAGCCAATCGTGTCTCCGGGTAGGATCGCGTGACTACATACAGTCTCCAAGCTAGAGATAAGGCACAGCACGGCACCTGCCTGAAGGCCAAGGCCAAGGATAGAATCCACTGCACATTTAACTTTGGGTCGAACCTTCAAGAGGATATAAGTGACAAATCCTCTCGTTGTGTTCATTGTTGAGTTGCCCCTGAAGATAAGCCTTTGCGAGGGCGCTCCCCTTTTGTCCTTGAAGGAGCTGCAATTTTCTTTTTCTTTCTCTCCCTAAGCTGAAAGCGTGGAAGAAGGTGCGCACTTGCCGGACCAATGAACCGAAGGCTTTTTTATCCCTCGACATCGCTGTCAGCGCGAGGGTGACGGCAGGAGCGTGATCATGTGGTAAAGGTTTCACGGGTGACGCAGAAGCTTTTTCCGACCTAGGAAAGTCTGCTTCTCGGCCTTGGTTCTTGTGTGCTGTGCTTCGATCAGCGGGGCTGCCGTAGGTTTCGTCCGCGACAACGTATTCGAGTGTACCAAGATTTCCAGTGTTTAAAAAGTCCTACGCGTATATCGGGAACAAGCGATTTCTTCAAAATGACCAAGGAATTCATGTGATGCGTTTCCTTTCGTTTTTCTGTTGTGTTATTCGGCAGTGCCCATGTCGACATAAATTACGGATTACATATTTCGAGTCCTGTATTTTCATCGTAAGTGATCTGCAACCTACTACTTTGCAACAATTGACCATTCCGTTGCGCGTTACCTCTACAATTAGGCAGTGTCAATTTTCTAGTACCCGGGATAATAATTTCCCCGAAATTCTATCGGCAGTCGCCTGCCATTAGCTGACTACAATCATTTGAAAACTGCAGGTAGAATACTGACTTTCTTATTCTCCTGCCGTTTTGAAAACACATTTTCGTTGGTACATTTTCTGTAGACACGTTACATCGACACTACGTTTCGTCGTCACTCGTTGAGCGAAATGCACGGTGTAGGGACATTGTGTCGCGAATGTATCTCTGAGGGGCGTGCTCACCGACTCAGCCCACCCGTTCACGCCGCTTCGTGGCGACAGTCTGATCATTTATCTTTGACAAAGTTACTGATATTGTTATGAAGGTTGGGCTTCCTTGTTTTTAATTACAAATTTATTTATAATTCTCCATGGGCTACACTAAAACGTTATGCCAGCGGCGAGGACGAGTTGACAGCTCGAACTCGTTCTCAACTGATTGCAAAAAATTTGGTTGTGAAAAATGGTTGCGTTAAACCTCCTTCCGGCACTTGCACTGCAGCGCGATAAAATATATACGTAAGAGTCCGGGGCTTAAAGTCTGGGGGGTCTCAAGGGGTCTCAGACCCCCCACTGATTTTAACGAGTAGCCTGAGATCCTCCTCCGAAGCCTCAGCATTAGTGAAATCAAAATCATATATACCCCCCCCCCCCCCCCCCAGCCCTTACCACCACCTTCTTCTGGTGACCCCCCTCAACTTACGGGAGACTTTAGACGCTGCATAAGAGATACCCTGTTTTTTAGACTCGTTGCTCATTATGTAGTTCTGCCTGCATGCCATAGATTTGTGCTACTGGAGAGAGCAGGCAACTTTGAATGTTGGTTTTCCATTCCTTTCTTAGCAGTTGTCCCAACAGTTATTGAATACTTAAACGACTTAATTTTCGCGGGCTCAAATTTTCGCGAACCGGGCCAAAGCAGAAATTTTGAAATTATTCCCGGGTTCTAATCTTGGTTGCGAGTCAAGTATAGCTTCCGTAGCGTTCACATATTGCTTGAATTATTCGCGGAGCGTATTTTTCGCGAATTGCAGGCGATTCGCGAAATTCGCGAAATTAGGTCCTCGCGAAAATTTAGTCGTTTACTGTATTTAGAGATTTTCCTAAAAAGCAAGCCGGAAAGAATATTTAGTCTGATTAAGTAGCTGAAAATAATGACTGAGTACCCTTTAGTCAGTAAAATAGATACTGTGTGCCACTGTTAGTGCCAAGTCGAGATCGGCATTTTTTTGGCCTATTGCTGAAAGAGGTACTCATTTTTATCGGTTGGCCCCTAAATGCGCAAACTAAATTCTTTCGATGCAGACACCTGCCCACTGCTGGTACACTCTACCCTCATGCTCAGTGAGTGTATGAACTGGAGTTTTATCTCCAGGCAACACTGGTTCAGCATGAGGTTAGAAAAAATTTTCCTTGCAGTAGTAGTTTTTTCTTTATAGCCTTACAGTTAAGTGCAAATATTCGGCAGAAATCTCTCAGGTTGGGGCGAAGCAGGGTTCAATGAACACGTTTAATTATGTACCTTAATAAGGTAACCGTCATTTCAAGGCCTACTTAGCCTTGTCCTCGGGAGTGGCTACGGCTGTGGCAGTAAAGGAGCAGTTCTTTTTAGAAGTACAAGTACAAAGTATATAAAAAAAGGATATATGTGCTGATCCCAAAAGAATATGCTAGCCATTGTAATGTATCTGTGCCAAGTTCTGAAGTGTTATTTGTGTTTATTTTGAGCCCCTTGGGTGCCTCATGATCGGGATATCCCAGTGGCCACAAGCTCGGACTCAATCTTCTTGTGTGGTCTGGCCAGAACCAGGGGGGGGGGGGGGGGTAATCATAGCGACAAGAACATCGCAGTATCTTCCTTCCTGTGACTTTTGGTTAGCGTCATGACAGGAGAGCCCTCGTGCCACCAGCTGTTAGGTGTGCCACTCGAAATAAGCATTCTTCTTACCTATTCCTTAAGTAAAACAGCAAAAGCACTACTAAGCCTAAAATCCAAAAGGCATATTCAAATCTTGGGTTCGATGGAGTTGCAATCACAAAAAGGAGTTTGCTGACAGGATTACCATGTAAACATAAAGCCCGCGGATATAGGTTCGTTGTTGTCACAGAAATAACTTCTCACAGATGGCTTGGCTCGTGCTATACCCAAATTCTTAAAATAATCATTGTGTTACGTTGGTGTGATCAATCTTATGCGCCTATCGTGCCCATTAGTCGGGAGATGTGAAATATAAGAAAACAGGAACTTGCACATTGTCAGCTCTGCAAAGATTTATATCGTGAACCGAGCATAGCATTTTCAACACCCCCCCCCCAAAAAAAAAAAAAAAAACACAATAAAACAGGTCCAGTTTCAAGGTTCACATATGGCCAATTGCTCTTTATAATGAAGTGAAAACTGCTTAAGTGAAAACTGCCCACTACAGGCTTTCTATTAGTGTTAAAATGTCTTATGGTGTTTTAAAGAGTTCGTACCAAGTATTTTCTTAATATACATAGGTTCATGGAAATTATTACGTGGATGTTTGCAGACACTCATGGTGAGGCCAATCTATAATCTCAAGTGTTCCACTTATTGAGAATTGATTGAGCCTGTAAATATTGTAGGTCGCAAATTAAATTTGTTTTGCTCTGCACTGGGCAGAATTGCGTGTAGTGACTAGGTGTACCTGGGGGAACTTTACACGTTTACTACGGCAAGATGGTTCGGTAAAACTAAGTATTTCTTTTATTGAACTCCTGCGCTAACCTTGACTCTAGCAAACATTTTATATTCTTTCCAATGCTGAGATAAGATTCTGCAAATAGTGTTTGTGGAAACACGCTACATACTTCCAGTTCATCAACTTTTTCGCAAAGCATTTGAGAGATCCAAACCCTGTGATGCACGGAGGGAACTCACCAAATGACGCGGCTGACAGTTTGTTTAAATCTATACGAAACAGTCAGCTCTGTAACAGTAATAATGGCATGTCACTGCTCATTGTCGCATATCAAACTGTTTTTTTCGTCTATGCTCATTTTAGGTATCATTCGCCGAACCTCCTCTCGAGACTGCAGCGCTTGGTTCTCTGAAGTAATTTGCATGAACGTAGGTGCAACAGGTTTCTTACAGTGTGCGTCTAACGCATATTCATCATATTGAATGTGCTAACTTTCTTCATGACCATATCCATATTTGTGTCAACATTCTACCTAAAAGTTCAGTTTTTATTTCGACATTAAAGTTTTCGTTAAAGTTTTCGACAGTACTTTTCTACAGATTTATGCTTGTCGAGCAGTACTCATACCCATACATCTTGTCTTTCAGAATTACATCAATATATAAAAGTGTTGATGCCGAGTGAGAGTTCAAGGAACCGAATCTGTCATGCGATTTAAGCAAAACCAATACTAATCTTCAAAAAGAAAAATTTGTTAAAGGGGGCTGTATTGGGCATAAGAATAGCACTCAAGCCATGGTAAAAAAATGCAAACTCTTATTAGTTACACAGATATCACAGAGCTGCGCCATTTCGGATGTATCACAAAAAACTCAGTGCCATAGAGTGTTCCTTATGAATCTCTATACTGCCAAACTCACAGCCTAGAAGTTTTATTCGAGAACGTTCCTCAACCAAATGTATTTAGTCATTTGAGCCACCGACACATGCATGACTATGTGGCAAATATTATTTTAATTTTCATGTGCATTATGGTTTAGAAGGTCTAGTTTGCATTGATTTATTGCATTCATGCTGAATCTGGGAGGGGTTCTCTGGCTATGATTAAGGAGTTAAATATTTCATGAAATAAAAAAATTTGAGAACGAACGAAAGGAATGATATTTGAGCGGTATCTTAGATTCTCTTTCATTTGTCTTAGCTCTAATTTTCACTCTATTTCATGTAAGGCATTTTTTTTGTGCATCTCTTTAGTACCTGTTTCGCGACATCAGCGTCGGCGTAAGTGTCTCGCTAAACTTAGCGGGAAATTGAATTAATGTTGAGGTCACGTGACGTCAATTGTTTCAGTCAATCTGGCTGGGAAATTGAATTCGTTCAAGGGTGACGTGACACCAAATCATGTGACGTCATTTTCCCTGCTACATTTAGCGAAGAAACTGAATTGGTGTTGTCACGCGATGTCAATTTCCTCGCTAAATTTAGTGGGGTAAATTAACCCGTTCAATTTAGTGGACCGATTTTCCTGCTATATCTAGCCGGAAATTTCGCGAACAATTTTTCACTGCATTTAGCGTGAAATTTAGCGAAAGTTTTCTCGCTAATTTTAGCGGGTTCCCGCAAAATGAGAGGGAACAGAACAGAAGGGTGACATACCCTCCCCTCCGTACCCTCCCATCCTCCTCCTCAAAAGCTGCGCTCTAATTTCGCACTACAGAGAATTGTAAACGCCTTTCGTTTTTCATCTAATGTTCATTCAAATATCATTTCGGAGGTGTGCTCGCAGGACAAATCTGGATTGTGCTGATCCTCTAAGCACAAGTTAGGAACTCCTGAGCGGCAACAGCGGGAGTTTGGTCTGACAGCTCAAGGGATACCTTTGTTCAGTGTTGAACTTGTAATTATCATCTTTCGAGAAAAGTCAAGCTTTGCTGCGTGCAATTCTACTTGAAAAGATTGTCCGCACCAAAGGAAAGGATTCTGGAAAGATTCGAGGGCCTCGAATGAGAGCTTATTAGTATGCAAACATCATACTTGTTTGAAACTACTCGCTGATGTAGAGACCCCCTGACATCCGGCGTTCCGATGGAACGCTGGATGTCCGCGAGTATCTCCCAAACGACGCAGGCGGCGAAGGAACCGTACAATCATATCGTATTAAGTGACATTCTATGTTTTGTTTTTGTGCTTTACAGATTTCAAAAAAAAAAAAAAAACACGCGAAAGCTACACTTGTGCGGTGTGCGGCGGAAGTTATATGGGCATGTGGGGCATAGTACAAAGGGCTAACTACAATGCTGAGTCGGCTTATTAAAAGGAAACGTAACACTTCCTTAAAAATACTAGATAGAGGTTGACTGTACCGTAGTTTTATTTCGTGAATCTGAATATCACGTTCGTTTTCCCCAAGAATATAACAACTAAATTGGAGAAAGCACAAAAAAATATTGGATGACCAGTAGTGACGTCATAAGAGGATCTTCCGGCCGCCAAGCGTGTGTCGCTTGAGGGCCGGGGGTCCCATCGCAAGCTTGCGAGGTATATACTCCCACACTGGCACCAGTCGTGACGTCTTTTTGTGCCCTTTTTAAAAATAGCGCGTGCGCGCATAGCTTTAATAGGCACTGAAGATGCCTGAAAGCGGAGATTTCGAAAGCTCCTTTTGCGACGTCACCCTCCGGGAAAGAGGGTCTTCAGCTATACTTTGAAAATGATTCTATAAAGGCTCGATTCACCAAATTAACAAATAACATTGATATTCGACATCGTGGAGGTCAAATAAAGATTGAAATGTGTTTCCTAAAATAAAAAACCGCTCCAGCTTCCCTTTAAGTATAATATGTTCGGTAAAGTTTTAATTAGTAAAAATAGACCCAAGGTTCCAATTAGAAACTAGCTATGCCACGTTAAAGCGCGCCAGCCAGTGGGACCGAAGTGCAAAAGGTGCCGTTGGCTAGTTTTGCGCGTGGTTTTATTAAGGTGCCGTTTTGCATGGTTTTAAAGCTGATGACGTCGGGTCGCTCCTTGAGGCAATTAATGCTTTCGCATTAAAAAACGCGATACCAGCATGGTGGAGTGATGAGGGTGAATTCTCCCACATAGCTCCATCATGTTGGCATCGAATTTTCGCTCGTATTGAATGGCCCATCTTACGTTTTTTTATTATTATTATCAAAGTGATGAGTGAAAGGCAGAGAGGTAAGCTTGGACTTTTGTCCTATATGGCTACTTTGCACAGGGGTAAGGATTAAGGGATAAAAAGGTGGCATTGGTGCTTAATCAATATGACAATAGAGAACTGAGTGGATGATGGGTTGAATAGTTGAAAATGTTAGTCGCTGCCAACAGGGATTGCATCGACCCGGTGTTTTCGAGAAATTGTTATGTTTCTACGTTATGCTTGTGTGGTTTCGTCACCCTTCATGGTTCCGTGCTCTTGCATGGTTCCGTCATAATCCACGAGGTTCCCATAGGATGTCCCAAAACACGACACCTGGTTCCGTCCGCGTGTATCGTTCCGCCTAAATCCACTATGCTGGAGCCGGATTTTTTGTTGGTATAGGACGTCCCATAATACGACAGTATGAGGCTTTTTCCATCATCTTTCATCATCGAAATTTTTCAACAGGGTAATGGTTGATATAGGTGTCAGGCGTCTTGCACGTAATTTTAACGAAGTTTTAGCTCGATGGCGCTCGTGCTCGTCGCAAAAATTAATTTAACAGGACAAGAACCGGGACCCATAGGATTGGCGCCCTAGACTGCGAAGAAATCCAGCTTATGGGTGGACCATGACATTAATTGAGGCTCGTCCGGTGATTGGCCGAAATGAGCGTAGTCCGCACCTCCTCTTTTTTGATTGTAAGTTTCTTAAAAATTTCGTGTCTTCTTTTATTTATTAGCAACACAAATTTGATGTTTTTTTTTGAGAGAACGAATCACAACTATATAAATAAAATATTATTTCAGTCCAGCGGCGCGCAGAAGGAAAAGACTGAAGAACCGAGAGGCGTGTAACTTGAAAGGCGTTTAGTGGGGTATCAACATAAGATCGTGTTGTTGTTGTTTTTGTTTTCTGTTGAGAAAAAATAAACTGTAGAATCATTGTATTTTGTCCCGTTTTTCGCGAAATTCTTGGTTCCAGGCGTGAAGGGAGCGGAAGAAATGGTTCTAGGCTGACGCCTGCCGTTTCTGGTACTCCTGCGCGTTCATGTCAAAAAGCTTGTGTCAGACCTCGTCTAACACGCCGCGATCTTTCCTGCACATCCATCCAGCTTTTCATCCGAGACGCTTTTGCGCCTGTGGTGTACTGAAACACAGGAACACGTCCCTGCGCCAGCCCAAGACTGCGTTTCTTGCACGCCGAGCCTCCTCGAGCAGGAACACAGTTCTTTCGGGTCTTGGGTTAGCAAAGCTGATTGAACTCTGCTTTCAGTCTCTCACAGTGTTCTGTCTCACTTGGTGCGCTACAACGACACGCAACGATTAGTGATCTTCGTAATGTGACAGCGCCACTAAAACGCCATTGGCAATAAACTGTGTCGACAACAAATAAGGTTCCTACACACAGCGGCGTTTGAATGCGTTTGAATTCGCTTTACTCACAAAGTTCTAAATTTCTAAGATACGTAGTTTTATTGTGCAGAAAGTAACACCGGGTTTAGTTTCTAGAACTAACCTTGTATTTTGAATATAGCTATGACTTTTTCAAATCCGATAGCATTTCCTTCGATTTACTTCTTGCTCAATTTACTTTTTTTAACATGATGAAAACGTTGGGTTGCAGTGGCGACGAAATATGCTGACATGTGAGAGAACATACGCGACAACCAGAAACCAATGCTTTATATGTGCATGCTGTTGTGCATTGTGTGGCAATTGATAAATAAAATGAATTTGACTCGATTGATCTGATACAAGTTGCTACAGTGCTCTCGCTCTTCATTGATTTGTAGCACGGCAGAAATTAGGACCTGGACTCCCGCGAAGAATATTTTAAATTCTAATAAAATTAAAGCAAAACGACCCGTGAGGTCTAGTTCCTGTATTCCGTGTTTCGTGTTATTTTTGCAGCTAAAGTTAAATCAAGTTCCTAAAACGTTCTAATCGAAATTTTATTGTAAAAAGATACTGTAAATACATATATTTGTTGTGACTATTTCCTCATACAACACTCAATGCGAATGACAAAAAGAAACGTTTTTATTAATACTTCTTAAACGGCATAGATATTTGAGACCACATGTTTCCACCTTGTAACAGTTTAAGAGACCTCGCGGTCAATATTTGTGCAGTTTCCGAACCAGCACTGCTGAAAAAGAGGGAACAATTTTCATCTCAGATTTCTCAAATTTGTCGTGGCGAGACACCGAGGAATATTAGCCAGCCGTCAATTTATGCTTGGTACGTGATTCTACGCACCACGCAGAGGTTTTAAAGTAGGATCTCTCAATTACGCATACTGGTCTGGTTTCGGTTTTTGGTGCAAAATATACGCTAAAATAAGTATTCAACAAATATCTGACAAGGTTAGCAAGAAGATATGTCTGAATACATTTAGTTGTAGTACATTTGTGTATACAAGTGCGAACAACTTAAAGGGCAACTCCGCTTCATTTTTGACATTTAGAAAACTATGTAGCCCTGTTCAGTATCATATAGGAAGACCCCATGTCAAATATTACGATCTAATTCCGTCTATATATTTAATAAACTGGCCAGCAAACCTTCAAGTGAGCCAAGTGGTCGAAATCTGCCAACTCTAGCGTGCGACGCGAGGCGCAATCATCAGTGCAGTCAAAGCGACGGAGTTGGAGCGGCCAACGTTGAGCCACTACGTCAGAGGCATGTGTACGTCATTATCACGTTTTGTTTGTTTTTACTTCACAGAGCGAAATAGAACGATGACGTCATGAGTTTCTCCTCCCGGTGCTGGCTGACCGGGCGTTCACGTGGTCACCTCAACGCGGATGCGCTAGTTTTCGCTGCAATGCGCGCTTATCGGTCTGTTTCTCCGCTCCCTTTCTCTTTCGTGTTTTCCCCTTCCCCCTCTCGCCCGGGCCGTCACCGTCCACGCCACGCGAAGCGACCTGCGCGCGTCGCGTGTCCTGTCCCTCGCCCCCCTCCCGAACGTCACAAGACCACGTGGTTCGACGTGACGTGCCCATGACTCTGACCACACGAGACCAATGTTGCCTGACGCAACCGAAGTTTCGGTTTCGGTATCAGGTGGTGGTTAAATTGGGATTACACAAGTAATATTTCACATTTCGCGAATCCGAAGACGTAGAGTTGTTTAGTAGTGCTTTGTGAAATGGAATCACATGTAAGCCTAAATTTTTCGGAATTGAGCGGAGTTGCCCTTTAAGACAAGACAAACATACACGTATACGAACTATATGCTGACATAGAAAAAGCGCCTCCTGCGTCAATATCACGTTTACGTAGGTTTGAGCTGTCTGCAATATGTGACGAACTCTCCTTATTTGTTTTCCGTCCTGTTATAATGTGTGTGCGAGCAACATGTGGTATGCCGAATAGGTTTGGTTGCTTTGAACGAGCCATAAGATAGCACAGTTCCAATTAATTTGAGCTTCACGTCAAAGAGTGATTGGTAATTAACACCAGACTAAGAATGCTTGAAATGTGTAAGCGGCGCTTTGTCAATCTGCTGTACTGTTTATCTTGTACGCAGTTCGAAAGACTGCTCTTTCTGGTGATCCTCTCTGTTCAATGTGAAAGCGGGGATAGACAGAACTGGGCAGTGAAAAGAAAGATACAGATACTAAAAAGACAAACTTTTTAGTATCTCTATCTTTCTTTCAAGCTACATGTGAAATATGAATTTTTATCTCAGTTCTAAAAGAAAAATATCGATGTACCGCTTGTATTGCAAAGCTGTAAGAGGCTTAGTTATCTTGTTACATTGGATGCCTAATTTTAACTGTCCGATTTTTACCATAAATTGAAAAACCAACTTTTTGGTGAACCCGCCCCATAACCCTTTACAAAAAAGGCAGAAATTATATCTAAAAATGGTTCGGAGAAGCGTAGATTTTAAAAATTGCACAGTAAGCTCCTCTCATGAACTTCTTCACTCTTTCCGCAATGCCAGAGCGAACTCCAGAGAAGAGGAGAGTGGGAAAAAGGAAACCTCTAATCATCGAGAGTAGGGGAGCTTATCTTCCTTTGATGGTGCAACAAAGAGAAGTTGAGCTTTCTTTGTCCAATCTATCCACCCTGGGTGACTCAGGTGCACTTGGTAGGTCGCTCGGGCGACATTATATTTTTGCACTTTTAATGATGGCAGACTGTATTACTGTAGCAAACACGGCCTTTTTGAAAACAAATCTAGAAAGCCTAAAAGAACAGGCTGTGTATCACTGAAGATTGATTGGAGGCGGATATTACTTGCAACTCTAAAGAGTCGACCTAACTAAAATATATCTATCAATATTGTCTACCTAGTGTTCCCTAGGAGAATATATACTGGTAAGCCGTTCTTGACGCACACATAGAGTCGCTGTCAGTTGAAAGATCGCAGGGTGTGGACTATTATAGTCTTGATTCTGAGAGCGTGATCGGCTCTTCGACGTTCTTAACCACTGATGCCGAGACCCTATTGGCTACCGAGCAACGGTAAGATGTTCAGTACCCGGGACTTAATGCGTTTCTTAAATTGTTGGTGCTCTAGCTCCCCTAACTGACAGGTTTCCTTCTCTGCACTCATCAGAAACACCCATGACCCCCAAGCTACTTGAAAACGTAAGAAAAAAAAATATTTTGGGATATCCTACCTCTCCATTATCCCCGCACGGGTAGCCAAATAAAGCGAAGTGGGTTTTTTCCTTTATTTTGTTGTAACCGTTTTTGGTGGTCACATTATTACGGCACGTTATGACGCAGTTCTTCATACTCTGAAAATATTTGTAGCAAAAAATGTGGTTAACTTCAAATATTTGCTGTGGGACAAAAGTTTGATTACGTTTTCAATATTAATTTAGATATCAAATTCTGTAGAACACATGTGCACATAAGCACAGACACTACAGCAAATGTCTAAAGGTCTCCGAAAGCGATGGTTTTTACAATCGAGTTAGATGGTCAGCGAATAAGGAGGTTTTGACATTATTTATACCTATGGGCCTGTAAGGTCCCTAACTGGATGAAAACTTTAAACTTTAGTCGTACTTGTATTATTTTTAATGGAAGATAATGTGTTGTGGAGTAGGTTCTATTTCCGGTACATGTCTAGCGATTTCACGTCCGTTTATGTCTAGTTTTCATATCCCAACGGTCTAGTCCTTATATATCCAACACCTCCAATACCTAAGGGGCTAATGAGGTGATGTGAATCAACAAATTTAAAACAAGTCTTTCTTCTCTCTTACATAGACAAAAAATCTAGACGGTATTTTCCAACCATAAAGAGCGTAGCTCTATGCGAGCCTGAGCTGTGACGTATGTTCATGACACAGCACAGACAGAAGCGGCATTACATGAAAGGTCGCTTTTCTGATGGGAAACGTGTTGATTAGCGCACGACTCAAGGGTTGCCTAAACAGAATACAAATGCCGTGCACGACTCAAAAAAAAAAAGAAAAAAACGAAGTGCGCACGTTTTTAAAAAGCGTGAAGTTTGCTGCGCGCGCCTACGTTTTCAGTGAGGGCATCAACCATACAAACACCAAAACTTTCCTCCTCGCCTTCCCACTATCGTCCACTATCGTTCGGAAGATTGGCGATTACCAATAACAGTGGGGTCAAAATTAACTGTTGGGTTAGTTGGCTACATATTGTATAAAAATTCAAAAGCGCAAACACCAAGGAAAAGAAGAGGGGAGAGGACAGAGCGCTTACTCCAACTGGAAATTTAATGCACTCCCCGAGGAAGACATAAAATAAGAATTAGGCATGTGAAGGTAAAAAAGAAGAAAAGTTATTGTTATAGTTTATAGATGCATTAAAAAATTTAAACTAAATCTGACTTCACCCCTTGACAGTTGCGAAAAAAGAATGTAATAAAAATTCAGAAGTATAAAGAAAATCAGCAGTTCAAAGATAAGGTTAAAACATTAAAGCGACCCGCGTTAAGAAAGAAGGTCTAGGTATCTCATTTCTTTCTCGGACAGCGCTATTGATGCTGCGCTTATGCAAGCTCCCCCGAGAGACAAAATGGTTTTGGCTTCATAGAGTTCTCTGGATCTTTTTTTATGGTAATGTTTGAGGATCTTAGTCTGTTGGAGTATGGGTGTGCAGTGGCAGTCCCGGGCATGTATTGCGAGATGCCCCGATGGTGATGATTTCAGAGAAAGGTGATGCTCTCGAAATCTCACGTTCACACAGCGCCCAGATTGTCCGACGTAGACTTTCCCACATGTGAATGGAATTTCGTACACTACGTTGATGTTGCAGTTGACGTACTTGTACGTATGCTTGACGGTGCAGTTGTTCTTATTTTCAGTTTGCGAATTAATCTTAGGACACATTTATTCCAGTTTGTTTGGAGCTGATAGTACCACTGGTACTTCATAATTTGAGGCTATCCGTTTGAAGTTGTGGGAGATGTTGTGGAAGTAGGGCATCACTGGCCGGCCGCGTTTTCTTCTCGCAATTTCGTTTTCCTCTTCCCTTGGGGGTAGTCAGACATTCTGCTACGTCAAACAATAATGAATGGGTGTGTCCAGAATCCTGCAGCTTTTGCACTTGTGCTTCGAAACTACACTTATCCGTGTGTACACAGGACTTGTGCAGGGCCGCTTTGAAGCAACTCTGCACTATTCCCCTTTTGATGATCTTAGAATGGGCAGTCAAAAGGTAGGAGTCTTTTTTTGGACCGTGGCGCGTAAGTCCAACAAGTGTGTGATTCTTCAAAGGACAGTTGTAGATCTAAAAATTTAAGCTTGCTATTAGTAGGTAACTCATGTCTGAATTTGAGTCCTTGAGCTTGTCTCATGAAAGTGTTGCTAATGATGATAAATGTAGCACAATCATATTGGTCAGGTCCGATGGAAAGTAAAACGAGATAGTCATCGACGTATCTAAAGATACGTGCTACAAGGTTTCGGGAAGGCTCTGGGCTATTCCCCTGTCACGTGTGGAAAGAAAAATGTCGCATAAGACAGGTGCTACACAGGAGCCAATGCAAATCCCTTTCTTTTGGATGTAAGTATTGCCGCTAAAAGTCACAAAGGTAGATGTGAGGTAGAACCTAAGGAGTTCCATGAAAGATTCGGATGGTATACCACATTGATTTTGAAATGACACCGTTCCATTAGCCTCTATGCAATCACTGACTGCTTCAAACATTCTTGCGTGAGGGACCGAGTAGAACAAGTCCTCCACATCAAGGGAGAGTCCAAACTTTACTGCAAACCCATATTCCAACAGACTAAAATCCTCAAGCATTGCCATAAAAAAAGTTCCAGAGAACTCTATGAAGCGAAAACCATATTGTATCTCGGGGGAGCTTGCGTAAGCGCACCATCAATAGCGCTGTCCGAGAAAGAGATGAGATACCTCGACCTTTTTTCTTAACGCGGGTCGCTTCAATGTTTTCTCACCTTATCTTTGACCTGCTGCTTTTGTTTATACTTCTGAATTTTTATTACATTCATTTTTTGCTAGCGTCAAGGGGTGAAGTCAGATTTAGTTTAAACTTTTTTAATGAATCTATAAACTATAACAATAATTTTTCATCTTTTTACCTTCACATGCCTAATTCTTCTTTTATATCTTCCTTGGGGAATGCATTAAACTTCCAGTTGGAGTAAGCGCTCTGTCCTGTCCCTTCTTCTTTTCCTTGGTGTTTGCGCTTTTGAACTTTTAAACAGTGGGATCTTGACGACAGCGAGCAGTAGGTGTGACTCCAGATCCACGTTATGACCACCATTAAAACCTCTCTTCAAGAGCCCAAGTCGTGAATAACATTTCCCCAGCGAAAAAAAAACAGCGTTTGCAAGTGACCGAAGCGGAAGGAAACTATTCATTTGCAACGACAGGAAATGCTGTGCCTGCACAAAACGTGTCATGTTTCGACAAACCTTCAGCATGCTGCGCGCATATTCGAGAGGTAGGGGAGCGGATTTCAAAGAGAGGAAAGGTTTACAAAGGGGAAGGAGAGTGATGCTCACGGCCGAAGAGTATCGCTCCGGGTTCATCTGTCGACAAAACCTCTCCGCGGTGAAGAAACCGCCGGCAACCTCCTTGGTGACGTTAAAAAAGTCATAGTCGGATTGTGTTTTCCAGCATTGCTCTCCACGTAGCCTGTAAATAAACAAGAATCGATCTTTATATGTCTGAAAATAACAATATATCGAAATATGGGTGTGTGTAATGGGAGAAATACGGATATTTTTATGTAATTAATCCAAAGGTGCAAGCGAGCTACTCTAGAATGATGAAAATTTTCCCTGGAGATGAGGAACAACTGGGACAAAGGAAACACACCAATCTCAAAAAAGAGCTAGGTGACTGGTGCGCGACAGAAAACATCCGCCTGGTCCCGGTGCCGAATCAGGGACATCTCTATTTCTAGTGAAGCTCTCTACCAACTGAACTAATCAGGAGTTAGGCGTCAGTAGAGCAAACGGGTTTTATCAGCTGCCGCCGGTCGAACACCAACAACCCTAGTGAAAAAGCCATTTGTACGAAAAAAGTTTTGTGTCCAATAAATTTATATGAATCATGCAAGATATATTAGACAAATAAGACCCATATAAGAACCGCAAAAAGAGCTATATAAGACATATAGGAGCGTATGAAAAAGTTTCACAAGATTCTTATATTTCTTATATAGTTCTTATATATCTTGTATGATTCATATGTGTTTTTTGAACGGAGAAATTTCTCATACAAATGAGACTTTTCAATACGGAAGGGTAAGTGGCCTGCATATTAAGGTTATTATGATAATGAAAATAATGCAAATGTGCAAGCGAGCTGGAAAAGCATGATGAAAAAAATCGCTGTTGAAAAAGAACAATGGTGACAAAGCATAAACACAAATCTCAACACAGCTAGGAGAAATTAACTGTGTTTGGAGATATGTGTTTGTCCTTTGTCCCACTTGTTCATCTTCTCGAGGGAATATTTTCAAAAATGATGCTTTCTTGATTCATGAGATTAGATTAATAATACAACATTTAAATTTTTATTGAGCACACACGAAGAAAGAGAGAAAAGTTTCCTTCCATTAGCAGAAGGCAGCCGATATACTAATGCCTCTTTAATCGGAGTGATTATCCAAAATGCGTGTCCACGAAAATTCTAAGGGCCCTGCCACACTGAGGCAACACGACGGAAACAGCAACACAACATGTTGTCCAACAACCGTGCAACTTGTTGCTCCCTCCCCATGTTGTCCGACAACCCTGTCACATCGCGGCAACAGTAGCACAGCATGGATGACAACGAAAAAGTTACCATGGTATGACAGCTCTCGGCAACAAAAACAGAAGCAACTTGTGCTGGACAACGTGTGCTGCTCTGATGACTGGCTGGGCGAATTTCGGGTCGACAACAAGACAACACAGATAGCTTTAAGGGGAGAGCTAGTTTCCTATCAACGTCGCTTTCTTATGAGCTTACTGAAATAAAGGCTTGGAAAACGTTACCCAACAATAATTGAGGCTGTCGTGCATCTAAAATAATTTTATGAATGTTTTTCCTGCATAATTATGGCAAGTGCTTGTCGAAATGCTCACAAAGGCGGTCGTGAACGTTCAGACTGGTGTTGCAATTGCAACTACCGAGAGACCAGCTGACAGTAGTGCTAGTGAAATAAAATGGAATGTCTACATTCGACTGCTGAAAAAGTATTATTAAAATAACGCAAGGAAGCAAAGGTTAAAAAAATGAAAGCATTAAAACGACCGCTATGATAATGGTTCTTGATTTAATTTTATTTCATTTATTATACCCTTAAGACGCCCATCGGTCTTTACATGAAGGGGGCAAGTAAAACATTATTCAAAACACAAACAGAAAAGAAATAAAACAAGAAAACAGGTGTTACGGTTGCTATGCGTTTAAGTAAATGGTAAGAGAAGCTCTGAAACCAGAGGATTCTTGGATGGTGTGGGCTTCCCCTTTTACGGGGGTACCACTTAGAAACACAGAAGGTTCCTTGGGTCCGGATAAAGACGTGTTTATTTGACTTAGATGCCACACGCTTGCCCGAAGGCCAACAATGTTGGAGATGACGGCGCTGTCTCTTTTGACAGGATCGCCAGTCGGAGTCCGCGCTGCCGCTATTGACAGTATCACGGAGGGGGAGGATCAGATAAGGATATGAGTGCTCCGTCGAGCAGAGCCTCCCCCAGCGAGAGTCCTGCTCGTTGGATTAGGGCCGTCTTATATAGCTTGCGGGAATGGACGCGCCCGGGTTGGGTCGGATGTAGGTGGCTCCCCGGAGGGGCGGGCGCGTCCAAGTCATGATTCCGAGGGGTGTGCCTTAGGCAAATCACCCGAGAAGGGCGAGGGAAAGCCGTTCACCAGGGAATACGGCTTCGCCCTCGCATCCGGGACGCGCCCCCACGTGGCGACGCCCAACGGCCTGCCTGAGCTAGGCCTAGATATGGATGCGGGGAACACCTGGTTCCCACAATGGTTACAATATTATCAGGAAGGGAGTTGCATCCGTATGTGGCCAACTGTAATGGGGATAATTTAAAAAGGCTTGTTCGTGGAGTGACCAAATGAAGCTTTTGTGAATTGTAAGTACGCGTGGAAATATTGTCACGGTTTATTTCCTGGGTTCTCCAACGTCCTCGTCCTCGATCCCTGTCCGGAGCACCTCTTCTTCTTTTCTTTCTTCTTCGCTGTTACACTCGCCCCCTCCCCCCTATGAATCGATAATGATCGAGTTTATGGACCGAGTTCAGGTGCATGGTGTGTGTGTCTCGATGAACGTGGGACGTAGTGCCTAAGGTGGGTACGATGTGCCGTGAATGTTGCATTGGTATGATGGGGACTGCCAGTACAATCACGAACTTGAAATGTCACAGGACCCAGCTGACGAAGAACCTCACAGGGGCCTCTGTAGCGTGGGAGTAACTTTTCAGCCCGGCCTTTCTTTCGAAGGGGTCGGCGTACCAAAACCCAGTCCCCACAACGTACAGGAGGTGGGGGGGAATGATGGAGCAGTGCGTTCTTAAGTGCGTACCTGAGCACGCAACATGGAATCGCGAGCTTTCTTTCTCATGGCTTGGAAGCGGCGTCGAGGGCTACTTGTAAAGTGCTCTGTTCTTAGCTCCCAAACGGCATTGTAACCGGATTCGCAGGGCAGAACTGGTGCCCGTCCGTACACTATTTGGAAAGGGGTAAACTCGGTTGTTGATTGTTCAGCAGTGTTCATTGCAAAGGCTGCGTATGACACCAGTTCGTCCCAGTTGTTGTGTTGTTCGTTCACGTAGCTCGCGAGTATGCCACTGATGGTGCGGTTTGCCCGTTCAACAAGACCATTTGTTTGTGGATGGTATGGCGCTGCTTGAGCGTGATGGATACCATGAGTTTCCATTTCTCTCGCAAACCGGCGGGAAATGAAAGATGAGGCGCGATCACTCACGATGACGCGAGGTACACCATGCCGAAGAATAACTTGTTGTCGTAAGAATAGCACGATGTGGTCGACCGCGGTGCTTGGAACTGCACGTAACTCTACCCATTTACTTAGGTAATCGATGGCGACAAGAACATACTTGTTAGCACTTGGAGAAGGGGGGAACGGGCCGAGATGGTCGATGCCGAGAATTTCAAAGGGTGCTTTAGGCAGTGGTACAGGCTGGACGCCACAGTCGATGGTGGGGTTCGCCATTTTCAGTGACTGACATTTAATGCACGACGCTATGTATTCGGCAACGTCTGTGCGAACTCGTGGCCACCAGTAACGCTCCAAGATCTTCTTTGTAGTTTTGTCTCTTCCTAAATGTCCAGCGGTTAGGTTGTCGTGACACAGGTGGAGCACGGCGGTACGTAACTGCGTGGGCACGAAGGGCAACCAACTTTGCGTCCCGCGGTGGCAGAGCAGCCCATGACAGACACGATATGCGCGGCGTAGACGTCGTTCCGCTGTGTTAGAAGGAGATCTCAGTCGCGACATAATATATTGAACTTCTGGGTCTGAAGTTTGAGATTCAGCAAGGTTTAACAGGGGTGCAAAACTGAACCTCTTCTTTGTTCAGTTCTTCAGCTGGGGCTATAGGATTGCGTGAGAGAAAATCGGCGTCCGTGTGATATTTTCCACCTCGATGACAGATATTCAGCTGATACTCTTGGAGTAGTAAAGCCCAGCGAGCAAGCTTGGGGGTAAGGTCTCCTTTCGACTGTAGTCAAAGTAACGCAGAGTTGTCTGTAACGGCTGTGAAACGATGACCATACAAGTAGGGCCGAAAGTGTTGAATAGCCCAGATGAGAGCTAGGCATTTGAGCTCCGATGAATGGTAGCGTTGTTCGGCATCGGTAAGGTGGCGGCTGGCGTAAGCGATTACTCGTTGAGCTTTGTCGGGGTGTTCTTGGAGTAATGCAGCTCCAAGGCCAGTTCCGCTGGCGTCGGTGTGAAGAAAAGATGGGAGTTCTATGTAAAAATGGGCTAAGATTAGCGCCTGAAGAAGGCTTTCCTTAATGTCGGTGAAGGCACGTTCCTCGTTTATTGTCCACCGCCAAGGGTTGTTTTTACGAAGTAGGAATGTCAGGGGTGTTGCACGACTGGCGAATTGTAGTATAAACCGGCGAAAATAGGATGCAAAGCCGAGAAAGCTCTTGGCCTCTGAAAGGCGGCTTGGTCTTGGATACTTCGACACCGCTTCCAGCTTTGCAGGGTCGGGTTTGATGCCATTCTTGGTGATAACATGACCGAGATAGAGAACTTCTTCAAAACCAAAAAAGCATTTTCGAGGCTTGATTCTTAAGTTCGCTCGTTGTAGCGCGTCAAGAACACGCTCGAGTCTTCGGTTGTGTTCTTCAAACGTCGTCCCATATACAATAATGTCGTCAAGATATACCAGAGCCATAGTCCACCTGAGGTGGCCTAGAACTCTATCTATAAGGCGTTGGAAGGTAGCTGGCGCGTTGCAAAGGCCGAATGGTAATCGTGTAAATTGGTAAAGCCCGCCAGGAGTTATGAACGCCGATTTTTCGGCATCGTCGGGGTTCAGAGGTACTTGCCAATATCCTGACAAGAGATCAAGCGTTGTGAAGTAACTTGCGCCTTGTAGTCTGTCTAGTGAATCCTCAAGGCGACGTAGGGGATATACGTCCTGTTTCGTGATGCTGTTGACCTTCCTGTAATCAACACAAAAACGTACACTCCCTTCTTTCTTGCGTACCAAGACGACCGGTGACGACCATGGGCTGTTGGATGGTGTGACGATGCCTCTATTAAGCATATCGTCGACCTGTGTTCGGATGACGGCATGCTCTACTGGAGCAAGGCGACGTAAGGACTGGTGAATGGGAGCATGATCGCCCGTATTAATGTTGTGTTCCGCTAGATGTGTGCATCCGAGTTCGTTCGGAGTTAGTGCCACACATGCCCGGTAGGTTGTGATTAGTTCTTTGAGGGATTCAATCTGATCATTTTCGAGGGTTGGACCAAACTGGAACAGATCCCATGGTATTTGTGCGCATTCTTTTGAGGGTAGTTCTGACGATCCTGGTTGATCGATAGCCGCTGTTAGAAGTTCTGTTGGAGTGAGAGGAAACGACTTGCCTTGCTGAAGAGTGACGGAGTTATGCCCGAGATTCATCATCAGGATGCTGAAATGGCCTCCTATACTTATAGTCAGCATTCGAGGTACTGCCACTTCGTAGCCAAGTTTTGAAATCCGGGAAGCATCACAGACAATGTCACCGTTAAGATGGGGTGGGTTTGGCCGCGCTTTGATCCACATGGCTGTCTTTGGTTGTAGCACTGTTGTAGCCGCAATATGAATATCCCACGTTTCTCCTTTTTGAACTGAGGATGATTGAAAAAACTTATGTAGCAGAGTTTCCAATACACTTGCTCCATAAGATGCAGACGATGCCCAGAGAAGTACGAAGTTACTCCAAAAGAGTCGAAGCAGCAAGAAAAACGCATAAGATGCCCAGGAAGTCATAATATACGACCAAAAGCGTCGAAGTAGGGCATACTCATGACACGCGCTTTGATCTGATGGCAGAGTTTCTTGACAGGCCGTAGAAGGTTTCCAAGAAAATAAGCCGGTTTTGGCACACCAGTTGTACCCAAGAATTAAAGGACACACACAGCTTGGAATTACAACAAAGTCTTCAACTGATGTGCGACCAAATACTGTAATTTTTAGTTTCACTTTTCCTCCGGTTGGTACGCTTTCCCTTATGAGCAGTTAATAGAACTGAGTAGTCAGGGAACACTTTAATGTCCGAGGAAAGAAAGGACATATCAATAGCATTCACAGCTGCTCCAGTGTCAAAAGGTGCGTCCACAACCCCCACGTTTTCAACCAGTACAGGATGGCGGGGAACCGACGTTAACTGGTCTGTAACTGATACGAGGGGCCTTTGAGGAGCTATACCCGGTTCCGCCCCCAGGGACCGGGAGTAGCGTTTCCCGATGTAGCAGGAGCAGCTGAGCATTCGGCCGCAAAATGACCACGACGGCCACATCGGTAGCACGACCCAGCGGTATTGTTCCGTGAACGAGCGGACGCAGGCTGAGAGCGCGTGTCCTGTGGAATTGTCAATGGTTGCACTGCAACTCCAGGAGCTGCTGCTGGTTGCATGCGGCTGGTAGCCCATTGAGCAGCGCTCATCTCCATGGCATGTCCGAGTGCGGCTCGTATTTTTTCTGGTCTTGCTAGTCTTACAAACTTCTGGACCTCAGGGTTGCCTATGGCATCCACAAACGCGGCTGTGCCGACACGATTCAATGTATCAGACGTTGCGCCCGGGAAGGATTCGTAGGTCAAACGCTCTATACTTGCAGCGAGTTCTGGAAAACTCTCGCTTGCTTTTTGGCGCCGCGAACGTAATTCTGCGTAGAATGCTTGCTGCAGATGTTCATCACCGAAACGATCGCGCAAGCTCGTGATCAATGCTGCGTAAGTGAGCCGGGTTCCTTGGAGCGCATGAAGAACGCTGAGGGCAGGGCCATCTAGTTGCGCGATGACAGCGCGTGTCTTCTCGTCTTCAGTCCAGTGGTTTGCATTGGAAATGATGTCAACCTGCTGTAGGTACAGATCCAAGGGTGTTTCGCCATTAAATGGCTTTAACTTGAGACGGGGTTGACCAGAATATGTAGTCGGGCGGCTCGTGAAAGGAGTCTGCTCAACTGCGAAGACAGTTGGTCGCGCTGTTTGCTGAAGCGTCTCCAGAGCAGCTACTCGACGGCAGATGTCGGCATTACTTGCGGTTAGAAGGTCCGAAGATTGCTGAGTAGCGACCATGATTGTTTGAGTCTGCAGTTCCAACAGACTTTGCAGCGTCTCCAATGTCACCGCTGTCGTCGAAATGTCGGTTGGTGCGGCCACCGATTGTGAAGTGGTTTCCTGTGGCTGCTGGGACTGGGAGGGTGGCTCACCGGAAGGCGTCCCTTGTGCCGGCAAAGGACCTTGTCGGGTTTCGGTCGGCATCCCACCGGTGCCACCAAATTGTCACGGTTTATTTCCTGGGTTCTCCAACGTCCTCGTCCTCGATCCCTGCCCGGAGCACCTCTTCTTCTTTTCTTTCTTCTTCGCTGTTACAATATGTGGTGCAGCCCGGCAATTCAGTTCTCTCTTCGATGGGCAGTGGTAGTGAAAAGTATGCAATGAGACAAGTCTTTAGAATTTTCTTCTTTGTGCAAGAGTTGGTACTCCCAGATTTTCCTTGAGTGAGGTGACGCTTGTGCGCGTGTAGTTCTTAAGAATGAAGCGTGTGGCTCTATTTTGCACTAATTCTATTTTTAGAGCGCAGCTCTTAGGGGCCCGTTTCCGGCTTGAGCGGCGTCGGCGTAACCGCGAGGTCAAGTGACCCCCCGAGGTCACGTGACCCACTCAGGTCACGTGACCCCCAGAGCACGTGACCCCCTTAGGTCACGAGACCCCCTGGGGTCACGTGACCCCCTGAGGTCACGTGGCCCCCTGAGGTCACGTGGCCCCCTGAGGTCACGTGACCCCTCAGGTCACGTGACTCCCTCATGTCACGTGACCCCTCTGAGGGGTCACATGACCTTCTCAGGTCACGTGACCCCCTCAGGTCACGTGACCCCTGAGGTCACGTGACTCCCTAAAGTCACGCGACCCCCCTGAGGTCACGTGACCACCTGAAGTCACGTGGCCCCTGAGGTCACGTGACCTCCTGAAGTCACGTGACCCCCCGAAGTCACGTGACCCCCTAAAGTCACGTGACCCCTTTGAGGTCACGTGACCTCAAGGAGTCACCTATGCCTCAGTACGCTTCCGTCTTCCTCCTCAAGAGCTGTGCTCTAACCGGCGTTACAGGGAATTGTAAACGGCTTTCATTTTTTTGTCAAATAAAACTGATGTGGTTTTTTATATTAAAGAAGCGCAATCCAGTTGAAATCGAATGAGGGCAGTATATGCTACAAGCTTTGTTCCCCAGTTGGCCATGTGAAGATTTCGACTTAGAAAACCGAGCCTTTGATTTGCTTTTACACTTATGCGATTGATGTGGGCTTTCTAGGACAAGTTTGATGTGAAATGAACCCCTAGATATATGTATGTATGCACATATTCAAGAACCCCATCGAAGAGAGTGTTTGTGGGCTTCGCTCTGCTATGCTATGCTGGACTTCGCTTAGTACTAAAATCTAGACATTTTGTTTTTGGAAATATTTATCCTCATTTGCCACATTAGAGACCATGTTTTAATTGTAATCAAGTCGTTCTGAAGTTCAATATTATTATGAATGCTAGATGGTTTTCTATAAATTAAACAATCATGGGTACAAAAACGGATGGTGGATGGACAGTAGAGAACAAGCCGTTTACGTACAAAAGGAAAGTAGTGGGCTCAGCGCGGTTCCCTGTGGTACTGATGATTTTACTTTCTGATGACACGAGGATTCGAGTTAATAGCAGACATTTTGCGAGCGGTCGATGAGGAAGTTCAATTACACTGTATGACAGATGGTTCTATTTGCAAAGCGCGTAATTTAAGAAAAAGTCGTTGATGTGGTACCTGGTGAAATGTTTTTTTAAAGTACATAAAATTGCATCAGTAAATTTTAGAGTGAAGGTTATGATGAAGGTCTGGGACAAATTCAAACCGCTAGGTTTCGCAAAAATTATACCGCCGGAAAATGTGCTGGTTTAAAAAATGCAAGTTGTTGTCCGACAAATGATCCATAATATTCCAGAAAATCACATGCTCCATCAGCTTACTAGGTACAGTTGTCAGAGAGAATGGTCTACAATTCGTCAACTCATTCGTTTGACCGGTATTAAAAAGTGGGGTGTCTTTCGCTTCTTTCCATTTTGCAGGAATTTTACCAATTCGTAAGGATTGTTGGAAAAGTAAACACAGAAGTGAAGAAGCTTCTTATTTGCAGAGCCTAAGCACTTTCGTAGAAATAGTATCAGGGACTGGAGTTGAACTTGGTCGAAACTTTTCTATTAGTTTCTGAATACCAGTCGCGCACATAGTAATTGGAGCCTTATGAGTTAGTATACTATCTTCGGGTAAAAAACTAACAAGGGAAAGGTCTCGTCAAAAAACATTTCACTAATCAGAAAACATTTCACTAAAGAAACTGCCAAATCGTTTACAGTCGTCAACAGCATCCAACTCGATTCCCTAAGAATCAGTAAAGTGAAAGGAATTGGAAGTGTGCTTGGGGTTAACTGCATTCCAAATTATTTCGAGTCAGTTGTTATAAGGCCGGTGTAGGTCTTCAATAAATATCAAATTTTTCGCTTTTTTTAGTTCATTTACACACATTTTGTTGATTTCGTCGTACTTTACAAATGCAGTCGTAGAACGCGATATTTTAGCCTGCTTGCTTGGCACTAGGAAACAGCCGCTACCAGACATCTGAATTGATTCTGAAATCCCCAGGACATTTTGGGGAATGAAGTGATAACGTAGCAGGCGGAAGCAAGTATACAGAGTGGGAAAATATTCATTTTACCTATTGTTATGAAGGCCGATCATGTCGGCGTCGCAGTTTTTAAGCACTGTCAGTTCAGCTCAACACCAGGCTACAAAAGACGCTTTAGGGAACTGCAGGTGCTAACTCAATTTTACAGTAGAAATATGAATTGGATAATAGAAAAAGACTGAACAGAAACACCTTATACGATGCCGTAAATTCCTAACATATATCGGCAATATCATTTTCCTCGTATAGGGCTACATCGTTTTCAGCGAATGAAGAAGATCTTCATAAAATAAAGGGTGGAAAATGCTCCCCGTGTCAAGATTTTTAACCAAAGTCAATAGTCGATGCCGTCCCGTGTCAATTTCCGGCTATTCGAATGCTCTTGCACATTGAAGAGTCGTATTTCCAGCGACGCCTCGCCACACACAAACGAAGGTAAACAATCAAGATGGCGGAGTGTTCCAAGCGTTGGGCCCGCCGTTAGCGCGGTGTGATAGGGTGGTCGGAACACAAATCGGTTAACACGGATTCCGGCTGGCATCAACATGTTGCCCTGCTGTTCTTGTTGCCGCGATATAAGAGAATCACCGGAAATGCGTCTTTCTCGTGTTGCCGAATAGAGTTGTCCGACTGTTGCCTCAGTGTGACCGGGCCGCCTTAAGGGCGTCCAATCAATCAACCTTGTAATGTTTCTTTCGGTGCAGTTCGGTTACACAAAGCAACCGACGGACGCACTAGGGCCCTAAAAAGAAAAATTATTTGTCACGTTTAATGGATTCAGCTGCGTTTTGGTAAACGCTTTGATGTTTCTTAAAGTCGATATAGTGACAATAATTAGTTTATATCGGGAATAACCAGCACAATCACAATACTACGTATTTTCGCTGTGAACTTGCAGCCTCGTTGCCTCTCCACTGACAGGTGAGCTGCAAGTTCCTTTCAACTATCGATGACAGCTTAAGGAACATGGTGCGCGTATTACGATAACACTTTTAGCGTCGTCATTTTTTGGTGGATTCAGCCACCTTTTAAGTGAGCTACGATTTAAGTAACTACGATTGGAAGTAACATCCCCGTCAACTGGTAAGCGATAGATTCCAAACTAAAGTATAGGAAATATGACGGGTCAAAAGAATAATAAAGGTTCGATGATGCCTGCGCCTAAAGAAGTTCAAGCAAATACTTACTTCAAAACAAATTGCATACCCTTCTCACTACAATTCGAAAACGCGAAAGGTGGTCCACGAGGCCCTACAGTTTCCATAATGTATTTCTCTGGGTACTTGCAGTCAAGAGCACCAGGATGATTTTGGACGTTTGTCAAGGGACCAGTTCCATCGTGCGCGCTCCCGAGCCTGCGAAGATAATGTTCATGCTAGGAAAGCCACCTAATGCTCAACGCTATAATCAGAGACAAATTAAGAAAGGCAAAGCAAGGCTCATTATGGTCACGCTTCTTCTCGGCCCATATCGCATTGACCGTAGCGATGATAAAAGGTATGGGGTTCACTAAAGGTAACTAAAAAAGCTTTTCCCGGGTGATACGTTGAGCACGTGTGTTTATAAAGGAAGGGACAAGATACTTACAAATGCCCAATTTCGTGGGCTATTGTGGCGAATCTATTGTACAGAGGAGGTGCTTCCGTGGAAATTCCCACATTCCAGCCTTTCACGCAGACCATTCCGGAATAGGCTTGACCTGGAAATAATAATCCATTTGTTGCTTTCCAAATATATTCAATACTGTTTTTTTTAAGCCGTAAGAATACGCTTTGACGTGAAAATCCCCCTCTTTGGAAAAGCAGCTGTTTAGTGTTATGAGACGTTCAGCCACTTAAAATTCAAAATTAGCCGCGATATGACCGCTTGTGCAAAAGTCTCGAATGCCAAGGAAACAAGCCGTATCTAGAAGTCGGGTGGTGTGCTTACAGGGAAATTTTTTTTTCAGAAAGATACAAGCAAAAAAACAAGAAAACACGCAAACAAACATCTACAGTTACTTTTTTCACCGCAACGCTAAATTACGAATAACTAAACGTTCAGTCTTTGGCCAAATGTAGCGCTCGGTGCTCAAACCTGATGCCAAACTTTCAGAAGAGCTTGCTGACTCAAATGTTAAGAACAGTTTTAGGAAATTCACAATAAGACGAGGGCAGTCGACGAAGTCCAGCAACGCATCAAAATGAGTGACGTCGGCTACCGAAAATGGGACTCACTTTGCCAGTGTACAATTAAAAAAAAAAAGAAATTGCTTCTAACTTTTGAATCTGCAAACAGTGAGTTTTAAAACTTTTGCATCAGGTTGTACGGTTAGAGCTTTGTTTGGAGGTCATAATTTGTTGTTGATGTTCGCGATTGTTGTTGTAGAAATCTCACCACGAATATAAGTGAAATGTTCAAGAGATATTCGTTGAATGTGATTTCTATGATCATCATCTGACGACAACCCATCTCGTCAAATTTTATATGTGAACTAAGTGGCCAAAATGTGCTTTAAAAACATTTTGAACTTGACTTTCTCCAACTGCTTCAAAGCAAACAATGTTAATTTTTTTCAGTAAAGGCCATCTTCTGTGGAAACGGCTACCAACCTACAAATCCCACTCAGTAATTCGTGTTACCGATTAGCAGAAACGGCGAATATCATTCGTTATTCCTTAGACATCGCTCAAAAATAACTTGTTAAACTCGGATTTTCTCAAGATTCAGCATAAATGTGTGGTCCGGAGCATGTTCTGACCCCGCTCTCTTACCGAGAATGTTAGGAGACAATTTCTTAGTCTTCTCGTTACGTGTCCCTAAGCGGCGCCTGAAATGCAAATATGAAAATACTAATTATGCGCATCCCTGCTGCTATGAACATTAATCACGTGACACGGCGTATATGTACATATAGTTTGTGCTTTTTTTAGGATTTACATGACCTTTTTTATAAAAGCCGTGAAAGCTACACTTATGCAGTCTCGGCAGGTGAGTTACACGGCGATGGGGACGTAACAGAGGTGCTGTCACGACAGCCTAATACTGATAATATGAGATCACTAAGATTCGCATAAATAAAGCGTCTTGCTATCCTCGGAAATAATAATTGAATAACTTGTAGCATGCAGCGCGTAATAGCCGAAATTATGCACCTCTACCCCCCGTTTCGAGGGGCAACAAAACTTTTTTACACGTCTCTTGTCGCCTTGCCGGAAAGTCAATTTAAGCGGCACATAAAAAAGAGGGCATGGTACAATTTTGGATTGAAATGCTGGCACGAGTCGGACCAAAGTACGAGGGTAGCAAAAGGGGCGATGCACACGAGTTTGTTCATCACTAGGTAAAGTAAATACAGCTGAGAGAAAGCCGAAGACAAAGAGGAGACAGATATCAGCGCATATCTGTCCTCTCTAGAACACATATCGGTAAGACACATATAAGCACATATGTGTGTAACTAGATACCGCCTTCTAATAACTGAACTATGCCAAAATAAAAAGAAAGATGTATTTTTTTAAAGAAAACATGAAAATATTAGTTGGTGTTTGCATAATGTGAGTGGAACACTTATCTGCGAGTAGTAAGAATGATACGGATGACCTAAGAAAAACATATCAAAGCTTTGCAGGTCACGGTTAGTAGGTTAAAACAACTTCTCCTCGGGTGTTTTTCACCTAGCGAAAAACTGCCTCCTTACCAAAATTGGCTACGGCCAATTTTAGAATATGAGATTGTTGTTTATGATCGAGTCGGCTTTTTTTCGTTTTTTTGTTAAGGTTCGTTGTTCTAGCTTTCGTCCTGCGTTCTTTATGCCATTCGTCCGTGCGCTGTCGTTACCTTCTCTTGTGCAAAGATAGAGAGAAAGCTTTTCGAAATCTAATTATTTCAAATGAATTGAATGCAAATATCAAATTGATTTATTCAGTAGTCCAGTTTTGACGAGCGTTCAAGTGAAACAACCTTGTGCATTTTTATTCAAAAATAAAATGAAACGCCCAGTGGTCATAATATATATATATATAAAAGACAAAAACGAAAATAAATTCAGCTTTGATGCCCTTGAGATTTATCGCCTTCGTTTTCAACAGTGAGTTTTGGAGGTTTCGAAGCTCCAGCATTGTCGCACACATTAAGCGACGAATCAGGTTCGCTACACAGTGAAACGGTCAGCACATCAGACACTGTAGAGGAAACGTTTTGCATGTCGCCGAATAAAAGTGCGTAAAATATAGGGAGCCGTGCGCATCTCTTGTCGCCAAGTAGATAACATTTTACGTAACGAATTGAATTCAAAACAGAAAGCTTTCCGCAAGATGGGTGTCGCATTTTCTTAATACGTAGCAAAATATCTGCATTCGGTATTGTCGTGTATCGTTATCTTCACAGATGGCGCCAAGCGAACAATGGGGCCATCGGCAACGCACGGGATACACGAGGCACGCGGGGGACATTCACAAGCGGGAGATCGAACCAGGCGGAACGATCTGCGATGCTGCTGAGTAAATGCTTGTTTTAAACTCCGAGCTCCTCAATTCCTGATCGGAAACACGACATGGTGGCAGCGGCGGTTTGAACAGCGATCTGAGGGACCAGTCTCTTCGGGAACGACGGGATTTCGACAGCAACAAGCAGTCATCCGGTGATCGGTGAGCCAAGTTTCAACATGCCTAACGAACATGAAGCTAGTACCGAACCCGCACAAAGGACTACTGTGACGCAGCAGCAAAATGTTGCTGATTTCTTCAACCCGTTCGCAATTGAGCTTCTTGAGAAGTTGGACTTTCGCGACCCGACCGCCTGGAAACGTTGGATATCACGTTGGGAGCGCTACCGCTTAGTGTCAGGTCTTCACCTCTGCGACGTGGAAACACAGGTGAATACCTTTCTGTACGCGATGGGAAAAGGAGCCGAGGACATTTTGGCATCACTACAGTTGACAGATGCCGAGCTCACGGACTATGCCTTTGTCAAGGGCAAGTTCGAGCAACACTTCATTCCCAGCACCAATATAATATTTGAAAGGGCGAAGTTCAATCGTCGAAAGCAAGAAGCGAATGAGTCAGTCGAAATGTTTATAACAGAACTTCACAAACTCGCGGACACGTGCGAATACGGCCCGCTTAAAGAAGAGCTCATTCGCGACCGCCTAGTTGTGGGGCTTTTGGACCTGGGACTCAGCGAGAAGTTGCAGCTAGATTCCAAGCATACACTCCAGTCCGCCACAAAAAAAGCACGGAATTCCGAGATTGTCAAGCAACAGCAGAACAGAGCGCAACAGTCGATGAGCTTCGACGTCAGAGCCATGAAAAAACACTGCGGAAAACGGGCAAGCGACCAGTTGAACAACCGGCAGGGCACAACGTATGCAAGTGGTGCGGCAACCCACAGCAGCACTCTAAGAGACAGTGTCCTGCGTCGGGAAAACGGTGCAATAGTTGTGGAAAGATCGGGCATTATGCGACTGTTTGTTTGTCAGCACGTCAACAGTACACCTCAAAGAAGGAAACTGCAAACACAGAAGAACTCTTTCTCGGGGAAATCCGCAAGGCAGGCAACCAAGAGCCGTGGTTCATCACAGCAACCGTGGATGGATGCCCCGTTCATTTCAAAGTCGACACAGGAGCGGACGTGAGCGTCATTCCTGTTTGACTATACGGCAGCTACCACATGAAGCAGTCCCGAAAATCAGACAAGAGACTTTTTTGGACCTGGCAGAACTCCTATCAAGACAAGAGGGATGTTCGACGCAACCATTTCAAGGCAGAACAAGTCTGCTCGCCAGCGGGTTTTCGTAGTGGAAAACCTCCAAACGGCCTTGCTGGGACGGCCAGCCATACGTGCTCTTGGTGAACTGGCACACTTGGAGGCAGTGGAGACGCAAGCACAAAACCCAGCAAACAAAGACAGGTCTCCAGAGGCGAGAGCAGAGTTTAGCACATTATTCACAGGACTCGGGGTCATGAAGACAGTCTACAATGTGACGCTTCAGCCAAACGCTACACCTTATGCAGTAGCTGCTCCTCGACGAGTACCTGTTCCTCTCCTGCCTAAGATGGAACATGAACTGGAGAAAATGAAGAAGCTAGGAGCCATCAAGCAAGTTGAACATGCAACGCCTTGGTGTGCACCTATGGTCATCGCGAAGAAAAAGAATGACGAGATTAGAATCTGCGTTGACTATACACAACTAAACCAGAAGGTAATCAGGGAAAGAGTCATGATGCCAACAGTTGAAGAAAAGTTGGCAAAGGTAGGAGACGCCAAACTGTTCAGTATGCTGGATGCCAACGCCGCCTACTGGCAGACATCGCTTGCTGAGGAATCCCAAGATCTGACTACATTCATCACGCCGTTTGGGAGATTTCAATTCCTGCGGCTACCTTTTGGCATCGCAACAGCGCCAGAGTTCTTCCAGAGAGAAATGCTTCGTATCCTGGAGGGACTGCCTGGACAGGCTTGCCACCAAGATGACACAGTCATGTTTGGGAAGGACAAAGCGGACCACGACGCTAAGCTCGTTGCCGTGTTTCAGCGTCTCAAGAAAGCTGGAATGACTCTCAACCCACGCAAGTGCGAATTTCGGAAGACAAGTGTCAAGTTTCTTGGACACGTCTTGAACAGTGATGGCATTACCGCGAATCCTGAGAAGACGGAAGCCACCAGGCAGATGCCACCCCCAGAGAACACAACTGAGCTCAGATCCTTCCTGGGTATGGTCAATCAGTTGGCAAAGTTTCTTCCAAAAGTGGCGGAAAAGACAAAACCACATAGAGAAATGCTTGTCAATGAGACAAGTTGGTGTTGGCACGGACCTCAACGGAGAGCGTTTGATGAGATCAAGCGAGACTTGACGACAACTCCCGTCCTCTGTTACTACGATCATCGAAAGCCTCTGACAATAGCAGCGGATGCGTCGTCGTATGGCTTGGGTGCCGTGCTCCTCCAAACAGACGATCAAGGGAAACGCCAGCCAGTTGCATACGCTTCAAGAGCGCTGTCGCCTACAGAGCAAAAGAATGCTCAGGTAGAAAAAGAAGCACTCTCTGCAACATGGGCATGGGAACATTTCAGAATGTACGTGCTCGGATTGCGTTTCCACATCGAGACACATCATAAGTCATTGGTGTCTTTGTTCTCGACGAAGCGGACTGACGAAATGACACCTAGACTCCAGCGGTTTCGCATGAGAGTACTTGAGCACGATTTCACAATCTCGCACATACCCGGTAAGAACATGCACACTGCTGACGTGCTGTCACGAAAACCACTGCAGTGTTCTGGTGAGAACCTTGCTTCAGTCATCAAAGAGTATGAACTTTTGAGAATCCAGCAGCTGCCAGCCTCGTCAGAGATGCTAAACAGGACCAGAGTCGAGTTGCAGGAAGACGCAACGACTTCACTCGTCATGCACTACTGTGCAACAAAATGGCCAAAAGCAGAGACATTAAAGCCAGAAGTACGTAAATATGCGAGCATGGCCGACGAACTGTCAGTAGTAAAGGGGCTCCTGCTCAGAGGTACGAGACTTGTCTTTCCCCTCACACTACGACAGGAAGTGTTGAAACGCCTTCACACTGGACACCAGGGGATCGTCAGATGTCGATCAAGGGCGAGAGAGTCTGCATGGTGGCCCGCAATCAGCCAGGATATTAAGGTATTCGTGAGCAGATGCACTGCCTGTGAGAGACACCGCCAAGTACCAACCGAGGAGTTGTTGCAAACGCCTCTCCCGGAACGTCCATGGTAGTTGGCACTGATTTGTTCCACCTTGAGGGAAGGAATTACATCATAGCTGTTGACTATTACTCCAAATTTTTTGAACTCGAAGAACTTCATGGGACACAAAACGAAGCATGTCACCCATTTTTTCGATCACCTGTTCGCTCGTTACGGTGTCCAGGATATGATTCGGTCGGACAACGGCCCACAGTACAGTTCAACTGAATTTAAACGATTTCTGAGTGACTGGGGAGTAGAGCAAGTGACATCTAGCCCACATTACGCACAAAGCAATGGCGAAGCGGAGAGAGCTGTTCAAACAGCCAAGAACATTCCCAGGAAATCCGACAGCGTTGCTGAAGGTCTTCTGGCACACAGAGCAACGCCGTGTCCCGAGGGTTACTCACCTGCAGAACTTCTCATGGGCCGAAGATTGAAAACGAATGTTCCGACAATACCTGACAGACTCGAACCAAAATGGAGACACAGATCCAGGTACCGACAACGGAACAAAGCTCTCCGAAAAAAAGAGGAAGCGAACTACAATGTTCGACACCGAGTGAGAGAGAGATCACCCTTGCAGCCAGGTGCAATAGTTTACATCAGACAAGGGGCCCAACAACAAGGCGCCGTTGTGGGACCTGCACATACTCCGAGATCTTACATAGTGCAGACAGCCGGTGGAAGTTTGCGTCGCACAAGAGCACACGAACAGACACAGATTCGGGAAAACAATGCCAGCAATGCGGAGGCAGGCAGTTCAAGAAAAGCCTGCCGAACCACACGCAGTGGCCGAGCAGTGAGACCGCCGCAGCGCCTCAACTTGTAAGCCAGCGACTCGTTTCTCAAGAAAGGGAGGTGTCGTGTATCGTTATCTTCACAGATGGCGCCAACCGAACAATGGGGCCATCGGCAACGCACGGGATACACGAGGCAAGGGGGGGACATTCACAAGCGGAAGATCGAACCAGGCGGAACGATCTGCGATGCTGCTGAATAAATGCTGGTTTTAAACTTCGAGCTCCTCAATTCCTGATCGGAAACACGACATGTATTAGCTCCGATTACAAAATAAACTTCACAGAATGCAAGTTTGAATTCCCTCACACTTTATATTTTCCCCAAAAGCCAATATCTCTTGACTAGAAAGAGAAAGAGAACGAAAAGGCAAGAGAGGAATTCAGTCGCGTATTTGAGAGTCTCTAAGAAATTTCGTTCCAAGAATTAAAAGAAAAGCTCGGAAGACCTTGCATCATGTGCGTTCACCTTCGAGGGGATTTTGTTTTGAAATACCATAACCTGAAATGGTTTTCCTTTCATTTCATATTCATTTCGGAAACGTTTCGATATATCCTACTGTACTCCCAGGAAACACTACTAGCACAGGAGCTACCCTGTCATGGTAAAATGTTATTCTGCTTGGTAAAAATTAACGACGTAGTTACGGGGATCACACCATATGGGGTAAAGTGTCGAAGGCGGCTCGAGTATTACACACGAGCACTGCGTAATCACTCGAGTTAGGCTCGTGAGAAAAAACAGTGAGACGAACATTTGAGTAGTAGTTTGCGTCTAATCACTGCGGTGAAGTGAATAGCCCAGCTCTACACGGTAATTCAAGGAGAGGCCAGGCTCTTTAAATCGACCGCAAAATTCGGTTTCTTAACCTATCGCGCTACGACTTCGTGCAACGTTGCCCGCAAATGATGTATTTTTTATAACATTTGCAAAAAGCAAACTTACCTGAGGAAAAAGTGAGGAAACACAAAGGCTTAGCTCCTATGGAAACTCAGCGAAGCCACCGGTCTTCAAACAACACGGCGCCGTTTCGCACGGGAGACAAGAGATGGCGCAACGAACGCCGAAATCGAACGAGCATACGGCGCCGAAAGCCGGCGTCTTTTTTAGCAGACGATTTCATCGACTCAAAAACGGCGCGCGTTCCGCAGGCGGCGACAGTCGCAGGAACAAAAACAGGCGAGGTAAATACAAAAAACTGCATTTCCTTGTCTGCTAAAGACGTCGTATGCTCGTCCGTTGGCGGCATTTGGGGTTGCGACCGCTTGCGCAATTTCTTGTCTCCCGTGCGAAACGGCGCCGTGTTGTTTGCAGACCGGTGGCTTTGCTGCGTTTCCATATGATGTAAGCCTTTTCCTTTCTTTACCCTTTCCTTAGGTAAGTTCGCTCTTTGCAAGTTACACACACACAAAAAAAAAAACTCCATCTGTGGGCAACGCCGCACAAAATCGTAGAGCGATAGGTTAAGAAATTAAATTTTGCGGTCGATTTAAAGAGCATGGCCTCTCCTTGAATCACCCTGCAGTAATACCCCTCCAGCCCCCGCCAAGGTTTTGCCACTCTCCTAAATAGAATACGTAATAAAAGATCATGTGGCCACGTGTTCCGGCAAAGATTTGAAAGCTAACTGTGCACGTTTCTGTAAAAAAAAAAAAAAAAAAAAAATTACGTTTGCTTTTGAGTTGAAATAAAAGCCAATCCGTATTTCGGGTGTTATGGAAGCCAAAGATTTGATCTAAGCAGTGCTTAATTTATTGTAAGCCCGAAAATGGTCGCACGAACGCCTCAATCTATCACATATCATTCGGGAGCATTGCATCGCCATAAGGAACTAGGATATGTTATCTCTGCCTCACGGCACAACTCAACCTCAGGCTGAATTACGTGATCTTGCTTACCCAAAGAGCATCAGGTAGAAATCGGCAGGCCTTTTGAACGTGGTGTTTTTGGTGAATTGTCCAAAGCCGTTTATTGACTCAGCCGCTGAGACTATATTATCTTCCTCCACAACAAAATACTCATCTTCTTTCGTCTGTAAACATGAAGAATTAAACGAAAATATTTATATTTTATTACTTTTTCAATCACAAATTAGACCGGCGTTGAAAAAGGTGCTTGGTTATCATCGAAAAGTAGCACTTCCTAGACGCAATAATGTTTATAGGTTTAATTGTTTATAAAATTGTGCGATACTTGGCATTGAGTCTACTAAGCTAAATGAAACATACGCACCTTTGCGAAAACGAAAAAGAAACGAACTAGATTTGTTTTGACAGCGCCATCTGTCACGAAAAAAATAAATATTGTACAAAATTGAAATAGAAAACGATTGATGACTTCGAAATCAAACCGACGGCTTCGACGGCGCGAGCAGAAGCGATTTCGTAACTTTGATTTAGACAGATAAATCCCCAATTGCTCTTGATTGGCACTATCACTTTGAGACATATGTCCTCGTTTTCTTATTCATTTACACGGTGTTATGGAAAGGCGACATTAAAATAGTGGAAGGTCATGGCGGAAATTAGTGGTTTCTTTGTTACCCTCATCGAATCATAGAACCCTTCTTCGCAACACAGACCGACGCTCCTTTCTTACATTGTTCGGGGCCACAACATACCATGAGATATACGATATGTGTGCAGGCAAGCACGAGCACCGCCCCCCCCCTCCCTCCTTTCAGGCTTGTTCGAAACCATTTTTTTATTCGATTAGAGGGATACCATCTGTTTGCGACAAACGTATCTTCGTTTTATTTCTCACACATCACACACTGGTACAAAGAATCGACTGCAACTTTTCCTAAAAAAAAATGCGTAAAAAAAAAGAAAAAAAAAAGGGTGGGGTCACTAATTATTTTGAGTGGTAAGAAAACTGTGCTTAAAATATGAAAGCCCCTTACACTCTAAAAAAAGCCCGGACGTCTACTTTCCCGCACAACACTCGGAAAGCCAATCACCGCAACTTGCGGAGGCAGTTTAGCGAATGACGGTACCGAAACATTATTTTAGACCAAAAAACGTGTATGAGTTGTGACATTAATCAATGCAAAACGTCAGGCTTGCATTGCTTAATATCACCACTGAGACTGCGTTTTTTGGTCTAAACATATGTGTCGGTATCATCATTCGCTGAGCTGCCTCCGTAAGTTGCGCTGATTGGATATCCGAGTGTTGTGCGGGAAAGTAGACTCACGGGTTTTTGCTAGAGTGTGTAACTCCCTGTAAAACTTAATTAGAGCGCAGCTCTTGAGGAGGAGGAGGGAAGTGTACTGAGGGGAGCGTATACTCTTTCCTCCTCCTCACCTCCTCATCCTGCCTGCTACTCGTCACGGTTACGCCGATGGCGACGGCGACGCCATCGTCGTAACTTTGAGGTTACGTGACTCTCGTGACCTCACGGGGTCGTGTTACCTCACAAGGGTGACGTGACGTCGCCGGGGCCGCGTGACCTCACTGAAGTCACGTGACCTCGCGAGGATCACGTGATATCACGGGGTCACCTGACCTCACGAAGGTCACGTGACGTCACCGGTGTCACGTGACCTCACGGTGGTCACGTGACCTCACGATTACGCCGACGCCGATTAAGCCAGAAACAGTCGCCTAAGATCGGCGCTCCAAAAGAACGGTGCTGTGTGGTCAGTATGCTGAAGGTTTTCTGTACAACCTATAGCTTTTGTTTCTGCAAAAGACACAACCTATCAATAGCTTTCTGTTGTTGTTGAACCCCAAACTAATAAACAGTAATGGAGATGAAAGTAACTAAAGTATTGTACAACTGACGTTTCAACCAGCATGGAACCAGCAATCTAATTTTGTATAAAATACCATAGATTTTAAGATGCTTGCATGCATTTTATTTATAAGAGGCGTCCAGCTTAAATTTCTCCTAACAATTTATAAACGTTTACACGCTCGATCACAAAGTCTTGAAATTTTAAAAAAATTTCACAATCGTCAGGTTTATCGTGTGGCCTAAAAATTACATATTTTGTTTTTGTAATATTTAGCTGAAGTTGATTAGAGACAAACCACTCCGATAACTCGATGAACCACGTGTTATCAGTAACTTCTAGATGACGTAAATATGGACCAGAAAAAAATAAGCTTGTATCGTCGGGGTACAAAACTATTTCAGGACTGTTTTGGGATAGGTACCAATATCATTAATATAAATAATTTAAAAAAAAACAGAGGACCTAAAATCAACCCCTATGGAACCCCATGCGAAATTTGTTCTGGCTTGGACCGGTATCCATTAAAACACGTATATTGTGACCGACAAGACGAGTAACTACCTATGTACCAAGTCTAAAGCAACACCTCGAATTCTTTAAAACGGCAGTTTATAAAACAAAATAGCATGTTGAATGAAATCAAACGCTTATCTGTAGTCTAAAAATATTCCAGTGGTAAATAGTTTATTTTCAATATGTGGATTAATTTTTATTTGATAATATGTAGCGCCATTTCTGTTGACTTTTTTTCTTGAAAACCGTATCGTTGCATTACAAAGACATCTCTAACATTCAAAAATTTGCAGAAGCGTTTAGTTTATCAGATGTTCTAATACTTTTAAAAACAAATTAAGTACGGATAGGAGCCTATAGTTATTAATGTTCTCAAAAGAACCTGGGCTTTGTGCAAAACAGAAACTCTTGGAATTTTCATGCCATGGGGAAAAGTATTAGTTGCTAATGCAGTGTTACATATATGCTGTAGAGGAGAACACAAAAGATGCGCGACAGCTATGATTGGTATGGCCTTGATATCATTTGCTGTGATGATCAACGTATTTCGTTATTTTTTTCGGTAACGCCTACAATACTGCTGCCGCGCCCACGATGCAACTCAGAAAACAGAACAACTGAATTCCGAGTCCCGACTTTTTCTTGACCTCTGCTTTGTCCCCACTGAATTTAGCGGGGAAATTACGTCACATGACTTTATGTCACGTGACCTATAAAACATATTGTCTCTCCGCCAAATATAGCGGAAAAAGTGATGTCATGTGACTTGGTCACGTTACCTAAACGAAATTTTAATTTGTCTTCTAGATTTAGCTAGGGTGACCACCCGTCCCGCGACTCGCGGGACTGTCCAGCATTGAGGGCTCGTGTCCCGCGTCCCGCAAGAAATTCCAAAATCTTCAAAATGTCCCGCATTTCACACTGCTGTCAACTTCACTGCGCAAATTATGGCGCTTCCGAACAACGGGCAACGGGGAACCGCGGAGGTCGCTGATAAATCTGTGAATCTCGATGCTATATAATTTTCTTGCCAAGCACTGCGGGAAGCAACCGTAGTTCTTGCAAGAGACTCACGCACATGCGCCGTTGTGCCTCTCCCCTTGATGGCAAAATATTGCAAGCGAAAATTGCTCGCCAAAAGCTGAAAAATAAACTATTGTAATTTCAAATCATACTGTATCATGCGAAAGGTTTGTTGTGGAAAGCTTTTTTCTTTTTTTTTGAACACGGCCACAGAAGGCAAAAAACCTGAAACTCACAACGGTCAAAAAAATAACAACATAAGGTTTTATTTTTGTGTAGGAGCATGTTAATATAAGAGTAAGTATCGACAGGAAACAATAAGCCGAAAAATATTTACTGTTTTTTATTTCCTTTTGATGCATATTGGGGTGTGGTGCAGTCGATCTTTATGTTTTCAACTTAGATACTTTTAATAAAATATTTACCATCACGAATAAACAAAAGTATATCAGTGTGAGTGAAACTTATCTTAGTTTATTTGCCGTGTACAATTTTCAGTTGCATAATACGCTTTCGGACAGCACAGGATTTCGGGGCGTGCGCGTTGGTGAATTTCCCTTAATACTTATTTTTTGAGTCGTGAAAATACCGTCCTCCTCTTACTCCCCCCCCCCCCCCCCCCCCCCGGTCAGGGTGTCCCACATTCCACCGGCAGGAAGGTGGTCACCCTAGATTTAGGAGGAAAATTGACGCCACGTGACCTCAACACCAATTCTCTTTCTCCGCTAAATTTGGAGGAAGAAATGACGTCCCCTGACTTTGTGACACGTCACCTTCACACGAATTCAGGAAAAAAGTCGTCTAAATGGGAAGGGTAAATACCTTGCGGATATTTTTATCTATTTTACTGACATGTCCTTTGTCCTTTTATACAAATTTCTAAACCTGTGGTAGTTTCTATGTTAACTATTAATATTTTCATTATTTATCTATTATATATATCCCAATTTACCGTTGATATCAAGCACGCGTGGCGAATGACAGAGATGCCGACGGATTTGTGCGGTGAGTACTCCGTTCGCTTCTACGCTAAGCAACATTTTTTGGCTTGTTCGGGTCCATGCAATCGACGATATCATTGCAAATGTTTTGTCGTAGGCCAAGCAGAATACGAAGTTTTAATGCAAAGCGGTTTGAGTGGCTATAAATGCACCGAGTGTACCAGGTTTCGCCGAACATCGTCGAACGACCATCCGGACACCGACGATGACCGGCATGACCAAGCGAATGTGTCACGATTGAGTGCGCCTTCGGAGAGCGCTGCTAATGGGTCGGCTCCTTGGGAAACGGCTGACCTGGTTCATCTGCTGCACAGCATATCTACGAAATCGGAAGTTCTGACGGCTGGATGTGAAGAGCCTCAAGCCAGAAAATACCTTTTAAAGCTCGGAAATTGGCTTGCTGAACAAAAAGGCACTCGAGCGACTGCCTCTGGCTGCAAGACCTCACTCATCTTTTGCGGACGTTCATCTGAGCCATCGGCAAGACGGCCTCCATTGAACGCGGCGGCAGTGCAGCGGCCATCTTCGGCGGAGGGTGCAACGCTCGAGCCTAACGATAGCTTGGCGGATGGCGATGTTCCCACTGTTGCTTTTCAAGTTCCTTGTCTTCGACTCCTGTGTTGCGGAGACGACGTTCACCGACATCAACCGGCACAGCCAAGTCTGAGAAGGTACACGCGGTGCCTCGCCAACCGCCCATGAAGGCGCTCTTTGTGTCCAGGTTACATACGAACACATCTGTGTCGAATGTTGAGGATCTGATAATCCCTTTTCTTGAACGTAAATGTGTTAGCGTCACTAAGTTAAAACCGATATACCATTCCTATACATCGTTCCACGTCGCATGTAATCAATCTGATTTCGAAATATTGAACAAATCAGAACTTTGGCCAGAGGGGTCGATCTTCCATCAATTTTTTGAGAAACTGGACAGTTCGCGAACTTATGTGGTAGAATCTGAAACTGCTGTGAATGCTTAGGTCATGGGAGGCATATTATCAAAACACACGGGGCTTGCGCTCCAAGTCCAGTGAGTTTATGTCGAATATTTTACTGAGTTTTTTTGACATCATATGTTTAACCGAGACATGGCTATGTGCCGGCATTTCCGACAGCAGCTATTTTCCTCCAGCCTATGATGTGTTTCGACGAGACAGGGATTATGCTAACACGGGCATGAAATTGGGGCGAGGAGTACTGGTGGCCGTTAAGTCTTCAGTTCAGTGCAGCCGGAGGAAGGATTTGGAAACGTATGCCGAGTGTGTTTGGGTAGAAATACCCACCAGTGATGGTCTTAACTTTTTAGTTGGTAACTATTATTTCCCTCCTTCTTTTGATGATGTAGAATTTGTAGAACATTTTGAAACCGTTCAGAAAAACGTTGACTTTTCTAAATTTCATGTTCTGATATACGGTGACTTTAACTCTCCCGGAATTGATTGGTCAACCGGTGTTGCTTCTTGTTTATCAAGTGTGGCTTCTAGGAAAGCCTCTTGGTTACTTTTGTTCATATATTTTTTTTCATTAGTATAACGCATTTGCGAATAGTCATGGAAACGTGCTAGATTTATGTTTATCAAATGCTCCATTTGATCCTACGGTTCCGACTGCGAATCCGTTAGTGCCAGTAGATGCTTATCACTCGCCTTTCAAAAAAAAATTCTGCTTGTCATGTTGGCTTCGTGTTAATAAAAGTTCTGCAGCGTATTGTTGTTCTCGAGGGAATTATCTTGGCTTGTGCAAATTTATGGAGCAGTATGACTGGTCGGATGTCTTAAAGAGACCATGAAATGACCTTTTTCCTTTTGCGAGATAAGTTTTACATTAAACCTTCAACGTTCACTGAATGCCGAACAGGCATCCGTTTTCGCCTTGGTTTATTAACTTCTACACAAAAAATTAACGAAATGTCGACCTTTTCTTTCTCTCCACCTGACCGAAAAACAAGCTGCGGCGTAATTTTGACGGTCGTGACGTACGCTGGGACAGGAACCGGAAGTTCTCTCGGCAGTAGAAGAATGGGAGCGTTAGCGGAGGCGAGTTGGGGGTGCGCCGGTAGGTTTTACTGCGCTGATGTCACCGACGTATTTTCTCAATCGGCGCCTCTCATCGGCGCGACAGCCATGGACACATCGCAGCTGAGCGAAATTCAATGAGATATGTTGCGCTACAGCGACAGCATGGGACTAGTCTCATACGCCGGAATGCCTGTTGGGAAGTGCGGCGAGTCTTCTGTTGAAGACTCCAGAAGTCAACCCAAGTGTCATTGTTGGTAAAAGGTGGCCCGTGTCAGTCGTTTGCAAAGCGACGTAGCTGGAAACAAATCGCCGCGGCGTTTTTCGCAGCCTTGGAGATGCAGGAGCGAGCCGACGTTAAAAAAAATACGTTTGAACTACGACAGTCTGAGCAAGGGCCACGTACATACCTGTTCACACTCTGAGCGGACGCGCGCGTTTGATGGTAGTGCTGTATTCGCGCTGTTGGTGAGCGCTTCGGGACCGATCTTTTACGATTTGAATTCGATACTGACGTGGCACTCGGCAAAGGAAAGTTGGCCCGGCATTGCACGTAGCTCCCACGGACTTTTATAGCTCGACAGTGACGTGCAGTTGTGTCAGAATAAAAATGGCATACTAATAACAAAATGTACATACCGTGTTACGAAGGTAATCCATACGGCGTTCATTCGAGCTCTATATCACACAAAACAAGAAGATAGAATCGACGAGAGTCCCTTTTCGACGACAGTGTTCGTCAACACTGCCTCGGAAAACAAGGAGATGACAAGGGAAAGAGATTGACCTCACCTCTTAATCTAAAATTAAGGTCAGCGATCAAACTATAATACGGGAAGGGTCCATAAGGGTCGCGCGGGCATATTCCATTCAGCACGCCAGCCGGTAGTGGGCAGCCTGTTGTGGCAAGTACCGTTGAAGCAACGCTGCGCCGAGTCGGAGTGCCTGCTAGGCCTATATTCTGCGCAGCTCGCTTGGTCGCAGTCGGTGGATTCGTGACCGTCGTGGCTTTTCTCGGGTGTTTGTGGATCCAGCGTTCTTGTTCGTCGTGGTCTGTTTCAAGTAGTTTTTTCTTTCTGCTTGAAGTCGGGAAGTCGGGACGCGCGAGAAGAACACGTAAAAAAATAAACGTTCGTTGGTCGTCGCGACCAGGCGAAGCTGTCGGCCATGGTGATTTAATCGTAAAAAGTGAGTAAGACAGCAGACAGCTCCGAAGCTGGCTCTCAGCTTCGTTCACCTCACGATAGATGGCGCTTGGCTGTCAAGCGCCATCTATCATTCTTTTCTTTCCTTTTTTCTTTTTTAACTTTTTTGGCGTGTCGAACTTCGACTCTCGTTTCAAAGAGATTGCGCCGTAAAATACAATACAATACAATACAATATCAAATTTTGCAATTTTCGCCACACATCTCTAATTATGCTACAAAATGTGGATCTGAATATTATTTAACAAAACTTTTAGGAAACATTTGCCGGCTATTTATTGTTTATGATCGCGGTGCTGGTGAGGTAGGCGCTTACTCAATAGGCGACGTGGATTCGGCTGAGGTGGGGCAGTTCCGCGGATGGATAGCAGTGAAAAGGCAGAGAGCTTTCAAAGGAGAGAAGGCGCAAAATAGTCGAGTTTTCTTTTAAAAGTTCTAGAGGAAAGAATTTTTTTCGCTCCCTATTTTTGTGTTTTTGCGTTTCTTTTCACACCTTTTACGACGTCCTGGGGATGAAATTCGATTTCAGAATTGTTTCATGGTCCCTTTAAATAACCATATAGCTGATTCAGCTACAGAAACCTTGACACCTATTGTCAAGGATGCAATGAATATTTTTATACCGAAACGGTTTATGCGCTCTTCCCATTACCCTTGCTGGTTTTCAAGAGAGTTAAAAATCGCCTCGCAAAAGAAGCTGCACTGTCATCGTTTCTATAAAAAAAAAAAAACAGGATTAGATGTGTGGTATCAGAAGTTCAGCATTTTTCGCAATTTGGAGAAAAAACTACATGAACAAGATAACCAACTGTACCTAAATGACATCGAGTATAACCTAAAGAAAAATCCCAAAAACCTTTGGCGCTTCACAAAGCATTGTTTTTGTGAAAATAAGTCAAATATTTGCCTCGGAGACGATAATGGTTATCTGTGTGCTCAGGCCAATATTGCAACTCGTTTTGCTGAGTGTATCAGTTTCTGCTATTCTTCTTTTCCCACGAGCCGCTCTTTTAGTTCCGTTGACTTGAGTGTTCACATCATCTGTCTATATTTACTGTTTGCATTGAAGACATTTTAGAAGCTATAAAAGAACTGAAACCCAAACAATCAACCGGCATTGATGGCATACCTAGTATTATTATAAAAGGTTGTTGTCCTATTTTTGCTCCAGTTTTAATGCATATTTTCAACTTATCTGTTGCACAATGTTATTTCTCTGAACTTTGGAAATTCTCCGTAGTTGTGCCTATTTTTAATTCCGGTGATTCTACATTGGTTAACAATTACCGGCCGGTGTCACTGTAAGGTGGACTTGCAAAAGTATTTGAAAAAGTAGGTTATAAGCGCCTTTACTTTTACCTGAACCCAATGATAACTGAAGCTCAGCACGGATTTTTAAAGGAAAGATCGGTAGAATCTAACTTATGCTCATTTTTAAATTTCTCAGCGCCAATTGTGCCCAGTAGGGGACAGGTAGATGCTATTTATTTCGACATATCGAAAGCGTTCGACCGTGTTAGTCATGATTTACTTCTACAAAAACTCGCTCTGCATGGATTCAGTCCACACATGTGCGCATGGTTTTCTAGTTATATAAAAGGTCGTCGTTCGTGTTGAAGAATGCTACTCCGACGAGTTTGTTTCTAAATCCGGGAAGCCCCAGGGGTCCATCCTGGGACCGCTTTTGTTTATTTTGTTTATAAATAATATTGTTTCCTGTGTTCGTGATGCAAACATTCTTCTCTTTGCCGATGATGTTAAACTACTTTTAAGTGTGAGGACAGTATTAGATTGCACTCGCCTTCAAGCTGACATAGAACATGTTTCAAATTGATGCTTTAAAAACCGCTTGTCGTTTAATCCCGAGAAAACTAAACATATTGTACTATCTAGAGAGCGTGAACTGATTTCTTTTTCTTACAACTTTGAAGGCGCCTTGATACCCTGGGTATCTTTTGTAAGGGATCTTGGTGTCCCTATTGACAGTTCATTTTTTTTCACAGAGCATGTCTATAACTGTTACTGCTGCGTTAAGAGTGTTAGGCATTATTTCTCGGTTATGTCGGCGGTTCTCATCACCCTCTTGTTTGTTGCATTTGTTTAAGTCACTAGTTAGATCAGGGTTAGAATTTGGCTCTGTAATCTGGAATTCATTATCTCTTGGTCAGGCAACAGAAATCGAAAGTGTATAAAAGCGGCTGATAAGAATTGTGTATGACCGCTATATTGGAAGGAGGTCTTTTTATCATTATGAAAGGCTACTTCACTGGTTTGCGTTATATAAACTTGCCGTGAGGAGGCAGTTCAGAGATTTTGTTTTTCTTCATAAAGCTGTTCATGGTCACGTCAGGTCAATGGATTCACTACGATCCATTAACTTCCATGTTCCATCAAGAGCCAGCCGGAATGTATTAACATTTTATCCATCTTGCTTGTCCCCTGTATCCCCTTTGTCACGGATTCAATTGGCCCTCAATAAGGAACATCACCTGGATATTTTCATGTGTCTTCGAGAATTTACCTTGCTTGTTTGTTAATGGATGTCTTTCGCCTAGAATGAGATTTTTTTTGTGTGTGTGGTATTTGTAATGGGTATTTTAGTTTTTGCGGTATTTGTATTTTAGTATATTGTGCACCACAGTGGAGACTGAAAAGTTCTTTGTGGGCACAGAAAATAAAGAATTATTATTATTATTATTATTAGTATTATTATTATTATTATTATTATTATTACTATACTGAACATATATTTGCATCCGGTACAATTGTGTAAACCTGCTCTGCAGCACTATCATATCAAAAACAAAACATTGTATCAAGCTGACCAATACAAAAATAATTCCAACCCAGAAAACATGAGCGTTAAAGCGCATGGTGGAGAATAAAATTCAGGACGATTTAAATCGTTATTTTTATCATGATTTCAATAGTGCTTTAAATCATACCTGTTTCACTACGATAATTTGAATAAACACATTTCCACAAAAACAATCCCAAAATAGTTTTATAATTTACCATTTTTCTATCATGCGATGCTTTGTATATTCATTGTTTTCTTTTTAAATCAACGAAACGCTAAACAAAACAAAATATCTCATAACGCACTAAAATCAAGCATAAAGAAGTCGTCTGACCAACTTTTTGTACTACATTGTCAAAGTTTACTAAAAAAAGGCACTTAAACCACACTTTAAATTTACAGTAATTATTTCTTCCCCATTATTTCCAGTTCTTAGATAAACTTATTATTCAATCTGTCATGTTCAAAAATACAGCTAGTGATTAAATGCACAATTTTATAGCTATACTAATGTAAAATATATTAATCTGGTATAACGCAAATGAATCTTATTTAAATCATAGGCATCCAATAATTTATAGTTAAACAAATAGTTATTGTTTTCCGCTCACTCGAGTCCCCTTGGCAAAGCGCGATCTGATCCAAAAGGTTTCAAATAAAAAAGTCCACTTTATATGACAAAAATATTTTGTTTTCTTCTAAAAATTTTGAGTTTACAATAATGTTGCACTCTTTGCGGCAATAACAGGACTTTCAAATTTAAAGATACCAATGTACGTGTGGGGTTTGGACAATGAATACGCACCTGAAACCGAAATATTCCAACAAGCTGGAGGTTTATTCGGGGCTTGCGAACCGTCTTGAAGATTGCATTCACCTTCGTGGAAGAAATAAGGCATTCAAACGGGTGTCAGTAATCGGAGCACGAAAGCCCCAATAAGCACTTTTTGTTTGGTCAATGAAAACTTCCATTATTATATTATTTTTAAAAATGAAGAAATATAAAGCATACGCACGATGTTCATTAGCCTTATGACGTATCGAGCCTGTATATATTTGCTTTCATTGAGGGACTTGTGTATTACACTGTCAAACATGACGTACATTTCAGGTCGCCACACGGTGGGTGGCTCTGCAGTGTTACCTAGAAAGTTTCAAATCATGGCATGTCCTCAGTGCTCTGGAAGTTTAGAATTAACTGTGTAATCATTTTTTTTAAATATGCAAGATGCCAGAAAAGTTTATCTTGTTTTCTGTGTAAGATAGTGAAACAGTGTGACTATAATGCAATTAAATGCCAATGTGCAAGCGAGCTGGAAAAGAATCTTGTTCCCCTTCTCCAGGGTTTATTTTCGTTAAAGTGAAACAGTCTCTCCAATTGAAAGTTTTCAAATTCATTATATCATCAAAGTGCGGTCTCAAATTGTAGTTACTCGCGCAGCACGTGCTGACGTCTACTGCATTATTTCAAACCAAAAACCTAAAGAAAAAATTACGGTTTCTACTGTGTAGAGAAAATTGCATCATAGTTATAAAATGGCCAGTATGTATGCCGCGCATGTAACTAGAATTGTAGCCTGCTCCTTGGAGTTTGTAGAATTGGTTGAGAGGACTGCTGAGAAATGTTAAATGTTTTTAAAACAAAATAAGCTTACTTCTTGGTGGTAGACTTTCATGGGAACGTTCTTCAACGGGAACTGTAAACATCATAGTGATACTGAATGTAAAAAGTAATCGGAGTCGAAGGTTATAACTTTTCAAAGGCATGCTTCTTCAGCAAAATTACAGAGGAAAACTTCGTGTTTTGCTGTCAATTAGTTTTTTGTTTCTTGTCTTTTTTTGTTGGCCCATTTTTGCGGATTTTAGTCGTTAAGATATCTTCAAGGTAATTTTCTCAAATTGTTACAATATCAGATGTCAGCTATGTGTTTATCTAAATACCATCACCTCAAAACCGAACCATGCCGATATGAAGTAGATAACTCTTTTTGTTTGAAAGAAAAGACGACGAAGTGGCATTTTTGATGTGTTATCATAAAGGTAAGTATTATTAAGTAAAAATATAAGAGACGTTATAATTGTCAGTGTATTCGGCGTCCTAAAAATCAGTTGGAGAAACATATTTTTTCGGGATTTTTAAGTGCTACCAATTAAACTATTTAGAAAAATAGAACGGCAACTTTGAACGCACTTAGGGTGTGTTAACCTGAGTATAAGGATATAAGAACTTTTTTCCGATTGCCAAACCACTGACCTTTTCCGTTAACTCAGAGAGTGCTAATTATTGGTACGATTTGAGATCATACATACTGTGATACTTTGCATACTCTGAACATCGGATTATATACTCAGATCACTAATACAGGAGCCGTTGAAATGGTGCAAGTAAAAAACAAATAAGGAAATACTGAGGGGCTGTCGCCTTTTCCAGCACTTCTCCTTTTATTTTCCAATGATAATCAATTAATTCGCTCATTTCGCCACCCATTAAACAGAATGTGTTATAGAAAAGAACGGGAGGTAAATTAATCCATCGAGAGAATAAATGGCAAATAACTGAGAGCGTACCAGTGTTGACACCGCACGCGAAGCGAACGCTGAAGGAAGGAATTCGGTCGTACATTCGAAATTTCTAATCATTTTTGCTTCGGGAAGTAATTTTCAACAAATATCTAATGTAGTGATTGATTCTGTCACTTACTTTCCAAGTGGATCGCCTCCTCAGGCGTCGGGAGCGGAAATATTCTGTGAGGGATTCGACCGGATTTGTCATGTATTCGCAATGGCTCAATTCCATGTGTAAAGTTTAGGTATCCTTCCTGTTAAAAAAAGTGAAAGATTTCTAAATATTGCAAGCATTGCACGTTGCAGACTGTTTTTGAATCGCTGACCAAACATTTCATCCTTACTAAAAATTCAATCGGTTAGGAACAAATTTATGCAGAAAGTATTCTAAATATTAATTGTAAAGTTCTCATAAATAATGTTCTTCAGACGCGGTGGCGTGTGAACTTCCGATATCCTTAATACACCTTCATTTTTACGAAACTAAAAAAAGCATGGCCGGTTCATAAAATGTTCGCGAAAATTTATGTGGTTAACAAACAGAGGATTTATAAATAAAGATTGCATAACCTCCTGTACATTTGTATAATCGTATTTATTTTTCCTTTACGAATATATACTTCGAAAATATTTGTACATACCATTTCAATTCCGAGATTTGTTTCAGTAATTGTAAAGGAAGCCCTGTGTTCCGAATTTTCATAAACACTATTACGTATGTCTGTAGTATCCATCTGAAAACAACATATTATGAGTAAAATAACTGCGAAGCGATCTTCATAATAGTAGCAGCTGAAATGCTAAACGGTTATTTTTATAGCCAAGCTATTTATGGCTAGGGTTTCGTGGGTTTTTTGTGTGCGTCAACAAAAACTCAGTTCCCGAATTTGGTCCAAAATCGCTTCATTTTATGTAAAAGCTTATGTCTCATCAGTTGGATATTCATTTTCAGTAGATTAGCTATCAATAGGCTCCATTTTGAAGATCAGGAGACTCTAAGGTAGATAATAAATGTTTCTCAAAGATTTGGCGCTGTCCGACCCGCGTCAGCTACGTCTACTCTCGCACCGCCCTCCCCTTGTAGTCGCAGCAAGCGCTTGTGAGCCTAGTTTCCGTTCCTTCCGCTCTCCCGGATTGGCGGTCCCGTCGCGGGTGTCTTTTTTCCTCCGGCTCTTCACGATGACCACCGATCAAGACAATAAATCTGGACGTACCTTTGTTCAAAATTGTTTGACAGGTCTGTGTCATGTGCTAAACAGCTTCGCTGGTCATGCACCTTCACAAACTGGAATCACTCATGTTTTTTTTTTGTTTTTTTTTGCAAGCTATGGCATTTGATAAAAACTCAGTAAATGATTACATTCAATGAATTTCACCGAGACGCAGAACGAATTTTGGGGTGAATGGTTGCATAAATCATCGAGGAAGTAAAACTTTCTCAAAGAATGCAAAAAAGAAATCGTGGGAGTCGGCTCATCATTTAAACTAATGTGCGTTATTTGCGTTAATAATAGCGGAGACCAGTCTGCTTGAACATTATTTTCGTACGTACGAAAACCTCCAAAGCCACTAGCGGACACATCAAATAACTTCTGAGCGAATAAACGGGTGGAATGCTTATTTTCCAAATAAATCATGTGAATTTCAATCAATAAGGCGGAAGCATGCTTTCTTGTCAAAGGTAATCTTTCCTTACCAATTCGTGATTCACCTCTCCATACCTAGCGTCGGAAAAATACAGACGGTCCCCTAAAATACTGGAATCTTCCAAGTCTATGACGTAGTCTTTAGAAAGTCGAACAGCGCCTCTTGAGTTGCCGCTTCTGCTTTCAATCAGAACCGGATACACGACACCTGGAACGTAACCGCTCCTGTTATCCGACCGTTCCATACTCGCAAAAAACTTCTCGGTACAGAGGACGAAACAAAACGTTCGTCACAAGTCACGGTATTTTTCTAATAAAAAAAATCCTAAAAAGATCTTCCAGCAAAGTTCCCTTTCACAAACAAAGCACAATTAACTCAACAAAAATAAGAAAGCCCTTCTGCAAAGACAATACATTGAAAATGTAATGCAATAAAAGCAAACCACGGGAAGCAAGCCCATACTCATGTGAATAGTTCGAACGAAACAAATTTGGATAATCGGGAGAGAGATGAAAGGGGGGGGGGGGGCATCTTGCAGTCGTGTTTCGTTAACACTATTCATTCTTTCAAATGCATTTCTTAATATGCAGCTTGTGAGAAGATATACTACTTCGCTAGACTTCAAAATGCTATTAGATTGCCATACCATATAAAAGAAAGGGAGTGAAGAATCTAGATTACCTTGTTGCTAAGTTTTTAATAATGATGGTTATAATCTTAATCTTTTGTACCGCGCCTACGTTCCTGTTCTTGCGAAAACCTTTTGGATATCCGTCAAACTTTTCGCTCTTCGGCGCTCTAATTGTGCGGCACCATGATTAATGGAATCTCGTTTTGGGACGGTCACATACATTTGGTAACTCGGATTCTACACGTAATCTGAACAGAGGCTAAGAGAAGCGCGAGAAGTAATTTTCTCAAATGCCCAACAACGTGAAAGGATTTCTGGCAGTTTGGAACTCGGCAAAACACAAACATTACGTGATTGTGCATTCCGTGCACGTACAATGCAATTGCGTTCCGCATTAATAAGCTACATTTGTATCCTCTCTTAATTTGTAGGTGTAATAGGAAGAACCAAGTGCATGGCCTCTACCTAGACCTGACGTACCTCAGACGTTGAATTCGTGAACAACTGCTTCCGGTATAATGACCTCGGTGTCTCTTTCTACCTATTTGTGACGCCCTTAGCTGGATGAACTCTGGAGTACGTGCCTTTAGAACTCGTCTGTGACTGCTGCGTTTAGGATCCTATCGCACCCATGCCTTAAAAGTTATCCCGAAGTGTCCTGAAACGACCTCACAGGAGCCAAAGGGTCATGCTGTCAGATGTCGCAACCCTTGCGCTTGGTGCTAGAATTCCCGGCAAAAATTACTATTGAAAGCTGATACTTTTGGCTCCTACAACCACCGCGGCGACACAGCTAGGATCCTGGCAGACGGCATGGAACTCATATGACGTCGAAGTGCGTATGAAGGCGGACAACTTTTTTAGAACGCGGAACGTGGCTTACGTACTGCTGGCTCCAAACCCTTCTTTGGAGCCGGCAATACTTAAGAACGCTGCTTAAACTAAGTTGCCTTGACAAATCGCTATAAAAAAAAAAGAATTACCATATTTGGTTAAGAGTACAAGAATTTCGGTCGCCACTTCAATGTCACAGATATAAAAACATATAATCACTAGGTTTGCGTTAACCTAGTCGCAATTTTTTTTTGTGTGTTTTTGAAGACATTTGGATGTAGTACCGGGTGTATCTAGTAGCGGCCAAACTCTTTAAATCGACCGCGAAATTCGGTTTCTTAACCTATCGCGCTACGATGTTCTGCAGGTTTGCCCACAGGTGGTGAATTTTTTTTTGGTGAAATTTGCAGTGAGCGAACTTACCTGAGGAAAATGTAAAAGAAAGGCTTAACTCCCTGGAAACGTAGCGAAGTCACCAGTTTTCAAACAATAGGGCGCTCTATTGATTGAAGACCGGTGGCTTGGCTGGGTTCCCGTAGGAGTTAAGCCTATTTCTTCCTTCACTTTTTCCTCGGGTTCCTCGTAGCGCGATGGGTTAAGAAACCGAATTTTGCGGTACCTTTAAATAGGCTGGCCGCTATTTGAGATACCCGTTAGAATACCAACGTATTAAAGTATCCGAATCAGCCCGTCCTGGTATCGGTAGAGATAGCGGCATATATTTATATGAGGTCGCTCCAAAAATCATTGACAACCTAAGTGAAGGACGTGCTGACTGACGAGCATCTCAATATTTCTTCTATTCCAGTAGGATTGCGGTATTAGAGGATAAGAACACGGAAGAAGCAATCACGAAGCAAGAATCAAGATTATAATATTAAGCCACACCCTGCGTGTCTTATTTGTCAGCGACTATGACGGAATCTATGAATAAAATCAATGCAGTGTGTCTACCCAAGCCCAGAGAGTTTGGTGAATGGGAGGCGCGGGCAGAGCCACGGCGTGCATCTGACGCGGAAAGAGGGCTTGGCATGGTCTCTTGACCAACCAGAAGCCGAAAAGAATCCCCAGCGGTGGTAGCGAGAAACAGTTCTGATCGAAGGTCTATGTTCGTATATGGTTTTAATAAGTGCGTAAGAGTGAAATGGAGGAACTCTTCGTGGTTGAAAATAGGATGTACGTGTTGCTTTGATCATGATCATGCAGAAAGATCTAAAAAACGAAAGCGCTGCTCAACTCTGCTTTGCGCGGACAGATTGTGACCGCTCGGACGGCAGATTCCCGGCCCTCGGCGCTTGGCTTACGGATTATGTCGATCGTTCCGCTAGTCGCCCTCCTCCACCATCATTTCGGATGAGCGTGATTGAAACATCACGTGTACCATATTTTCAGCCATCGAGAGTTACTCCAATGCAGTTATCAGGTTTGTTTCTCATGACCACCGCCAGGGTATTATTTCTGGCTTCTGGTTGGTCACATTCGAATTTATGAAGACGCCCTGGAACACGCCCAGCCCGCTTTCGGCCAATGGCGCCTCCACATTTGTCTCCTATACTTCCCGACAAATGGCCGAACTCTCTACATATACGGCTCTGCCCAAGCCTATTTAAACCCTACGCCTTTCCGGGGTATAATGCATGCCGTAACACAAATTATTTCTCGTCTGCAATATTGTGTGCGGAATTTCCATGAGAACTGTTTATGGTGCCCAAAAGCTCGGAGGTTTAGGCCCAAGAGAAAAGTAAAATTCGATTTTACGTCACTTAGAAAAACGCCATGCAGAAGCGTCGAAATAAATAGAATCAATACATCACCGGCGTGAGCAATAGCAACGCTGAAAATAATGAGTGTAGCCGAATACATTTTCCGTCGTAAAAACGTGCGTAAAGGAGAGAAAAACACTTGAAAATGTAAGAATGGCTTTGTCAGGAACCTTTTTAAAGGGTGAAAAGTTCCAGCGCCCTCTAAACATTTCACAAAATGCGAGATAGTGAAAACAATACGTCAAATGCCGTAGACAGCAAGTTGCATTTGTTATGTTGTTAAAGACAGCTTTTGCACGAGACGAGCACTAACACTGCAACTTACCCTTTCCAAACGTCGGAGCCATCTCGTGGCAGGCTCAATAGCTCCAATATCTCCGCACTAATGACGGTGATAGAAGGTCAAGATCGTCTACCTTCAAACACTCCCGATTTTGTGAATCAAAAGCGACTTAAAAGCACCAACTTGTTAGAATGGATTCTCCGCTTCTCTGTGGCATGCTTTCAAAGACGCTTGCCTCTCCAAGGGTGCAGAAGCTGCGTAGCGCCGCCATTAGAGCGTCGAGTTTGGCTCTGCACGTGGTAGGTACACTAACTTTTGAAAAGGGTCCATTGAAGCGTGTCAAAAAGGAGATGCCAGCGGTTTGCTTATCGCGGTGGAGACTAAACATGGCTTCCACTGACATCACATAAGCGACCATTCTGGTGGCCATTGCTTGCTGAGCACCTGGCTTCTACATCACTGCATGAAAATAAGTATGTAATATGACGTCACATGCCGGCCACATATAAACGCTACGGTTAACGAGACATGCTAATGTCACGAAGCCGGCCCGTCGGAGACGCGGAAAAATACACCAGGGGTTTTGGACGTATGTCTTCCTAAATCCCTCGTCGATCCGATTGAAAAAAAAGTGTGATTCCATACACTCAATAACAGTGATGACACGTAAAACTGAGATTGAACAATCTTGTACTTTATGAGCGGTATCTGACTTGCTGCTAGGGAAGGTCAGAACAGCTCTCGAGGGCTACGTTTACTGAAGTGATTTCTATTGACATTTTCACGACCGAGTTGGCATCGCGCGCATTTCCCACGGGAAGGCACGGGACTAGGGCCCCACCAGCCAAATTTCTCATTTTATCTTTCTCGTCTCTTCTATAACCTTCTCATCTTGTAATGTATCGCTCGTTCACGTTCGGAATGTTCTAGAATTCAGAGCATGTACAAAAGAAGCTGAATTTGGCACCAAAGGGATATTGGTCCCTTGTCACCGTCACGGGATGCACGCTGTTCTTTTTGCTTTAGTTAGGGGTGCGAGTTCACCTTATTGTACATTCATTTTCAGTTCTTAAATGAACCTACTTTTTCATCCGTGATAATACAGTAATGCCTAAGGATGACACCCAAAACTGTAGGGAGACCGGGAGGTATCCAAAGCTGTGTTCACTCATTGTAAGCGGTCTCAGGCGTGTCTAAACGACCATTCACCTTGTCGTTCTGGATCACTAGCCTAAACCCACTACGGAGACCCGATTCGTGCGGAGCCACCGCGACTCCGACTTCACCAGGGGAAGACGACAGGCCTCCGGGAGTGACCAACTGTCGTCCCGGCATTCCCCATCGCGCTGGGCTATCGCCATTTTCGGAAAGCTCTATCAGGCGTCGGTCGACCGCCGTTCCCGTCATGATCGGCGAGGCAGGAAGTTACGTCTCCCAGAGATCGTCTTCCACTCGGGTCCGGGAAGATCAGCCGATCGAGCTCTGGGCGCTCCGAACCCTAAATCAGAATCGGCACTGCTCCAAAAGGACGTGCGAAAGACAACCGGGTTGATCTGAAACGACCAGTGGCTAACGCGCCCTCCAAAATTGTCGATCCCGGAACGCGCCAAAACGACGAGTGGAATTCGTCATTACTCAAACACAAATCTGTTAAAAAAAGAAAAAAAAAAAAAAAAGAAGTTTCAAGGGACCATGATGACCACTTTGAAGTTCAGTTTAACGATTGGTATGAACGCAAAGTGTGTTGCAGGTAATTTTTTACAAAGTTTAAGACCGATGTTGCGCTAGCGCGCCGCTCAAATTAATTGAATAGAACCAGCAACAATCACACCGGGATCGATGAGAGCGACGCCCGAGAGTGGGGAAAAATTCAGCTTATGAATGACGTGGACCGTGACATCCATTGAGGGACGTCGGGCGATTGGTCGAAATCAACGGAGTCCGCTTGTCCTCGTTTTTGATCGTAAGTTGTTAAAAAAGATTTCATATTTCTTCTTACTTAGGAACAACGAAAATTTTATGTTTTTGACAGAACAAATTACTACAATAGAATAAAATATTTTTTTCAGTCGGCGGGTGCGCGGAGTGAAAAGACTGAATAACTGAATAAACAATTCTTAAAAAAAAAGAAAAAAATAGAGGAGAATTCTTGAGTATTTTTATCCCGTGAATTTTAATATTACGTTCATTTTCCACGAAGATTTATACAAAACGTGAGAAAACCCGAAAATCCTCCGTCCAGTCGTGACGTCACACTAGGATCTTTGGGCCGCCAAGCGCGTGTCGCTCGTGTGGGCAGCGCTTGCAATCGCAAGCTTGCCAGGTGTATATTTCCGCACGGACGTCAGTCGTGACGTCTATTTGTGGCCTTTTCGTAGAGAGCAAGAGTGCACGCGCATACATATGTCAGGTGCTGATGAGGCGCTAGAGCAAGGATTCCGATAATTCCTAGTATGACGCCACGCCCCGTGCACTTTGATATTAACATTAATAAATAATTTCTGCAGCCTCCGGGCACCAGATTGAAAAATAATCTCGATATTTTTTTATCTTGGAAGCCAAATGAAGATTATTTTGGTGTTTTTCTCAAATATAAAACCGCTTCAGTCTCCCTTCAACTTGAAAAGCGTTTAGTGTGATACATGTAAAAAAAATTTTGTGTTTTTTTTTTTCTTGAGAAAAACAAAATTGGCGAATCATTGTGTTCTGTTCGGTTTTTGGCGCGGCTCTTAGTTCCACGCGCGAATGGAGCTGCAGAAACTTTTCCAGGCTGACGAACTGTAGTTTCCGATACTCGTCAGGGTCCATTTTAAAAAGCTTCTGTCATACCTCGTTCACTCCAAGAAAAAAAGGGTGTAGTCGGGTGCATCGGGCGCACATGCACCCTTTTCTTGAAATATGAGCCCTCCGAAAAAAAATTGGCTTGCTCTTTATGTGTATACAGCCTTGATGGAGATGCGCCTTAACGGGTAATCGGTCTCTTAGCTGTAGATGAGAAATTTGGCCAGTGTGGTACAACCGCTAACCTGGGGTTTTTAACGTGCATCACCCAGTAGTGATCACATGAACGCGTGCCGGTACGAAACTCATCCAGATCGAAACGGGCGGGGGCGGCGGGGATCAAGAGCAGGAGGTTCTCAGCGCAAGCTTTCGCTCCACGCTCCGAGCTGAGACGCGTTACCCCACTCGGCCACCTCCTCCCCTTGAGCCCTCCGTTACGCAACAAGCGTACTTGTACAGCGACAATGGTCATCCTCCATCAGTGCACCCCCCCCCCCCGATAGCCACGCGCCCCGATCAGCTTGTGCCTGCATTCCCCCTTGGGGGTCACTTTGTGGGTTGAGCTGTTTCTTAGGAAGTATGGAGCTATCCTGTTCATTCGGGGTTGACAGTAGAGTAGACGCTCTGCTTGTTTAAAGCCAATCGGGTCTCCGGGTAGGATCACGTGACTGCAGTCTCTAAGCTAGAGATAAGGCAGAGCACGGCACCTGCTTCAAGGCCAAGGCCAAGAATAGCATCCACTGCGCTTTTAACTTGGGTTGAACTTTGAAGAGGATATAAGTGACAAATCCTCTCGTTGTGTTCATTGTTGGGCTGCCCCTTAAGATAAGCCTTTGCGAGGGCGCTCCCCTTTTGGCCTTGAAGGAGCTGCAATTTGCTTTTTCTTTTTCTCCCTAAGCTGAAAGCGTGGAAGAAGGTGCGCAGTTGCCGGACCAAAGGACCGACGGCTTTTTTATCTTTCGACATCGTTGTCTGGGCGCTGGTGACGGCAGGAGAGTGACCATATGGTAAAGGTTTCACAGGAGACGTAGAAGCTTTTTTTGGGGGGGCTACGGGCCGTTCGTCGAAAGACAATTCGTAGCAGGGCAATTTGTCGCGTAGGGCAATTCGTCATAGTGCTATTCGCCGCTAGGGCATCTAGTCAAAAACTGGGTTTTCTTTATCTACTTAATTTTTTTTCTGAGAGTTTAGGGGAATCGGAAAGGGGTGGGAGAGGCTATGGGACGTGTATGTATAACTATGAGGTTGAGAAGCCTTCCAAGAAAAGTTCGAACAATGCCTTGTTGTTCGCGTTCTTTTGGAGTTTCGGAAAGGTCGGAGGCTGTTCTTCTAAACATGCGTGCTGTGTTGTATCCTGTTTGGATAGTTCACGATCCTCTGTCCGGTTTCGATACTTTATTCACCTTTAAGCCGACAGTGCACGGGAGGCTGTAGGTTTGCCGAGCCAACAGTTTGAGTGGTTCAGCAAGCGTGCGACTTTTTTGTTATTTCTTTCTTATTTAGATTTCACTTATCTTTTTTTCGGAAAGTCCAGAACGAACTTTCAAGACTTACAAGATAAAGTTTATAAAACGTCTTTGTCATCTACACCCTTTTAGTTCCGAGGGCACGTTCGTACACGAGCCAAATGCTATAAAATAACTGGTCTAAGCGTTTTTTTTGGCAGTCGCTATGGAAGTCATCAGGTCATCATAAAGACAATTCGTAGCAGGACAACTCGTAGCAGGGCGATTCGTCGCATAGGGCCATTCGTCATAGGGCAACTTGTAATAGGGTAATTTGTCCAGATGACGATTTTTCACGCTATTAATAGCTTATTACGTGTTCAATTTTCGCAGTTTTTGGAGTATATTGCTTAAAAATTATTATTTGCGAACGAAGGTTCTTTCTCATTTGGTGTTTTGATTTGTAGCATAATGTTTAAGATTTGGCTTAAATGCTCTACTTTCGCAGTAGACGCTGTCTACTTCTGTGGGTATACGACACAACCGAGTTATAAATATGTTTCAGTAATTTTGATAGGACTACCACACAGGTGTCAGTTCACGAAAACTGTTTTTTTTTTTCTTGCATCGGAAACTCTGCATATAGGCGGTATTCACTGAGCCTGCAGGTTCGAGTTTGCCAGGGAGCGTCACCGGCGATCCGTCATCTTCGAGGTTGCGGTTTGACGTTTGACTGCGTTGGGTACACGGTCGTCCGCTGGTTGTGTCTGCTACTTTTGTATCGGTGAAGAAGCTTGGTTGAACAGAATATAGAAAACAGTTTATCCCGGGGGCGGGCCGTTTTAATTTCTTTGTTACCGCCGAGTACCGTGTGTAAAGGATCAACCGCACGTAAGCCATTTAGCGAGCGACGAGTCGAGCGACGACTACCTACTTTGCTGTTGTTCGGTCACTCGCGCGACGAGGCAAACCCCATGAAAGCGACGGGAGCAGGCTACCAAGGCGATGAGCGATGATTTCTAGAAATCTAAAAACCGAATGATGCGACGAGCGACCGTGAGAAACTCTGTCGCTCGTCGCCTACTCCCGTCGCTGTCGCCTTTCTTGCTAAATCGCTTACATGCGGTTCACCCTTCACGGTCACGTAGCTCGGTCTTTGAACTTCTAGAAAACTTAGCGCTCATCGTGTTGGTGGCTCGTCGCTTTCATGCGGTTTGTCTAGTCGCGCGAGCGACACCGAAGCGTGTCGCCGTCGCTTGTCTCGTTGGTCCCCAAATCGTTTGCACGCGGTTTTTAAATAGTTTTTGAGTAATAAAAAATGCAGCGCATTTTTCATTAGCTGCGCACTCGGTGAGGCGCACTTTATGTTTTTTCACAGGAGCGAACAGCGAAGGCACGACGTACGACACGGAGCCGATGGAGCAACACGGTTACACGGCCGTACTACAGAAAATCCGGTAGAGAAAAAAACAATAAGGAAACTAGCAAAACAAAACGGAGTAATCACACCGTGCTACCCCGAAGTAAACACCAAAGTAGAAAGAATCACACTCCTCGCCGAAGAGCTACCGCTGTAGGCACGGCGCGCGACACGGAGCGCTGCATGGAGCAAGGCGGCCGCGGTGGAAAAGTCTGAGAGCGACAAAAACCAACTAAAACACACGCAAAAAATATTCCTACGGCGCTTCAAAAGCACCGAAGTCTGGGAGTAGCCCCTAGTTTCGGCCAAAAAGACCCTTTAGAGCTGTGAAATGCTACTAACCGACGCTGAAAGGTCCGGCCAGACGACACCTGACACGTACGTGGGATAGAAAGAGACCTCGAAGATGTCGACCGTAGTGGCCGATGCCAGCGCACCTAGCGAGTGACATCAAATAAATGTCACCTATACATCTGCGATTACAATGTTATGCTTCTGGCGCAAGCTTCGAGGATGTCTCTGTTGTCTGTGGTTATTTGTGACCTTAAAATGGCTTTCACAAATAACCCCGAATGTCTGTGATTATGTGTGACTGTAATAACGCGATGCTTAGAGACGTCAGTCATGATCTTAGTAGGTCTCTCTTCTTCGACATACCCAGCAGATGCTTTGCTCAGACCTTCGGTTAACAGTATATAAAATCCTTCGCAAACCAGCATCTCCCCGCCTCTTTCAGTCCTGATGACTTCCATAGCGACTGCCAAAATAAACGCTTACACTAGTTATTTTATAGCATTTGGCTGGTGTACGAACGTGCCCTCGGAACTAAAAGGATGTGGATGACAAAGACGTTTTATAAACTTTATCTTGTAAGTCTTGAAAGTTCGTTCTGGACTCTCCGAAAAAAAGATAAGCGAAATCTAATTAACAAAAAATAACAAAAAAGTCGCACGCTTGCTGAACCACTCAAACTGTTGGCCCGGCGAACATACAGCCTCCCGTGCACTGTCGGCTTAAAAGTGAATGGAGTATCGAAACCGGACAAAGGATCGTGAACATCCATACAGGATACAAGACAGCACGCGTGTTTAGAAGAACAGCCTCCGACCTTTCCGTAACTCCAAAAGAACGCGAACAACAAGGCATTGTTCGAACTTTTCTTCGAAGGCCTTCGGAACTTCATATTTATACATACACGTTCCATACATTCCCCCTCCCCCTTTCCGATTCCCCTAAACTTTCCTAATAAAAATAAACTAGAAAAAGAAAACCCAGTTTTCAACTAGATGCCCTAGCGACGAATAGCCCCATGACGAATTGTCCTAAAAAAAGCTTCTACGTCACCCGTGAAACCTTTACCATATGATCACACTCCTGCCGTCACCCGCACCCAGACAGCGATGTCGAGGTATAAAAAAGCCTTCGGTTCATTGGTCCGGCAGCTGCGCACCTTCTTCCACGCTTTCAGCTTAGGGAGAGAAAGGAAAAGCAAATTGCACCTCCTTCAAGGCAAGAAGGGGAGCGCCCTCGCAAAGGCTTATCTTCAGGGGCAACCGAACAATGAACACAACGAGAGGATTTGTCACTTATATTCTCTTCAAAGATCGACCTAAGTTAAAAGTGCAGTGGATGCTATCCTTCGCCTTGGCCTTGAGGCAGGTGCCGTGCTCTGCCTTATCTCTAGCTTGGAGACTGTAGTCACGTGATCCTACCCGGAGACCCGATTGGCTTAAAACAAGCATAGCGTCCACTGTACTGTCAACACCGAGTGAACAGGATAGCTCCATACCTCCTAAGAAACTGCTCAACCCAAAAAGTGACCCCCAAGCAGCGTTGGGCAGAAATGCTCAAAAATGTATTTGGAAATACAAATACTGGGATACATTAAAATAGTAGCTAAAATACTGATACTGAAATATACCTGAAAAAGTGTATCACGATACGTATCGGAAATACATTTTTAAAAAAGGCAAAAATTATTTGGAATTACAAATACAGGAATACATTTTAGGGAGGGTAGAAATACAGATACAGAAATACTGATACTGCAATACATTTTTCGAATTTGTTTGAGGCGCCAATTGAGATGAAGCTCGAAGTTGGAAGTGGAAGTTTTTGATCCCGAAATTACTTTCCCGTAGGGTTGGCACTTTGCCTTTTAGGTAGTGGTTTCACACAACGAGGAGTCTACAATGGGCTTAAAAAAACGTTTCATCAAGGACTGTCCCTTTCCTCACATCCTGTCTGTCTGACGAGGGATGCGAAAAGACTTCTACCTCTAAATAAATTATATGTCATCCTAAAGCCCATCAAAACGTCACAACACCCCTGTCCAATGAGGACGACCCTGTCAACATTGATCAAATGATTTCAACGCGGAATGAACTGGTATTCTTGATCTGCAGGTGGGGCCTTGACCATGAAACTTTACCGCGTTGCTGTATGAAAAGACAATACGTACTTTCGTTGTAGGTTACCTCGTTGAAGATCATGCAGGCGCATTTGGAATTTTCGAGAATAGCGAACCACCTGAAACATTCCGGAACACATGCCTTATCTTCTGTTACGACTGAAAAAAAAAAAAACGATACGGTAGCATCCCTGTTGTGAAGGTCCCTCCTGCCGACCCTCCGCCCCCGACGCATGAATTGCAGGCATCAAGTTTCGCCCAGCATCACCCAAAGAGAGGCCTTGTGAATTGCGACCTGATATTGCCGGCACAGGTGCGAGCACTTGGAGAAACGGCGGGCTCAAGACGAGTCGCAGGTGTACGAAGTCTGGGTCGGCTTGATCTCTATGGGGTCGGCACAGCGATGATTCGTCTGGCCTCCTTTCTGGGTTTCGGATCACCAAAGCAGCGGGTCACATTCACGTCGGCTGATGACGTACCCTTGACCCGTGCAATATTACGGGTGCAGCCGCAGACGCCTTCGAATATGTGTTGAACTTCACTGCGTGAGTCATCCTATCTATTTCAAGCCAACCACCACCAGGCTCGTGCTGCAACGGACTGTGACTCAGCTACGCCGGCAGGGTGTACTGTGTACGTTAAGGCAAGAGAGGCGGTTAGCCGCGGGCATTGGAGGCCAGCAAACAATGACTCAAGAAATCCCTACCTAAGGACCTGCGGCAGTAGATGCTCTGACTCCACTCCTGGCACGCCACCTGGTTCCAGTCCCCGCCTATGCAACAATTCTCAGAAGAGAGAAGTGGACGCATAGGAAAATAGTTCGTAATTTTGGAGGGAACCTCGGTTGGCATGGTAACAATGTAATAGACGCAAAGTATCACGACTGGCTTTTCTTCATCGCGCGTATTATTACAACGCTGACCTGAAAAGTCAACTTTTACTTCCGCCCCATAGGATTTTTTCTCGGCATGATCACCGTCATAAAATTAGGCTACCCTTATGTCGCACTAAGCATTTTTCAGAGTCGCCCTTGATCTTGGCTATTCATGAATGGAATGACCTCCCTGAAAGTGTGGTTGATATCTCAGGCAGTGCACAGTTTAGGAGTGTATGTGAAGAATTATTTAAGTCAGTTTAATGTTATACGCTCTCTGGTGTGTAGCTGTTGTGTATATAGTATGCTGTGTATGTGTGCGCGATCTGTCGCGTGCTGTTTGCAATGTTAGTGTTTTCTTGTTTTTGCAGCGAACTTCTTCTTTTGTCTCTCCCCCCCTCATGTAATGCCTCCGGGCGCTTTGAGGGAACAATAAATGAAATGAAATGAAATGCCCCAGCATCTCCTTGACCTAGCACCTCAGAAGTAAAAAAATAAAATAAAAAATAGATGCGTTCACTTTTTTTTTTTTCGGGGAGGGGGGGGGGGGGGGTATTTCTCAGGAGATGTATTGAAATGCATTTCACCCTGATTGTATCGTGATACACAGAAACATTCTAAATGTATTTCGATAAAGAATACAAATACTGGTGAAAAAACTCTATCCCGATACAGCAATGCACATACGAAATGTATTTCTAAAATACTATCGCGATACACTTGTATCGCGATACTGCCCAACCCTGCCCCCAAGGGGGAATCTAAGCACAGGCTGATCGGGGCGCGTGGCTATCGTGGGGGTGCACTGATAGACCTAGAGGTCTTTAAGAGGGAGGATGATGATCATTGTCGGTGTACAAGTACCCTTGCTGGGTAACGCAGGGTTCATCTTTCAGGAAAAGGGTGCATGTGCACCCGATAAACCCGACTACACCCTTTTTTTCTTAGAGTGAACGAGGTATGACAGAAGCTTTTTAAAATGGACCCTGAAGAGTGTTGAAAACTGCAGTGCGTCAGCCTGGAAAAAATTGCAGCTCCATTCGCGTGTGGAACTAAGAGCCGCGCCACAAACCGAACAGAACACAATGATTCGCCAATTTTGTTTTTTTCAAGAACAAAAAAACACAACAACAAAAGACAACTTTTTGACGTACCCCGCAAAACGGTTTTCAAGTTAAAGGAAGACTGAAGCGGTTTTTTATTTAAGGAAAAACACCAAAATAGCCTTCAGTTGACCGCCAAGATTACGAATATCGAGATTATTTTTCGATTTGGCACACTAAGGCTGCAGAAATTATTTTTTAAAGCTAATATCAAAGTGCAAGGGGCGTGGCGTCATACTAGGAGTTTTCGGAATCCTTGCTCTAGCGCATCTTCTGCACCTGCCAAAGCTATGCACGTGCACTCTTGCTCTCTTCGAAAAGGTCACAAATAGACGTCACGACTGAAGTCAGTGCGGAAAAATACACCTGGCAAGCTTGCGATTGCACGCGCTGCCCACACGAGCGACACGCGCTTGGCGGCCCAAAGATCCTAGTGTGACGTTACGACTGGTCGGAGGATTTTCGGGTTTTCTCATGTTTAGTATAAATCTTCGTGGAAAATGAACGTAATATTCAAATTCACTGGATAAATATACTCTAAAATTCTCGTCTAACTCGTTTCCTTTTCTTTTCAAAAATTCTTTCTGTTTCTTTTTAAAGGCTCTCAGCTATTCAGTCTTTTCAATCCGCGCGCCCGCGGATTGAAATAATATTTTATTGTATTGTAGTAATTTCTTCTGCCAAAAACATAAAATGGTCGTTGTTAGTAAATAAGAAAAAATACGAAATATTGTTTAACAACTTATGATCAAAAACGAGGACAAGCGGACTCCCATCATTTCGACCAGCCGCCAGACGTGCCACAATTGATGTCACGGTCCACGTCATTCATGAGCTGGATTTTTCCCCAGTCTAGGGCGTCGCTCTCATCGGCCCCGGTGTGATTAATGGTGGTTCTATTCCATTAATGTGTGCGGCGCGCAAGCGCCACATTGGCCTTAAACTTCGTAAAGATTGCCTGCAAGACACTTGGTGTTCATATCAATCGTTAAACTGAACTTCAGAGTGGTCTTCATGGTCCCATCAAGGTTTTTTTTTTTTTTTTTTTAGCAGATTTGCGTTTGAGTAATGACGAATTCCAGTCGTCGTTCTGACACGTTCCGGGATCGACCTTTTTGGAGGGCGCGTTCGCCACTGGTCGTTTGAGATCAAATAAGATGTCATTCGCACGTCCATTAAGAGCCGCGCCGAATCTTATTTAGGGTTCGGACCGCCCAAATCTCGATCGGCTGATCTTCCCGAAGCCGAGTGGAAGCCGATCTCTGGGAGACGTAACTTCCTGCCTCGCCGAGCATGACGGGAACGGCGGTCGACCGACGCCTGATGGCGCTTTCCGGAAATGACGATAGCCCAGCGCGATGGGGAATGCCGGGACGACAGTATATCACTCCCGGAAGACTGTCGTCTTCCGCTGGTGGACTCGGAGTCGCGGTGGCTCCGCATGAATCGGATGCTCCGTAGTGGATTTAGGATAGTGATCTAAAACGACCAGGGGAATGGTCGTTTTGACACTACTGCGACCGCTTTTCAACGAGGGAACACAGTGGCGTCATCTACCGGGCAGCCCTGGATACCTCCCGGTCTCCCTACAGTTTTGGCTGTCATCCTTAGGCATTACTCTAATATCACGGATCAAAAAGTAGGTTCATTTAAAAACTGAAAATAAATGTACAATAAGGTGAACTCGCTCTCCTAACCAAAGCAAAAAGAACAGCGTGCATCCCGTGACGATGACAAGGGACCAAGGGCCCAATGTTTCCAAATTCACCTTGTTTTGTACATAGTCTGTATTCTAAAACATTCCGAACATGAACGAGCGATACGTTACAAGATGAGAGCGTTATAGAAGAGACGGCAAAGATAAAATGTGAAATTCGGCTGGTGGGGTCCAAGTCCTGTGCCCTTCCGTGGGAGACGCGTGCGATGCCAACTCGGTCGTGAATATGTCAATAGAAATCACTTGAGTAAACGTAGCCCTCGAGAGCTGTTCTGAGCTTCCCTAGCAGCAAGTCAGATGACGCTCATAAAGTACACAATTGTTTAATCTCAGTTTTACGTGTCCTCACTGTTATTAAGTGTATGAAATCGCACTTTTTGTTCTACCGGAGCGACGATAGATTTGAGGAAGCCATTTGTCGACAACCTCTGGTGTATTTTTCGGCGTCTCCGACGGGCCAGTTTCGTGACATTTGCATGTCTCCTTAACCGCGGCGTTTATATGTGGCCGGCATGTGACGTCATATTACATACTTATTTTCATACAGTGATGTAGAAGCCACGTGCTCAGCAAGCAATGGCCACCAAAATGGCCGCTTATGTGATGTCAGTGGAAGCCATGTTTAGTCTCCACCGCGATAAGCAAACCGCTGGCGTCTCCTTTTTGACACGCTTCAATGGACCCTTTTCAAATGTTAGTGTACCTACCACGCGCAGAGCAAACTCGACGCTCTAATGGCGGCGCTACGCAGCTTCTGCACCCTTGGAGTGGCGAGCGTCTTTGAAAGCACGCCACAGAGAAGCGGAGAATCCATTCTAACAAGTTGGTCCGTGTAAGTCGCCTCTGATTCACAAAATCGGGAGTGTTTGAAGGTAGAGAATCTTGATCTTCTATCACCATCATTAGTGCGGAGATATTGGAGCTATTGAGACTGCCACGAGATGGCTCAGACGTTTGAAAAGGGTGAGTTGCGGTGTTAATGCTCGTCTCGTGCAAAAGCTGTCTTTAACAACATAACAAATGCAACTTCCTGTGTACGATATTTGACTTGTTGTTTTCATTATCTCGCATTTTGTGTAATATTTTAAAGGGCACTTAACCTTTCCACCCTTTAAAAAGGTTCCTGACAGAGCCATCCTTACATTTCCAAGTGTTTTTTCTCTCCTTTACGCACGTTTTTACGACGGAAAATGTATTCGGCTACACTCATTATTTTCAGCGTTGCTATTGCTCACGCCGGTGATGTATTGACTCTATTTACGTAGACGCTTCTGCATGGCGTTTTTCTAAGTGACGTAAAATCGAATTTTACTTTTCTGCTGCGCATAAATTTCGGAGTTTTTGGGCACGATAAACATTTATCATAGAACTTCCGAACACAATATTGCAGACGAGAAATGACTTGTATTACGGCATGCACCATACCCCCGAAAGGCGCAGGGTTTAAATAGGCTTGGATAGACATACTCTATTGATTGTATTCATTGATTCCTTCATAGTCGCTGACAAATAAGACGCGCAGTGTGTGGCTTAATATTATAATCTTGATTCTTACCTCGTAATTTCTTCTTCCGTGTTTTTATCCTTTAATACCGCAATACTACTGGATGAGAAGAAATAATCAAATGATCGTCAGTCAGCACGCCCTTCACTTCAGTTGTCAACGATTGAAAGAGAGGCCTCTTATAAATATATGCCGCTCTATCTCCCGATAACCAGGACGGGTTGATTCGGATACTTTAATACGTTGGTATTCTAACGGGTGTATCAAGTAGTGGCCAGGCTATTTAAATCTACCGCAAAATTCGGTTTCTTAACCCATCGCGCTACGACTTTGTGCAGCGTTGCCCACAGGCGGCGCATATTTTTCTATAAAATTTACAAAGATTGAACTTACCTGAGGAAAAATTAAAGAAAGCAATAGTCTTAATTCCTGTGGAAACCCAGCGAAGCAACCGATCCTCAATCATTGAGGCGCCCTCTTGTTTGAAAACTGGCGACTTCGCTACGTTTCCATAGGAGTTAAGCCTTTTTTTTACATTTTCCCCAGGTAAGTTTGCTCTTTGCAAATTTTATAGAACAAATGCACCACCAGTGATCAAAGCTGCGGAATATCGTAGCGCGATAGGTTAAGAAACCGAATTTTGCTGTGAATTTAAAGAGTCTGGCCGCTACTTGATACACCCGGTACTACATCCAAATGTCTTCAAAAACACAAGCAAAATAAAATTGCGACTAGGTTAGCGCATACCTAGTGATTATATTTTTTTATAGCTGTGACATAGAAGTTGCGAACGTAATTCTTGTACTTTTAACCAAATATGTTAATTATTTTTTCTTTTTTTTATAAAGATTTGTCAAAGCAACTTAGCTTAAGCAGCGTTCTTAAGTACTGCTGGCTCCATAGAATGGTTTGGAGCCAGCAGTACGAAAGCCACGTTCCGCGTTCTAAAAAAGTTGTCGGTCTTTTTCCGCGCATTGACGTCATATAAGTTCCATGCCGTCGGCCAGGATCCTGGCGGCGCCGCATCGGTGGTGGTAGGAGCCAAAAGTGCGAGCTTTCCATCGTAATTAAGGCCGGGAATTCTAGCACCAAGCGGAAGGGTTGCGACATCTAACAGCATGACGCTTTGGCTCCTGTGAGGTCGTTAGTGGACACTTCGGGATTACTTTGAAGGTATGGGTGCGATAGGATCCTGAACGCACCAGTCACAGACGAGTTCTAAAGGCAACGTACTCCAGAGTTCATCCAGCTAAGGGCGTCACAAATAGGCAGAAAGATACACCGAGGTCATCATACAGGAGGCAGTTCACGTATTTAATGTCTGAGGTACGTCAGGTCTACGTAAAGACCATGCACTTTGTTCCTCCTGTTACACCTACAAATTAAGAGAGGATACAAATGTAGCTTATTAATGCGGAAAGCAATTGCATTGTACGTGCACGGAATGCACAATCACGAAATGTTTGTGTTTTGCCGAGTTCCAAACTTCCACAAATCCTTTCACGTTGTTGGGCATTTGAGAAAATAACTCTCCGCGCTTTTCTTAGCCTGTGTTTGTTCAGATTATATGTACCAATCGGGGTTACCAAATAAATGTGACCGTCCCAAAACGATGTTTCATTCATGATGGTGCCGTACAATTAGAGCGATGAAGAGCGAAACGTTTGACAGATTTCCAAAAGTTTTTCGGAAGAACAGGAACGTAGGCGTGGTACAAAAGATTAAGATTTTAACCATCATTAACAAAAGTTTACAACAAGGTAATCTAGATTCTTCAGTTTCTTTCTTTTATGTGGTATGGCACTTTAGTAGCATTTTGAAGTCTAGCGAAGTAGCATATCTTCTCATGAGCTGCATATTAAGAAATGCATATGAAAGAATGAATAGTGTTAACGAAACACGATTATAACATGCCCCCCCCCCCCCTCCCCCGATTTTCCACATTTGTTCCGTTCGATATATTCACATGAGTATAGGCTTGCTTCCCGTGGTTTTCTTTTATTGCATTACGTTTCCAACGTCTTGTCATTGCAGAAGAGCTTTGTTATTTTTGTTGAGTTAATTGTCCTTTGTTTTTGAAAGAGAACTTTGCTGGGAGATCTATTTACGATATTTTTTATTAGAAAAACACCGTGACTTGTGACCAACGTTATCTTTTGTCGTCTTTACCGAGAAGTTTGTTGCGAGTATGGAGCGTCGGATAACAGGAGCGGTTACGTTCCAGGTGTCGTGTATCCGGTTCTGATTGAAAGCAGAAGCGGCAACTCAAGAGGCGCTGTTCGACTTTCTAAAGACTACGTCATAGACTTGGAAGAATCCAGTGTTTTAGGGAACCGTCTGTATTTTTCCGAGGCTAGGTATGGAGAGGTGAATCACGAATTGGTAAGGAAAGATTACCTTTTACAAGAAAGCATGCTTCCGCCTCTTTGATTAAAATTCACTTCATTTAATTAGAAAATAAACAATCCACCTATTTATTCACTCAAAAGTTACTTGATGTGTCCGCTAGTCCCTTTAGAGGTTTTCGTACATTTGAATGTGCCATTCAAGCAGAATTGTCTCCACTGATATAACGTAAATAACGCACATTTGTTTAAATGACGTGCCGACTCCCACGATTTCTTTTTTGCATTCTTTGAGAAAGTTTTAGTTCCTCGATGATTTATGGAACCATTCACCCTAATATTCGTTCTGCGTCTTGCAAAATTCATTGGAAGTAATCATTTAGTGAGTTTTTATAAAATGCCTTAGTTTGCAAAAAAAAAGCATGAGCAATTCCAGTCTGTGAAGGTGGATGACCAGCGAAGCTGTTTAGCACATGACAGAGACGTGTCAAAGAATTTTGAACAAAAGTACGTCGAGATTAATTGTCTTGATGGATGGTCATCGTGATGACCCGAAGGAAAAAAGACCCCCGCCGCGACCGCCACCCGGCGGAAAGTAGACACGCGCGATGGGATCGCCAATCCGGGAGTGCGGAAGGAACGGAAACTAGGCTCGCAAGCGCTTGGCGCCACTACAAGGAGAGGGCGGGTGCGAGAGTAGACATAGCTGACGCGGGTCGCACAGCGCAAAATCTTTTAGAAACCTTCATTATCTACCTGAGAGTCTGCTGATCTTGAAAATGGAGCCCATTGATGACTAATCTACTGTGATTGATTGTGATTAGACAAAAGCTTTTGCGTAGAATGTAGCAATTTTGAACCAAATTTGGGAACTGAGTTTTTGTTCACGCACACAAAAAATCCACGAAACCCTAGCCATAAATAGCTTGGCTATACAAGTAACCGTTTAGCATTTCAGCTGCTAGTGTTATGAAGATCACTCCAGAGTAATTTTGCTCATAATATGTTTTTTTCAGATGGATACTACAGACATACGTAATAGTGTTTATGAAAATTCGAAACACAAGGCTTCCTTTACAATTACTGAAACAAATATGGGAATTGAAATGGTATGTACAAATATTTTTGAAGTATATATTTGTATAGGAACAACGCATGTGATTATAGAAATGAACAGGTGTTTATGGAATCGTTACTTATAAATCCTGTATTTGTTAACTACATAGATTTTCGTGAACATTTTATAAACCTGCAGCGCTTTTTTAAGTTTCGCAAAAATGAAAGTGTATTAAGCATGTTGGAAGTACACACCACCGCAGCGTCTAAAAATCGTTATTTATGAGAACTTTAAATTATATATTTAGAATACTTTCTCCATAAATAGCTTCCTCACCAATTGAATTTTTATTAAGGATAAATTATTTGTTTAGCCATTCACAAACGGTCTGCAACGGGCAATGCTTGCACTATTCAGAAATCTTTCTCTTTTTTAACAGGACGGATACCTAAACTTTACACACGGAATTGAGCCATTGCGAATACATGACAAATCCGGCCGAATCCCTCACAGAATATTTCCGCTCCCGACGCCTGAGGAGGCGATCCACTTGGAAAGTAAGTGACAGAATCAGTCACTACACTAGATATTTCATGAAAATTCGATCTTGAAAGGCTAGACTTAGCGAAGCAAAAATGATTAGAAATTTTGAACGTACGACCGAATTCCTTCCTTCAGCGTTCGCTTCGCGTGCGGTGTCAATGCTGGTACGGTCTCAGTTATTTGCCATTTATTCTCTCGATGAATTAATTTACCTGCCGTTCTTTTCTATAACACATTCTATTTAATGGGTGGCGAAATGAGCGAATTAATTGATTATCATTGGAAAATAAAAGGTGAAGTGCTTGAAAAGGCGACAGCCCCACAGTATTTCCTTATTTTTTTTTTACTTGCACCATTTGAACGTCTCCTGTATTAGTGACCTGAGTATGTAATCCGATGTTCAGAGTATTCAAAGTATCACAGTATGTATGATCTCAAATCGTACCAATAATTAGCACTTTCTGAGCTAACGGAAGGGGTCACTGGTTTGGCAGTCGGAAAAAAGTTATGATATCCTTATATTCAAGTTAACACACCTTAAGTGCGTTCAAAGTTGCCGTTCACTTTTTCCTGAATAATTTAATTGGTAGCACTCAACAGTTCCGAAACAATATGTTTCTACAAATGATTTTTCGGACGCGGAATACACTGACAATTATAACGTGTCTTATGTTTTTACTTAATTATACCTACTTTTTAGGTAACACATAAAAAATATCACTTCGTCGTCTTTTCTTTCAAACAAAAATATTATCTACTTTATTTCGGCATGGTTCGGTCTTGAGGTGATGGTATTTAGAAAAACACATATGCGCTGGCATCGAATATTGTAACAATTTGAGAAAATTATCTTGAAGATATCTCAACGACGAAAACCGCAAAAATGGGCCAGCAAAAAAGAAAAAAAAAAACTAATTGACAGAAGCACGAACTGTTCCTCTATAATTTTGCTGAAGAAGCATGCCTCAGAAAAGCTATAACCTTGGACTCTGATTACTTTTTACATTCAGTATCCCAATGATGTTTACAGTTCCCGTAGAAGACCGTTCGGATGAAAGTCTACTGCCAAAAAGTAAGCTTATTTTGTTTTCAAAACATTTAATATTGCTCAGCAGTCCTCTCAACCAATTCTACAAACACCAAGGAGCGGGTTGAAATTCTAGTTACATGCGCGGCATACATACTTGAAATTTTATAACTATGATGCAATTTTCTTTACACGGTAGAAACCCCAATTTTTCTGCTTTAGGTTTTTGCTTTGAAATAATTCGGTAGACGTCAGCACGTGCTGAGCGAGTAGCTACAATTCGAGACCGCACTTTGTTGATATAATAAATTTGAAAACTTGTAATTGGAGAGACTGTTTCACTATCTTGCACAGAAAACAATATCAACTTATATGGCATCGTGCATATTAAAAAAAATGATTACACAGTTAATTCTAAACTTGCGGAGCACTGAGGACATGCCATGATTTGAAACCTTCTAGGTGACACTGCAGAGCCACCCAGAGTGTGGCGACCTGAAATGTACGTCATGTTTGACAGTGCAATACACAAGTCCCTCAAGGAAAGCAAATATATACAGGCTCGATACATCATAAGGCTAATGAACATCGTGCGTATGGTTTACCTTTGTTCTTGTTCAGAAGTAATATAGTAATGTCAGCTTTCTTTGACCAAACAAAAAGTGCTTATTGAGGCTTTCTTGCTCCGAGTTCTGACACCCGTTCGAATGCCTTATTTTTTTCCATGAAGGTGAATGCAATCTTCAAGACGGTTCGCAAGCCCCGAATAAACCTCCAGCTTGTTGGAATATTCCGGTTTCCGGTGCGTATTTTTTGTCGAACCCCCACACGTTGGTATCTTTAAATCTGAAAGCCTTGTTATTGCCGCCAAGGGTGCAACACAATTGTAAACTCAAAATTTTTAGAAGAAAACAAAATTTTTGTCATCTAAAGTCGACTTTTTTATTTGAAACCGTTTGGATGAGATTCCGCTTTGCCAAGGGGACTCGAGTGAGAGGACAACAATAACTATTTGTTTAACTATAAATTATTGGATTCCTATGATTTAAGTCAGATTCATTTGCGTTATACAAGATTAATTCATTTTAAATTAGCATTCCTATAAAATAGTGCATTTGATCACTAGATGTATTTTTGAACACGACAGATTGACTAATAAATCCATCCGACCACTGAAGATAACGCGGAAGAAATAATTACTGCAAATTTAACGTGCGGTTTAAGTGACTTTTTTTTTAGTAAATTTTGACTTTGTAATGAATAAATCAGCTTAATATTGTGTGGTTACGATTTGGTCAGACGACTGCTCTATGCTTGATTTCAATGCGTTATGAGATTTTTTATTTTGATTAGCGTTTCCTTGATTTAAAAAGAAAACAAGTAATACGCAATGCATCGCATGATAGAAAAATAGTAAATTAAAAAAATCTATTTTGGGATTTGTTTTTGTGGAAATGTTTTTATTCAAAATATTGTAGTGAAACTGGCATGGATTTAAAGCACTTTTGAAATCATGACAGAAATCACGATTTAAATCGTCCAGACTTTTATTCTCCACCATGCTGTCAACGCTCATGTTTTCTGGGTTGCAAGAATAATGTATTGGTCAACTTGATACAATGTTGTGTTTTTCATATGATAGTGGTGCAGAGCAGGTTTACACAATTGTACCGGATGCAAAAATATGTTAAATATTGTGATTTATATAATAGGTAAATATTGAAAATAATATTAGTTACTATAGAAACTACCACACGTTTTGCAATTTGTATAAAATGAGAACGGACACGGCAGTAAAATAGATAAAAATATCCGGAAGGTATTTACCCTTCCCACTTAAACGACCTTTTTCCTGAATTTCTGTAAAGGCCACGTGTTACAAAGTCATGGGAAGTCATTTCTTCTTCTAAATTTAGCGGAGAAACTGAATAGGTGTTGAGGTCACGTGGCGTCAAATTTGCTGCTAAATCTAGTGGCCAAATTAAAATTTCGTTAAGGTCACGTGACGAAGTCACATGACATCACTTTTTCCGATATATTTAGCTGAGAAACAATATTTTTTATAGATCACGTGACATGAAGTCATGTGAAGTAATTTCCCCGCGAAATTCAGAGGGGAAATAGTAGAGGTTGAGCAAAAATCGGGACCCGGAATTCCATTGTTCAGTTTTCTGATGTGCATCGAGGGCGCTGCAATAGTATTGTAGGCGTTACCGAAAAAAAGTAACGAAATACGTTACTCATTGCAGCGGGTGATATCAAGGCCATACCAATCATAGCTGCCGCCCATCTACTGTGTTCTCCTCTACAGCATACATGTAACGTTGCATTAGCAACTAAAGCGCCGTTCACATATATGCGCCCGAGTACGACCGAGAGAGACCAGACCGGTTTTTAAGCCGTTTGCAACGTCTTAGGACCAGCCCCGCTGAAACGGAGCTGGTCCTAAGAAGTCTCAAGAAGATTAGAAACCGGTCTTGTTTCTCTCGGTCGTACTCGGTTGCATGAGTGTGAACGAGCCTTAATACTTTTCCCCATCGCATGAAAATTCCAAGAGTTGCTGTTTTGCACAAAGCCCAGGCTATTTTGACAGCATTAACAACTATAGGCCCACATCTGTACCTCCCTAATGTTTAGAAGTATTAGAACATCTGATAAAAAAACGCTTATGCAAATTTTTGAATGAAAGAGGTGTCTTTGTAATGCAGCAATACGGTTTTCAGAAAAAAAAAATCTACAGAAATGGCGCTACTCAGTATCAAAAAAAATTAATCAGCATTTCGAAAATAAACTATTTACCACTGAAATATTTTTAGACTAGAGAAGAACGTTTGATCTCATTAAACATGATATATTGTTTTATGAACTACCATATTTTTAGAATTCGAGGTTTTGCTTTAGATTTTGTACGTAGTTACTTATCTTGTCGGTCGCAATATACGTGTTTTAATGGATACCGGTCCAAGCCAGAACAAATTTCGTATGGGGTTCTATAGGGGTTTATGTTAGGTCCTCTTTTTTTATTATTTATAATAATAATATTGTACCTATCCTAAGCACTCCTGAAATAGTTTCGACACGAGCTTATTTTTTTCTGGTCCATTTTTACGTCATCTAGAAGTTACTGCTAACACGTGGCTCAATGAATCATCGGACTGGATTGACTCTAATGAACTTCAGTTAAATGTTACGATGACAAAATATGAAATTTTTAAGCCACGAGGTAAACCTGACGATTGTGAAATTGTTTTTAAACATTCCAAGACTCGGTGATCGAGCGTGTAATCGTTTATGAGTTGTCAGGAGAAATTTGAGCTGGACACCACATATTAATAAAATGCATGCAAGCATCTTGAGATCTATTTGTGTTTTATACAAAATTAGATTGCTGGTTCCATGCTGGTTAAAACGTCAGTTGTATTATACTTTAGTTACTTTCATCTCCATTACTGTTTATTAGTTTGGGGTTCAACAACAAAAAAATATTGATAGGTTGTTTGTTTTGCGAAAATAAAAGTTATAGGTTGTAAAGAAAACCTTCAGCATACTGACCACACAGCACCGTTCTTTTGGAGCGCAGATCTTAGACTCCCGTTTTTGGCTTGAGCGGCGTCGGCGTCGCCGTCGGCGTAACAGTAAGGCACGTGACCCCCGTGAGGTCGCGTGACCCCCGTGAGGTCACGTGACCCGGGTGGCATCACGTGACCTCCGTGAGGTCACGTGACACCGGTGACGTCACGTCACCTCGTGAGGTAACGTGACCCCCGTGAGGTCAGTTGACCCTGTGAAGTCACCTGATCCCCATGAGGTCACGTGACTCCAGTGAGTCCACGTGACCCCGGCGACGTCACGTCAACCTTGTGAGATAACATGACCGCCGTGAGGTCACGAGGGTCACGTGACCTCACGGTTACGCCGATGGCGTCGGCGTCAACGGCGCCATCGGCGTAACCGTGAGGAGTGGCAGGCAAGATGAGGAGGTGAGGAGGAGGAAGGAGTATACGCTTCCCTCAGTACCCTTCCCTCCTCCTCCTTGAGAGCAGCGCACTAATTCGGTTTTAGAGGGAGTTGTACACTCTAAAAAAATTCCGTGAGGCTACTTTCCCGCACAACACTCGGAGATCCAATCAGCGCACCTTACGGAGGCAGCTCACCGAATGATGATACCGAAACATATGTTTAAACCAGAAAAAAGCAGTCTCAGCTGTGACATTAAGCAATGCAATCCTGACGTTTTATATTGAATAATGTCTCAACTCAGACTGCATTTTTTGGTCTAAAAATGTGTTTCGGCATCGTCATTCGCTGAGCTGCCTCCGCAAGTTGCGGTGATTGGCTCGCCGAGTGTTGTGCGGGAAAGTAGACGCACGGGTTTTTCTTAGAGTGTAAGCGGCTTTCATGTTTAAAAAAAAAAGTTTTCGTACCACCTAAAATAATTAGTGACCCCACCCGTTTTTTTTACACACTTCTTCCTAGTAATACACAATACAATCTCCGACACGTCTATTATAGAGTAGTCTAGGACGAATTATGGACATCACCAAATAGCATACTTGATACTTGATTTCTTAAATAACTATCCAGCCGTTAGGAAAATAATCTCAAATTGTGGAACAAAACACATCTTTAAAATTAGTCTACAGCGGTACCTTCTCTCATGTCATGTTGAGTAAATACTTTTAGATTATATTTTCATTGTGTATGAGTTGTATTACCTGTCTCATTTATTTCCAAAGTATCAAGTGCTCTAACGATTGTATAAGCTCTGTACAAAACATGCTGTGTTGATTGTTGCATATGTGCTATTGTATCGTCTTGTAATCTTTAATGATTATTGTTTTTGTTTTCGCCTGCTGAGCATTGTAAACGGGTGATAGGCCCACGTCAGGCAGAGCTAATCTGCTTTTGTCTTGTTACCGTAGGCCTAGGGTCTACATAAAGCCAATTCAATTCAATTACTTGAAAATAAAAGGAACGCGTTACAGTTACCGATATAAAGTAACGCACATTATCTTGGCGTTACTTTTTTTAGTTTTCACGTTAAAGGTATACTTAATCGCTGTATTTCTAGAAACATTATGTCTATGCAGAGAGTTAACATAATTACTTTGTTTTTTTATGGCTTGACACAAACACTCACAAAAAAACGCGAACAAAACTAAAGATCACTTAGCTTGGCGCCTGGAAGCACGAGAAAACTTTTGTGTAACTTAGTTTTAAGTTTTAGGAAGTAAAAGTAACCAGTAACGTAAATCCGTCACCCGTTACTCGAACTGCGTAACGTAGATACATTACCCGTTACTGTTTTGAAAAAAGTAACAAGTACGTTACGCGTTACCGAAAACAAGTAACGCGTTAGCGGTAACGTCGTTACTTGTAACGCGTTACCCCAACACTGGCGCTGAGTCATAAAACGCTGGACCGTCTTTGTGTCAAAACAGAGAACTCTATGTCCCCCTCGCACTAAAAAAAAAAACCCAAAAAACATTGCACTCCGAAGCAGAACACGATTCAATCAACAGTGAGACATCAGTCAGGGGCGATGTCCGGGTTTGTATAAAAGAAACGCAGAGAAGAAATGCGCCTTTACCTTGAAGGTTACATATGTCACAAACAGCGGCAGAAAGCAAACGGGATGGTTTCGTCTCGTTGCCGTTACAATTCATAAGGATGCGCGGCTTCGATTTTGGCTGAAAAGGACAACGTGAAAAGCAGATCCCGTAAGTTGCTCTATTCGAGTTGTGTTTGACGGTCTGTTTATGCATGATAGAAACCACTGCTATTTGTATCGTTTCTTACTTAATCTTACTAGCGCCACCAGGAACAGGCTTAAGGGCCGTTAACATGCAATTGCACATTTACGCTCCTTTTACTTATAGGCGTCCATAACCATGCAACAGACGAGCCGAGGCTTGTGAGAAACCAGCTGCGCTTGGCGCTGAAAACATCAGCAGCACACAACTCGAATACGCCCATGCCAAGGTTGTTTAACGAGGAACTTCTCCAAACCTGCTCAGCAGTTTACTTCCAAATTATTATATCTATCACGCCTCCGAATTATCAGGCAAAGTTCGCTATACGAAATCACTACATTTATTTTAGGTGCCAGATGAAAAAGCAGCAGATGTGCCCACGTTTGCCAGCCTGAAGGATTTGATGTATCGAGAATGGCGCTCCGCGCAGCCACCGGTTCCTTCATCAGCTGACACTCCGCAAGACAACGACGCCCACAAAAAGAAAAAACTAGCAGAGCCCTTCTTGATCATCGACGACCGCAGAGACCCTCGTCTTGAATAGTTGTCTTCGCAACACGAGATGGCATGCAACGGCTGTCGTCAGTTAAAATTACTTTTTTTTGCGGACGGGACATTTTTTGTTGTACCTTACATGTGTGACCAACTTGTAACTCTGCAAGTTGTAGCTGACGGAGTGCTTAGCGCAGGCGTTTGCTTTTTGTTGTCGGGTCGGCTAGCTACAAATTTATGCCCGTGCGTTTGAAGGGCTATAATTACATTCACATCTGCTGGGATTCCTTCCTTGACCCCTGCAAGTTTCGTGATGGATTTTGAACAGGCGCTTTTTGGTGGTCTGCGCATCGTGTTTCCCCAAGCTGCTCATTGAGGGTGCCATTTTCATTTTTGCGGAAAAAATGTGGGCTTCCGTTCAGGGTTGCTGGGCTCCAAAGCGCATACTGAAGAAACAGCCAGCTAAGGGCGCCCATTCGTAAGCTCGTGGCACTTTCCTTTGTTTCGCCTTCTGAAGTCCCTCGCCCCTGGGCGTTTCTGCGTCGGAGCATATATTTCTCGTATTCCGGAGCTCATTGAATTGCTTGATTACTTTGACGGAACATGGATGAGGACATTTTCCAACTGGAGCGGTGGCACCATCACGGAAATAGGGGATACCGAACCAAGAACCATATGGAGGCATGGCATGGAAAAATGAACGCGAACCCCTTCGCGTTCGTTGATTTAATCGAGAGAGATGAGGCCCAAACAAGAGTCATCTTGCTTCAAGTTAAAAACGAGGGAGCCGTACGTGCGCGAGCCCGCAAGTGGGCTAAAAAAGTCAGAAGAATGGCGGAGATTGAGTACGTTTTCACAGTGGCGTCATTTCCCTTTTTTTAATTTTTGAACTATGCTCAAGCTTCTTTTGAAGTATAGGCATTGCCGAGAGCTTTACCCGGAGAAATAAGTGTGTGGAAAAAGTTGCAGTCGATTCGTTGTACCAGTGTGTGATGTGTGAGAGATAAAACCAAGATACGTTTGTCGCAAACAGATACTATCCCTCTAATCGAATGCATAAAAATGGTTTCAAACAAGCCTGAAAGGAGGGGGGGGGGGGGGGGGAAAGGGGGGGGGGGTACTAGTGCGTGCCTGTGCACATATCTTATATCTGATGGTATGTTGGGGTCCCGAACAAGGTAAGAAAGGAGCGTCGGTCTGTGTTGCGAAGAATGGTTCCTATGGTTCGGTGAGGGTAACAAAGAAACCACTTGTTTACGACGTGACCGTGCACTATTTTAATATCGCGATTATATAACACCGTGTAAATGAATAAGAAAACGGACATATGTCTCAAACTGATCGTGCCAATCAAAAGCAATAGGGGATTTATCTGTCTAAATCAAAGTTCGAAAATCGCTTCTGTTCGCGCAGTCAAAGCCGTCGGTTTTATTTCAAAGTAGCCATTTGTTTTCTATTTAAATTGTGTACAACATTGATTTTGCCGCGACAGATGGCGCTGTCAAAACAAAACTAGCTCATTTCTAGTTCGTTTTCGCAAAGGTCCGTATATTTCATTTAGCTTATTTTACTTAGTAGACTCAATGCCAAGTATTGCAGAATTTTATAAACAATTAGAGCTGGAGACATTTTTGCATCTAGAAAGTACTACTTTTAGATGATAACGGCGGTCTAATTTGTGATTTAAAAAGTAATAAAATATAAATATTTTCGTTTAATTCTTTATGTTTACAGACGAAAGGAGATGAGTATTTCGTTGTGGAGGAAGATAATGTAGTCTCAGCGCCTGAGACACTAAAAGCCTTTGGACAATTCACCAAAAACACCACGTTCAAAAGGCCTGCCGATTTCTACCTGATGCTCTTTGGGTAAGCAAGATCATTTAATTCCTGAGGTCTAGTTGTACGGTTGAGGCACAGATAACATATCCTAGTTCCTTATTGCGATGCAATGCTCCCGAAGGATATGGGATAGATTAAAACGGTCGTGACAAAATTTTTGGGCTTACAATAAATTACCCACCGCTTAGATCAAATCTTTGACTTCCATAACCCCTTAAAACATGGACTAGCTTTTATTTTCTCTCAAAAGCAGTCGTAGAATTTTTTTTTTTTTTTTTTTACTGAAACGAGCACAGTTAGCTTTTAACTCTTTGCCGGTACAAGTGGCCATATGATCTTTTATTACAGATTCTAGGCAGGCAAGAGGCAAAACCTTGGCGCAGGTCGGAGGAGTATTACTACAGGGTGACTTAAGGAGAGGCCAGGCTCTTTAAATCGACCGCAAAATTAGGTTTCTTAACCTATCGCGCTACGATTTTGTGCAACGCTGCCAAGAGATGGTGCTTTTTTTTTTCTTTTTTTTTTGTAAAATTCGGAAAGAGTGATCTTACCTAAGGAAAAATTAAAAAAAAGAAAAAGTCTTAGCTCTTATGGAAACGCAGCGAAGGCACCGGTCTTCAAACAACACGGTGCCATATTGCACGGAGGCAAGAGATGGCGCAAGCGGTCGCGACGCCAACTGCCACCAACGAATGAGCACACGACATCTTTAGCAGACAAGGAACTGTAGTTCCTTCTTCTTACCGCGCCTGTTTTTGTTTCTGCGACTGTCGCCGCCTGCGGAACGCGCGCCGCTTTTGAGTCGAAATATCGTCTGCTAAAAACGCCGGCTGTCGGCGCCGTATGCTCGTTCGTTGGCGGCGTTCGTTGCGCCATCTCTTGTCTCCCGTGCGAAACGGCGCCGTGTTGTTTGAAGCCCGCTGGCGTCGCTGCGTTTTCATAACAGCTAAGCCTTTTTCTTTCTTTACTTTTTTCCTCAGGTAAATTTGCTGTTTGCAAAGTTTACAAAAAAAAAAAAATGCACCATTTGTGGGCAACGCTGCAAAAGTTGTAACGCGATAAGTTAAGAAACCGAATTTTGCGGTTGATTTGAAGAGCCTGGCTTCTCGTTGAATCATAATGCACAGTTGGGCTATTCACTGCACCGCAGTGATTAGACGCAAACTAATACTGAAATGTTCGTCTAGCTGTGTTTTCTCACGAGCCTAAGTCGAGTGATTGCGCACTGCTCGTGTCGAATACTCGAGCTGCCTTCGACACTTTACCCCATATGGTGTGATCCCCGTAACTACGTCGTTAATATTTACGAAGCAGATTAGCATTTTACCAATACAGGGAAGCTTCTGTGCTAGAAGTGTTTCCTGGGAGTACAGTAGGATATATCGAAACGTTTCCCAAATGAATATGAAATGAAAACAAAACCATTTCAAGTTATGGTATTTGAAAACAAAATCCCCTCGAAGATCAACGCACTTGATGCAAGGTCTTTCCAGCTTTTAGCAATTGAATTCCTCTGTTACCTTTTCACTCGGCCGAAATCTCTTTCTAGCCAAAACAGTTTGAGTTTTGGGAAACATAGAAAGTGTGAGGGCATGCAAACTTCTGTACTCTTATGTTTTTTTTGTTTTTTTTTTTGTTTTTTTTTCCAATTGGAGCAATGCCGAATGCAGATCATTAGCTACGTATTAAGAAAATGCGACACCCATCTTGCGGAAAGCTTTCTGTTTTGAATTCAATTCATTACGTAAAATATTATCTACTGGGTGACAAGAGATGCCCACGGGTTCCTCTATTTTACGCACTTTTATTCGGCGACGTGCAAAACAGTCTCTGATGTGCTGACCGTTTCACTGTGTAGCGAACCTGATTCGTCGCTTAATGTGTGCCATAATGCTGGAGCTTCGAAACCCCCAAAACTCACTTTTGAAAACAAAGGCGATAAATATCAAGGACATCAAAGCTGTATTTATTTTCGCTTTTTTTTTTCTTTATATATATATATATATATATATATATATATATATATATATATAAACCACTGGGGCTTTGATTTTAATATTGGCTAGTTCAGTTATTAGGTGGCGGTATCTAGTTATACACATATGTGCTTATATGTGTCTAACGGATATGTGTTCACGAGAGGATGCATATTCGCTGATATCTGTCTCCTCTTTGTCTTCGTCTTTCTCTGCGCTGAATTTACCTTACCTAGTGATGAACAAACTCGCCCAGCATCGCCACCTTTGCTAACTTCGTACTTCGGGGCGACTCGTGGTAGCAAGCTTGTGTAAAGAGCATTTCAATTCAAAATCGTAACATGCCCTCTTTTTTATGTGCCGGTTAAATTGACTTGACGGCAAGGTGACTAGAGACGTGTAAAAAAGTTTTGTCCCCTCAAAACGAGCGGTAGAGGCGCATAATTTCGGCTAATACGCGCTGCATGCTACAAGTTATTCATGTATTATTTACGAGGATAGCAAAGCCCTATATTTATGCAAATCCTAGAGATCTCAAATTGTCAGTATTAGGCTGTCGCAAGCATCGCAGTTTCGGTTTTAGAATTTCCGGTCAGCAGACATAAAAACAATTTCCTGGGAACAAAATTTCTCTTGCAAACGTTAATTAAAGTCTTCGATTTTGTCGATTGTTTATGTATAGTAAGTGAGTTTAGCGGATATTTAATGTTTCTTCCGGTATCTTAATGTTCTAAATAAAAAAAAAGCTTATGCTTTTCATGATGCACAATCTTTTTCTCTATCTCTACGTTTGGTTCAAAGCGATGGCCCAGAGAAAGACGTGGTAAGGGCCGCGGGTGAATATTACGTTCAAAATCGAGAGTGTTTTTAGATTGGCAGGGCTGGTGATGTGTAAACGCAGACGATTATATTCTCATCTGAGTTTTTGCATCGCCAACCGTGCGCCGATTTCACGGGTGATAACGTCAGCGCGCCATAACCCTTCCCAAATGTTCCAGGATTTTCTAAAATCGACTAGTTTAGTGCGGTAGGGTGGAAAGTTGGTCTAGTTGGTAGTTGTTCATCTTGGTTTGTTAAACCAAGATGAATAGTTTAGTGCGTTTTAATGACGCTCAACTACGTTCTGATTAGAATGATATGTTTTTCTTACAAACTAGAACGTTCATTCACAAGTTTTAGTTAATAATCTTACTTATCATGAAAGCTCCTCTGTTACGTCCTCATTGCCGTGTAACTCACCTGCCGAGACTACGTACGTGTAGCTTTCGTGGCTTTTCTAAAAAAGGAGAAGTAGCGCCTAAAAAGCACAAACTATATGCACATACACCGTTTGACGTGATTAATGTTTATTGCAGCAGGGATGCGCATAATTAGTATTTTCATATTTGCATTTCAGGCGCAGCTTAGGGACACGTAACAAGAAGACAAGCAAATTATCTCCCAATCTTCAAGGTAAGAGAGCGGGGTCAGAAGATGCTCCGGATCACACATTTTTGCTGAATCTTAAAAAAATCGGAGTTTAACCAGCTATTTCCGAGAGATGTCTAACGAATAACGAAGGTATTCGCGGTTTCTGCTAGTTGGTAACACGAATTACTGAGTGCGATTTGTCAGTTGGTTGCCGTTTTCACAGAAGGTGGCCTTTACTGAATAAAACTAACATTGCTTGCTTTGAAGCAGTTGGAGAAAGTCAAGTTCAAAATGTCTTTAAAGCACGTTTTGGCCACTGAGTTCACAAATAGCACTTGACGAGGAGGATTGTCGTCAGATGATGATGATAAAAATCACGTTCAACGAATATCTCTTGAAAATTTCAAACGCGAAAATCAACAACAAATTATAACTCTACACTTTTATTCTACGTTAAACTGCAAGGCCGGAAGGGTACGTGCGTCCTCAAAAATAGTGTTTTTTTCATGACAATACAGCCTGGGCATTGCCCAACGCTTATGGCGCATTCACACTGGAAGCGGATCCGCGTTCGCGAAGCGGTCGCGGTTCGGTTCGCGAGCGACCCCGTTCAGACACACCGAGAGGCGGTTGGCGGTTTCTCGGCGGTCACGCGTGATCTTTTGACACCTGCGTTTGGCAACCCTGTTTTACAATCCAAAATCCGCTTTAATTCAAGGTCCAAAGCCAAACTTTTGCTATTTTGGCACTCGGAATATTTTTCTCCGGTATGTTCGCACGCATCACGAGTTCAGGCAGCGAAAAAAGAAGCATGGACCCGCCAAACTCGACTGTGATTTCCTCGACTTCGCCCACAGGCAAAGCCCACCTAGGCGCGCCTTGCTGACTCAGAACAGGATGACCCCAACCTTATCTTCGAAGTGGACCCTTCCCGCATGAATAGCTGACCTTATTTTCGGGAAAGACGGCCAGTTTTCCCCCCTCGTTGTTGTTCGCTCTTGAGTCTTATCATTTTCGAAGTTGTGAGCGGTGGGGTGGACCGTGGTGCGGGGAATGTGTTCGGTGCTATCCGGTCGTGGCATCGTTGCTGGCGGACTCTCTCGTCACTCGCTCGTCGATCGAGTCTACTGTTTGTTTGACATTAAGCTCAAATAAACGCCGTGTGGATTACCTCTGCATTGTCTGGTACGTACACTTTATTCCTTGAGTAGGTTCCCTTTATTTATTTTATTGTTAGTAAACTTTACAGGTCGAGCTAGCGCAGGTACCCTGCCCCCTCCGCGGTATTGCGTTGGCTAAGCAATCAAGCTCACGACGTCTCTATCGGCCTTCGTGGTGATCATGCACGGTGTCGAAAGCTTTCAATAGTTCACGCGACTATCTTAGTGGGTAGAAAAGCTGAGATTTTGGTCGATCAGGGGCGGGTTCCGACGTTCTACAGGCAGAGATTAAGAAGGCAGCGAGCTTCGGGCTGTGGCACCAGGAATAATAAACAAACACTTACCCGAACCAAATAACCGGTGGGAAGCCCGTTAAAATTACGGGTCAATTCTTTTCGCGGCGGATTCAAGTGACGGACGTGAACATCAAGTTTCTCCGCTGATTTGTCCAAACCTAAGACTACAGCGCTAGGACTACAGCGCCTTGGACGCCTCACCAGCGACAGGTGCCATGTTGTTTCGAAAGTCACTGACGTCACGTCAGCGTCGCGTTGTGATTGGTTGCCGCTTTGCGGTTCGTGAAAGCGGTTGGGAGAAATCAGTCTCGAAGCGGTTGGCAAAAACGCGCTCCAACCGCTCGATCCTAGCCGCTTTGCGGTTGAGAACGCCCAGATCCGCTTCGCGAACGCGGATCCGCTTCAAGTGTGCACGCGCCATTAGTGCCCGCCAAACGGAGCTCTAACGGCACAACCTGATGCCAAAGCTTTAAAACTCACGTTTGCAGATTCCAAAGTTAGAAGCATTTTTTTAATTTTACTCTGGCAAAATGAGTGCCGTTTTCGGTAGCCGACGTCACTCATTTGCATGCATTGCTGGACTTCGTCGACTGCCTTCGTCTTATTGTGAATTTGCCAAAACTGTTCACAATTTTTGAGTCAGCAAGTTCTGAAACTTTGGCATAGGTTCGAGCACCGAGCGCTACATTTGACCAAAGACTGGGTGTGTAGTTTTTCGTTATTTAGCTTAGCGCTGAAAAAAGTAACTCTTGATGTTTGTTTGTGTATTTGTTTTCCTTGTATCTTTCTGAAGAAACTTTTCCCTGTAAGCACACCGCCAAACTTCTAGATACGGCTTGTTTCCTTGGCATTCGAGACTTTTGCAGAAGCAGTCACGCCTCGGGTAATTTTTAATTATTAGTGGCTGAAGGTCTCATAATTATAAATAGCTGCTTTTTCAAAGAGGGGGATTTTCACATCACAGCGTATTTTTACAGCTTGAAAAAAACGTTATTGAATGTCTTTGGTAAGCAACAAATGGATTATTTTCAGGTAGCGCCTATTCAGGAATGGTCTGCGTGAAAGGCGCTAATGTGGGAATTTCCGAGGAAGTACCTCCTCTGTACATTAGATTTACCACAATAGCCCACGAAATTGGGCATTTGTAAGTATCTCGTCGCTTCCTTTATAAACATATGTGCTCAGCGTTTCACCCGGGAGAAGCTTTTTTAGTCACCGTTAGTGAATCCCATGGCTTTTATCATCGCGATGGACAATGCGATATGGGCCGATAAGAAGCGTGACTATAATGAGCCTTGCTTTGCGTATCTTAATCTGTCACTTATTATAGTGTTGAGCATTACATGGTCTTCTTAGCATGAACAATATTTGCGCAGGCTCGGGAGCGCGCACGATGGAAGTGGTCCCTTGAGAAATGTCAAGAATCATCCTGGTGCTCTTGACTGCAAGTCCAAAGTCAAATACATTATGAACTCTGGAGGGCCTCTTGGACCGCCTTTCGCGTTTTCGAATTGTAGTGAGAAGGGTATGGAATTTGTATTGAAGTAAGTATTTGCTTAACCTTTCTTAGGTGCTTGCATCATCGAACCTTTATTCTTCTTTTGACCCGTGACACTTCCTATGCCATTATTTCAGCCTAATTTTGAATGTATCGTTTGCCAGTTGACGGGGATGTTACTTCCAATCGTAGTTACTTAAATCGTAGTTCACTTAATAGGTAGCTGAATCCATCAAAAGAACGACGACGCTAAAAGCTTTTCCATAATACGGGCACATGTTCCTTCAGCTGTCATCAATAGTTGAAAGGAACTTGCAACTCACCTGTCATTGGAGAGGCAACGAGGCTGCAAGTTCACAGCAATAATACATTGTATCGTGGTTGTGCTGTTATTCTCACTATAAACTAATTATGGCCATTATATCGAACTGAAGAAACATCAAAGCGTTCACCAAAACGTAGCTGAATCCATTAAACGTGACAAATAACTTTTCTTTTTAGAGTCCTATACTCCGTTTCACCTTCAGTCCGAGCGCAGTGGACGCCACGAGCCATCCCAGCCGATACAGCGCCGGGAGAAAGTCGCGTGACCTGCCGGTGGGGCGGGGCGACACGGGAGCTCAAGGTCGCATGACACTCCCTCAACGCCGCATTGGCTGGGATGGCTCCTAGCGTCCGCTGTGCTCGGACGGAAGGTGAAACGGAGTATAGTACGTCCGTCGTTTGTTTAGTGCAAACGAACTGAACCGAAAGAAACATTACAAGGTTGATTGATGCAACGCTCTTAAGGCCCGGTCACACTGAGCCAACGGTCGGACAACTCTATTCGGCAACACGAGATGACGCGTTTCCGGTGACCCTCTCACATCGCGGCAACAAGAACAGCAGGGCCACATGTTGCAGTCACCCGGAATCCGTGTTGGCCGATTTGTTGTCCGACCACCCTATCACACCGCGCTGACGGCGGGCCCAACGCTTGGAACGCTCCACGACCTTGATTGTTTACATTCGTTCGTGTGTGGCGAGGCGTCGCTGGGAATGCGACTCTTCAATGTGCTAGAGCATTCGAAGGTCCGGAAATTGCCACGGAACGACATCAACTAGTGACTGTGGTTAGAAAACTTGACACGGGGAGTATTTTCCACCCTTTATATTATGAAGATGTTTTTCATTCGCTGACAACGATATAGCCCTATACGAGGAAGATGAAATTGCCGATATATGTTAGGAATCTTCGACATCGTATAAGGTGTTTCGGTTCAGTTTTTTTTTCTCTCGTGCAATTCCTATTTCTACTGTAAAATTGAGTTAGCGCCTGCAGTTCCCTAAAGCGTATTTTGTAGCCTGGTGTTGAGCTGAACTAACAGTGCTTAAAAACTGCGACGCCGACATGATCGGCCTTCATAAGAATAGGTAAAATGAATATTTTTCCACGCTGTATACTTGATTCCGCCTACTATGTGATCGCTTCATTCCCCCGAAACGTTCTGGGTATTTTTGAATAAATTCAGGTGTCTGGTAGCGCCTGTTTCCTATAATGCCAAGAGAGCCGGCTAAAATATCGCGTTCTTCGATTGCATTTGTAAGGTACGACGAAATCAATCAAATGTGTGTAAATGAACTAAAGAAAGCGAAAGATTCGATCTTTATTGAAGACCTACGCGGCCTTATAAAGACTGACTCGAATAATTTGGAATGCAGTTAACCCCAAGCACACTTCCAACCCCTTCCACTTTACTGATTCTTCGGGAAACAAGCTGGATGCTGTTGACGTCTGTGAACGAGTTGGCAATTTCTTTAGTGAAATGTTTTCTGATTAGTGAAATGTTTTCTGACGAGACCTTTCCGGTGCTAGTTTTTTTGCCTGAAGATAGTATACTGACTCCTATGGCTCCGATCGCTATGTGTGCGACTGGTATTCAGAAACTGATAGAATATCTTAAACCAAGTTGAGCTCCAGTCCCTGGTATAATTTCAACGAAAGTGTTTAGGCTCTGTAAATAAGAAGCTTCCTCTCTTCTGTGTTTACTTTTCCAACAATCCTTACCTACTGGTAAAATTCCTGCAAACTGAAGAGAAGCAAAAGCCACCCTACTTTTTAAGACCGGTCAAAAGAATGAGTTGACGAATTATAGACCAATCTCTCTTACAAGTGTACCTAGTAAGCCTATGAAGCATGAGATTTTCTGGAATATTATGGATCATTTGTCGGACAACAACTTTCTCTTCCTAAACCAGCACAGTTTCCCACGGTATCATTCTTGCGAAACCCAACTCTTTGAATTTGTCACAGACCTTCATCACAACCTTTAGTCTAAAAGAGAAACCCATGCACTGTTATGGACATTAAAAAAAACATTTAACAGGGTACCACATCAACGACTTCTTAAATTACGCGCTTTGCAAATAGAACCGTTTGTCATACAGAGTAATTGAACTTCCTCGTCGACCGCTCGCAAAGTGTCCGCTATAAACGCGAATCCTCATGTCATCGGAAAGTAAACTCAGCAGTACCACAGGGAACCCTGCTGGGCCCACTACTTTCCTTTTGTAGGTAAACGACTTGCCCCCTGCTATCCACTCCACCATCCATTTTTACGCCAATTATTGTGTGATTTATAGAAAATCATCTAGCATTCATGATTGTATTGAACTTCAGAACGACTTATTTACAATTAAAGCATGGTGTCTAATGTGGCAAAAGAAGATGAATATTTCCAAAAACAAAATGTCAAAATTTTAGTACTAAGCGAAGTGCGGCAGAGTTTTACACACACTCTCTTCGATTGGGTTCTTGAACATGTGCGTACATATAAATATCTTCTGGTTCATTTCACATCAAACTTGTCTTGCGAAGCCCACATCAATCACATAAGTGTAAAAGCAAATCAAAGCCTCGGTTTTCTAAGTCGAAATTTTCACATGGCCAACTGGGAAGCAAAGCTTATAGCATATACCACCCTCATTCGATCTGAACTTGATTGCGCTTCTTTATTATAAAATAAAACCACATCAGTTTTATTTGACAAAAAAAACTAGAATCAGTTCAAAATAGAGCCACACGCTTCATTCTTAAAAACTACACGCGCACAAGCATCACCTCACTAAAGGAAAAACTCGGAGTACCAACTCTTGCACACAGAAGGAAAAGCTCAAGACTTGCAACATTGCATACTTTGCACTACTACTGCCCATAGAAGAGAGAACTATTTTGCCGGGCTGCACCACATATTTCTACGCGTACTGACAATTTGGAAAAACTTCATTTGGTCACTCCACGAACGAACCTTTTTAAATTATCCCCATTAGAGTTGGCGACATACGAATGCAACTCCTTTTCTGATAATATTGTAATCATTCAAGAATCCTTTGGTTTCAAAGATTCTCTTACCACTTACTTAAACGCGTAGCAAATGTAACACCTGTTTTCTTGTTTTATTTATTTTCTGTTTGTTTTTTGAATAATGACGTACTTGCCCCCTTTACATAAAGCCCGATGGGCGCCTTAAGGATATAATAAACAAAATGAAATAAAATCAAGAATCATTATCATAGCGGTCGTTTTAATGCTTTTATTTTTTAACCTTTGCTTTCTTGCGTTATTTTAATAATACTTTATCACCAGGCGAGTATAGACATGCCATTTTATTTCACTAGCAGTAATGTGAGCTGGTCTCTTGGTAGTTCCAATATCAACATTAGTTTGAACGTTCACGAGCGCCTCTGTGACCTTTCCGACAAGCACTTGCCATAATTATGCAGTAAAAACCTTCATAAAATTATTTTAGCTGCACGACAGCCTTAATTATTGTTTGATAACATTTTCCAAGCCTCTATTTCTGTAAGCTCATACGAAAACGACGTTGATAGGAAACTAGCTCTGCCCTTAAAGCTATATGTGTAGTCTTGTTGTCGGCCCGAAATTCGCTCAGCCAGTCATCAGAGCTGTTTTTTTGTGTTTGTTTTTTTTTTTTTGCTTCAGAAACAGAAGCATCAAAGTTGCTTCTGTTTTGTTGGTTTTTTTTGCCGAAAGCTTTCATACCAAGGTAACTTTTTCGTGCTCATCCATGTTCTGCGACTGTTGCCGCGATGTGACAGGGTTGTCGGACAACATCGGAAAGGAGCAACAGGTTGCACGATTGTTGGACAACATGTTTTGTTGGTGTTGCCGCCGTCTTGCCTCAGTGTTTCAGGGCCCTTAGAATTTTCGAAAGGCACGCATTTCGGATAATTACTCCAATTAAAAAGGCATTAGTATATCGGCTGCCTAATGCTAGTGGAAGGATACTTTTTTGTTTCTTCGTGTGCGTTCAGTAAAAATTTAAATGTTGTATTATTAATCTAATGTCATGAATCAGAAAAACATTCGATATGAAAATATTCCCTTTAGAAGAAGAACAAGGGGAACAGAGGACAAACGGATATCTCCAAACACAGTTAATTTCTCCTAGCTGTGTTGAGATTTGTGTTTGTCCTTTGTCCCCTTTTTCTTTTTCTCCAGCGATTTTTTTCACCATCCTTTTCCAGCTCGCTTGCACCTTTGCATTATTTTCATTATCATAATAACCTTAATATGTAGGCCATTCACCCTTCCGTATTGACAAATCTCATTTGCATGAGAACTTTTTGCGTTCAATAAGCACATAGGAATTATACAGGATATATAATGACATATAAGAACTATATAAGAAGTATAAAACTTGTGAAAAGTTTCTCTAATGTTCTCATATGTCTTATATAGTTTTTTACGGTTCTTATATGGTTCTTATATGTTCTTATATATCTTGTATGATTCATATGTGCGAATTGGGCACAAGAAATTCCTCATACAAATGGCATTTTCTCTAGGGTTGTTGGAGCTCGACCGGCGGCAGCTGATAAAACCCCTTTGCTCTACTGACGCCTAACTCCTGATTAGCTCAGTTGGTAGAGAGCTCCACTAGAAATAGAGATGTCCCTGATTCGATACCAGGACCAGGCGGATATTTTCTGTCGCGCACCAGTCACCTAGCTGTGTTTGGAGATTGGTGTTTGTCCTTTGTCCCCGTTGTTCCTCTTCTCCAGGGAATATTTTCATCGTTCTAGTGCAGCTCGCTCGCACCTTTGGATTAATTGAATTATTAGAAAAACATCCGCATTTCTCCCATTGCACACACCTATATTTCGATATATTGTTCCTTTAAAACATATTGATCGATTCTTGTTTATTTCCAGGCTACGTGGAGAGCAATGCTGGAAAACACAATCCGACTATGACTTTTTTAACGTCACCAAGGATGTTGCGGGCCGTTTCATCACACCGCAGACGTTTTGTCGACTCATTAACCCGGAGGAATTTTCTTCGGGCGTGAGCATCACTCCCCTTCCCCTTTGTATGCCTTTCCTGTCCCTGAAATCCGCTCCCCTACCTCTCGGCAATGCGCACAGCATGCTGAAGGTCTGTCCAAGCAGGACACGTTTAGTGCAGCCACACCATTTGCTCTCGCTGCAAATGAATGGTTTCCTTCTGTTCCGACCTGCATGCAAACGTTTCTTTTTTTTTTTTTTTGCTGGGGGAAATGCTATTTTTGGAGAGAGGTTTTAAGAGTGCTCATCACGTGGACTCGGAGTCACACGCTCTGCTGGCTGTCGTCAAGACCCCACTGTTGTTGGCAATCGCCAATCTTCTGAACGATAGTAAACGATAGTCGGGAGGCGAGGAGGAAAGGCGTGCTCTTTCTATGGTTGATGCCCTCGCTGAAAACGTAGGCCCGCGCAGCAAATTTCACGCCCTTTTGAACCGTGCACACTTTTTTTTTTTTTGCTGTGCACGTAATTTTTTTTTTGTTTGGGCAACCCTTGAGTCGTGCGCTTACAAAGACGTTTCCAATAAGAAAAGCTATCTTTCAAGTAATGCCGATTATGTATGTGCTGTGTCATGAACATACGTCACAGCTCAGGCTGGCATAGAGCTACGCACTTTATGGTTGGAAAAGGACAGTCTCAGTTTTTTGTCTTTGTAAAAAAGAACAAAGCCTTTTTTTAATTTGTGTATTCACATTAATTCAAATGCCTCTTAGGTATTGCATATATAAGGACTAGACCGTTCGATATAAAACCTGGACGTAAATGGACGTGAAATCGCTAAAGATGTACCGGAAATAGAACCTACTGCACAATGCATTACTACCACAAAAATAATATCAGTACGACTTAAGTTTAATATTTTTACCCAGTTATTGATCTCAAAAGCCATAGGCATAAAATATGTCAACACCTCCTTATTCGCTGACCATCTATTTCAATTGAAAAAGCCATTGCTTTCGGAGACCATTAGACACTTGCTCTAGTGTCAGTGGTTATGGGCACATATGTTCTACAGAATTTGATATCTAAATTAATATTGAAAAAGTAATCAAACCTTTTGTCCCACAGCAAATATTTTAAGTTAACTACTTTTCTTGCTACAAATACTTTCAGAGTATGAAGGACTGCGTCATAACGTGCAGTAATTCGGACTTTTGGTCCGTAACGGAGAACACCTACTTCGCTCCATTTGGCTACCCATGCGGGAATAATGGCGAGGTAGGATATCCAAGATACTTTCTTTTTTTAGTTTTCAAGCAGCTTGGGGGGCATGGGTGTTTCTGATGAGTGCAGAGAAATGAACCTGTCAGTTAGGGGAGTTAGAGTACCCACAATGTAAGAAACGCATTAAGTGCCGGGTACTGAACATCTTACCATTGCTCGGTGGCCAATAAGATCTCGGCATCAGTGGTTAAGAACGTCGAACGCCGATCACGCTCTCAGAATCAAGACCATAATGGTCCACACCCTGCGATCTTTCAGCTGACAGCGACTCTATGTGTGCTTCAAGAACGGCTTACCAGTATATCCTCTCATAGCGAACACTAGGTAGACAATTAATGTTATATATATATTTTAGATAGCTCAACTCTTTAGAGGTGCAAGTAATATCCGGCTCCAATCAATCTTCAGTGGTACACCGCCTGCTCTTTTAGGCGTTTTAGATTTGTTTTCAAAAAGGCCGTGATTGCTACACTAATGCAGTCTGCCATCTTTAATGGTGCAAAAACATAATGTCGCCCCAGCGACCTACCAAGTACACCTAAGTCACCCAGGGTGGATAGATTGGACAAAAAAAGCTGAATTTCTCTTTTTTGCACCATCAGAGGAAGATAAGCTCCTCTACTCTCGATTATAAGAGGTTTCCTTTTTCCCACTCTCCTCTTCTCTGGAGTTCCCTCTGGCATTGTGGAAAGAGTGAAGAAGTTCGTGAGAGGAGCTTATTGTGCATTTTTTTTTAATCTACCTTTCTCCGAACCATTTTCGAAATATTACTTAGGCCCTTTTTTTTGTAAAGGGTTATGGGGCGGGTTCACCAAAAAGATGGTTTCGAATTTATGATAAAAATCGGACAGTTAAAATTCGGCATCGAATGTAACGAGATAACTAAGCCTCTCACAGTTTTACAATGCTAGCAGCACATCAATGATTTTATTTTTTTTAGAACTGGGATAAAAATTTGTATTTCACACGTAGCTTGAAAGAAAGATACAGACACTCAAACGTTTCCCTAAGATACTATTGGGATACATGTGCACCGCGACACTGCCCAGTTCTGTCTATCGCCGATTTCACATTGAACAGAGGGGATCGCCAGCAAGAGCAGTCTTTCGAACTGCGTAGAAGATAAAAAAGACAGCAGATTGACCAAGCGCCACTTACCCATTTCAAGCATTCTTAGTCTGATGTTAATTACCAACAACTCTTTGACGTGAAGCTCAAATTAATTGGAACTGTGCTATCTATTGGCTCGTTCAAAGCAACCAAACCCATTCGGCATGCCACATGTTGCTCGCACACACATTATAACCGGACGGAAAACAAATAAGGAGAGTTCGTCACAAATAGCGAACAGCTCAAACCTACTTAAAAGTGATATTGACGCAGGAGGCGCTTTTTCTGTGTAAGTAGGCCTTTCCTGTTCGTATACGCGTATGTTTCTTTTGTCTTAAGTTGTTCGCACATGTATACACCAATGTACTACAACTATATGTTTTCAGACATCTTCTTGCTAACCTTGTGCGATTTTTGGTGAATGCTTATTTTTAGCGTGTATTATGCTCCAAAAGCCGAAACCAGGCCAGTACGCGCAATAAAGAGATCCTACGTTAAAACTTCTGCGTGGTGCTTAGAATCGCGTAGCAAGCACAAATTGACGGCTGGTTAACATTCCTCGGTGTCTCGTCACTACAAATTTGAGAAATCTGAGATAAAAATTGTTCCGTCTTTTTCAGCGGTGCTGGTTCGGAAAATGCAAAAATATTGATAGTGAGGTGTCTTGAACAGTTACAAGGTGGAAATTGCGCTCCCAAATATCCATGCCTCTGAAGGAGTATAAATAAAAGCGTTTTCTTTGACTTTCGCATTCAACGTTATATGAGAAAATAATCACAATCAATGTATGTGTTTACAATATCTTTTTACAATAAAATGCATATTTGAACGTTTTATGAACTTCATTTAGCTTTATCTGCAAGAAAAAACACGAAAAACAAAATACAGAGACTTGACCTAACGGGTCGTTTATTTTTAATTTTAGTAAAATCTAAAAGATTCTTCGCGGCAGTCATTAGTCCAGGTTTTGATATCTGCCTTGCTACATATCGATGAAGAGCGAAAGCACTGTAGCAACCTGTATCAGATCAATCGAAGCAAATCAATTTTATTTATGAATTGCCACACAATACACAACAGCATGCACATATAAAGCCTTTGTTTCAGTAGGGCAGTATAGCTTTCTAGTTATGGCGTATCTTGTCGCACATGTCAGCATATTTCGTCGCCATTGCAACCCAACGTCTTCATCACGTGACAAAAATATGAAGTGAGCAAGCAGTAAATCAAAGGAAATCTTGTCTCATTTGAAGGAGTCATGGGTAAATTTAAAATACAAAGTTAGTTCTAGAAACTAAAACCGGCTTTCTTCCTTTTCCACAATAAAACTACGTATCTCAGAAATTTAGAACTTCGTTAATAAAGCGAATTCAAACGCATTCAGACGCCGCAGTATGTAGGAACCTTATTTTTGTCGACACCGTTTATTGCCTTTCGCGATGTGAGCGGGGCTGTCACATTACGAAGATCACTAATCGTTACGTGTCGCTGTAGCGCCCCAAGTGAGACAGAACACTGTGAGAGACTGAACGCAGAGTTCAATCAGCTTTGCTAAACCAAGACATGAAACAAGTGTGGTCCTGCACGAGGAGGCTTGGCGTGAAAGAAACGCAGTCTTGGGCTCGCGCAGGGACGTGTACCAATGTTTCAGTGCACCACAGGCGCAAAAGGGTCTCGGATGAAAAGCTGGATGGACGTGCAGGAAAGATCGCGGCGTGCTAGACGAGGTCTGACAGAAGCTTTTCGACATGAACGCGGAGGAGTACCGGAAACTGCACGCGTCAGCCTAGAACAGTTTCTGCAGCTCCCTTCCCGCCTGTAACCTAGAATTGCACGACAAACCGGACAAAACACAACGATTCTCCAGTTTTGTTTTTCTCAACAGGAAACAAAAACAACAACAACACGATCTTATGTTGATAACACACTAAATGCTTTTCGAGTTACACGCCTCTCGGCTCTTCAGTCTTTTTCCTCTGCGCGCCCGTGAACTGAAATAATATTTTATTTTATAGTAGAAATTCGTTTTGCCAAAAAACGAAATTTTCGTTGTACTAAATAAAAAAAGGAACGAAATTTTTTAGAGAACTTACAATCGAAAAAGAGGAGGAGCGGACTACGCTCATTACGGCCAATCACCGGACGAGCCTCAATTGATGTCATGGTCCACCCTCAAGCTGGATTTTTTTGCAGTCTAGTGCGCCAATCTCATGGGTCCCGGTGTGATTGTTGCTGTTTTTCTTAAATTAATTTGTGCGACGCGCAAGAGCGACATCGTGCTAAAACGTCGTTAAAGTTATACACTCTAAGAAAAAGGGGAGGGCGACTTAGTACCAGAGGGGAGCAAGTGCGTTGCCACCACTATTAGTCCCATCAGGGAGTAACGGGAAGAAAAGTAACTGTTGCACCCCTCCTTTAGTCTCTCGCATTAGCACCGTTGGGGCTAACTGTAACACCGTTTCAATTACCTTGAGGAACAACTGTTAGGCGCTTGCACCTGGTTCTTTGGGACCAACTGTTGCACCGCTTCAATGGAACCCCGAGGACGAACTGTTAGGCCCTTGCACTTTGACTCCTAGGTCTAAACGTTGCGCCCTTGGATTTAGACCCCTGGGACTAAAGATTTATCCTTTACATTCGGTCCCGAGCAACAAATCTCCGAAACGAAATTGTGCAGTTCAGGTTAAACGTAGCTTTACTGCCTCGTAGATACATATCGCATTCAAGGATGACTGAAGTCGAAGTTCCTGAGCGGTAGAATCCACAATAAGGCCAAAAGCTTCCTGCCTGTTTGCGAGGAATTTTGGAGTATTAGCAACAGAGGCAGCGTGAAATACCCGATCGCATCAGCAAAAGTATGAGTTATAACATACACGTAATAAAAAAACAAATAGGCTACAAAAGTGGTACAATGGTTTACATCTAACATGCGATCTGTTGACAGCAGACCAGCGCAACATTATACTTATAGTAGACCGTTCGCTGCGAATTACACACCCAGCGTGTGCGTGCTCAAACTATGCTTCAAACCGACGGAACGAGCTCATGCCATCAACCCGAAAGTCTGTACAATCGAATGAATGTCTCCATTAAAGCCGGTTCTCACAGGCAGCGAAGCGCTGCAGTAGCGCTGCTCACGTGTCGTGAGCTGCTTTTCGTCTGCCTTGAGCAAGAGTTTTGATGGTGCGATACAAAGCTGGTGAAAGCTCCCGTCAGCACGCGCTTAGCGCTAGGTCAGTGCTATGCTTCTAGCTCTCTGGAGCATGTGTGAACAGGCCGTTATGGTAAAGCGATCCTGCCAGGGTCTGCAAAAAGCAAAAAAATAAGCCATCGGTAGAACTAGCGTTTTGCTCAATACGATTGAATATCAGGTCCCTGTTCGGCATAACAAAATAAGCAACCATGGTGCCAAAAAGAATAGAGCTTGGCGCGCGCTTCGGAAGCTAGAGAACGCGCTCGAAAAAGAACACTTTTTGAAGTCGCAGTTAATTAATATACCATAAACAGAAGTACTTTGACATTCCTTAATCAGGTTCCCTTGTCTTCTGACTTCAGCAGTGTTGCAGCACCGCGAATCCAAACCGGATCCCGCAATGATCGGAGACGACCAACTTCTAAGTTCTGACGAAGGCTATTTTCAAAGAAAGACCCATTCCCATTTTCCCGACAAACCCTGTCTGCCCCATCTGCCCAACCCCCGCGTGTACGAAGGGCGCAAGAAAGAACGCAGCGTAGGTTGTTGGTGGGAGGAGGAAGGGCGCACACGCGGAAATCTCTTTTCCCCCTCCCTCTGCACACAATGCACATGGACACAGCAATGCTTCAAGGACGGGAGAAGGTCAAAGGTCGCCATCTCAACACGCCGGTCAAGTGACGAACAAGCAAACGCGTTTTTTTTGTCGCTTTCTCTCTTTTTCAGTTTTCTCGGCGGCTTTTTTTTTTTTTTTTTAGTTCGCATTTGTTTTGTATTAGCACTGTGTTGCCATGGATGACGATCCGGGCACGGGTTGTTCTTCGTTGTTCATCTGGAATGTTATCTGAAACAGCGACGACGATCGTATGAGGGCGTCTAGATACTGCCCCTGAATGTGCTTTTTAAGTGGAACGCGCCGTGCATCAAGTGTGTCGTTGCGGATTTTGAGTTCCACATCGGACTCCCAAGAAAAAGTTGGTTACTATTCGCGTCTCCAGCTCAACGCTCGCCCTCCCGCGGCGGAAACGGGAAGCGCTCTAGTGAGGGTCCCCCGACTCTCCTGCTCAGCGGGCATGGCGGAACTGCTCGCGATCATGGCTCGCGAAATGTCGTTTCCGAATGTAAACAAGACTCTTCACTGTCCCAACCTAGTGCTGCAGCCGGTATGGGATTGTACCTTACTGGAGAGTTTTAGTATTGCGCATAGAAGCAAACGCAAGCGGTATGCGTTTGCGTTAGAGTTCCGTGCCCCACGTTGTGCGTGCGCCCCATCGCCATGCGCCATCCAAGACCGCAGTTTCGGGCTCCGCGCACGCGCAGTGTAGAACACGTAAAGCTAACGCAAACACACAGGGCTTGAGTTCGCTCGTATACGCAATATTAAAACTCACAACTGTTTCACCGGCTTCCAACGCCAACGAAACGTGCTGCAGTGACCAGACGTGCAAGCAGGTAGGCGTTCCTTCGAACTGGAAAGGTTGAGATTGGCAAAACAACGGCGAGCAAATACAAAAGTAAATAAATGTTATGAAAAAACTAATAATTAAAAAAAAAGCTTTTTTCTTTTTTTCATTTTTTTATTTTTTTAATTTTTTTATTTTTGGGCATTTGGTTTGGAAGGTTATTGGCGGCGACTTTGGGCGTTTCGCCGGTTGTCAAAAGTCGTGACTTTGAGCAGAATATACTTCATTCACAATTAATGTAATTTTACATGTATTTCTCACATTCGCTAAAATGTTTTCATTGATTTTAGACTATTTTTTTATTGGTAATTAAAATGCAGCAACTGAAACCAGTGATGATAATTAGCACAGTTTTTATTGTCCTATTTCTTCGCGCGTTTAAAATTAGATCATAAGCAACAAATTATATTAGAACTCTAAGAATTACTTATTCAAATATGTGACTTTTAATATTATTATTATTAATACAAATCGCGGCAAAGTATGCCTCTAATTAACGCCAAGATCGCGAGAATACGCTATTTAACAATAATAGTCTTCCGAGAAAGGTATAATTCTGTTTTCTTTTTAGCATATGAAAAACTCTGACATAGTTATCAAGATAGACAAGCAGTCAAACAATGGATGTAATATGAAGTCCTACACGTCACGCGGTGCTATAAACACACACACACACACTTCAGCTGTCTGACTCGGATTCCGTCTTTGGGTTGTTGCAGTGAGAGCAGCGTTTATTAGTTTATACGTTTCGTGGACATATTATAAAAATTAAAATTATTTTCTTATTCTTGTGCTGGAATAATTCTCATTATTTCCCATGACAATTATCTGAGCGAGAGAAAGGCTGCGAGAACGCACAGATATCAGCACTGATTTTTTCAGCAACTACAAATATCACCCTGGATCGAACAATATGTCACAAAATAAAGTTTCCGCGAACAACTCTTCTAAGTAAATAATTACGATGTGAGACACATCTTGAGTCGTGAAATAATTCGAAATTAAGGCCTATATCGAGAAATTAAATCCAAAATAGAGGTAAGTTTCGGTTTCGCTCCAGAATTAAAACGCGCATCCTTCCGTAAAAAATACGCTAAACACCGTTCTTGTTTTCAGGTTAAAGGGGTAACCTGCGCTCATAAAACATTAGCTTCCTTGTATTACCAGAAATAATTTATGTCGCTCAGTGAAGCCAGCACACTAGACGGGCTCAACAGCGGCACGCATCTCTGACCCTCACTAAACCCGCCATCTTGGAAAATGAGTGGCGCCACCTATAGTTATTTGGAGTCGCGGATAGACGCAGAGACCAGGCTCGACCCTTTCTCAGTAAGTAAAGTTTTAACGATTGAAGTGACCATTTATTCTGACTGCGAGACTCCGGTGTTGAAAGCGCGTCTTCTACAAGCTCTAAAGTTTTATTTAAGGAAAAAAAAGTGTTAGTGTTTAGAGGTGTTGCGTTTGGATAAATGCTCATTTTTTGCGCGAAGGCAAATTACGGGAATGGGACTTGTGCAATGTCAACAGATAATTTTTGACGAGATAGTTGCAAGAAGTAAAGTCAACGCATTCGTTAAAGGCCGACGTACAACCTCGGTTTTCTGCAGGGAAGATAACCCTCTTAGAATTCCCCCTCTCCTAAGCTGTGAGGGGAGCCAAGTTGGGGAGAGGTAAAAAGTGGAGAGGGCATAGGAGAGGAGGGGGTGGGAAAAAGTGGAAAGCGCGAAGTGTACGTCGGCCTTTAACTTTTAAGTCGCATTCGCACTACGCACGAAGCTCTACCATGTGATGTCTGAAGGTTCGTGGCACGTTAAGCAAATTCGCCAGTTTCGTCCGAGTTTTGTCAACACTTTCAGCCGTGCTGGGCTGAGTCTCGCCGATCCCCAAGACAAGCGAAATATCATCCGTCCTCCTGGCGAACATTACGTTTGCCTTCGGGGACTAAATCATACTGATGCACCCTGTCTGAGGGCTGCTAATGGCTGCTTTTGCTCGCGCACGCCTATCGGTTAGTCCCCGTCGAGCGCAGTTATCGCTCATTCACACTGGAAGCGGATCCGCGTTCGCAAAGCGGTTGCGAACGCGGTTGTATAAAGATCTAGTACAATTGCACGCAACCTCGATGTCATCAAGTGCACGTGCAATTGCACTGAATCTTTATACAACCGCGTTCGCAACCGCTTTGCGAACGCGGATCCGCTTCCAGTGTGAATGAGCGGTTAGTCTCCATCTTTTGCGCACGGTACCTAGCTTGAACCAGATGGTCCTTTCGGGGAGCAACTGGGAGTTCAGAGGACCGAATGCTGCCGTTAGTCCCTTGACGCCAACTTTTTTCTTGGAGTGTACCTGCCAGATGCGGAGTTCCGGAGAGCCAAGAGGGGGGGGGGGGGGGGGGGGGGGAAGCATCGGAGAAGTCGCCGATACACGTCCTATCTGTTTCCCGGTCACCGGACGAGTCCCTTTCCCGCAAGCGGGAAAACAAGAGGCCGAACCTCCTCGCCTCTCAGCAGTGATTCGCGTCCGAGGGGGGGAACGGAAAAAGGTCCCCCCGGGCCCCGGGAGAGAGTGAAGAGGAGAGCCCCCCAAGCCAGGTAGCCCTCCGCCTCACAAACAGGTAGGGGCCCACGGCGAAGGCGGCCGAGCGTTCCGACCCGCGGTCGTTGTCACAGCCATCGGGGGAGACAAGAGGAGTCCCCTCAGATGCTAGCAAACAATGACTCATGACATTCCTACCTAGGGACCTGCGGCAGGAGACGCTTCGACTCCACTCTTGGAACGCTACCTGGTTCGAGTCCCCGACAACGCAACACTTCTCAGAAGAAAAAAATATTTCGGAGAATCGGAAGGAACCTTGTTCAGTATAGTAACAATGCCCCAGCATCGCCTTGACCGTGGTGCCCTCAAAACTTAAAAAAAGGCGTGCGAACTTACGTTTTGTTTCTCGGGGCGAAGAGTATTTCTCAAGAAATGTAAAAGAATACACTTCATCGTGATTGTATTGCAATACAAAGAAACATTTCAAATGTAGTTTATGCAGGAATACAAATACTGGTGAAAAAAATGTATCGCGATACAGAAATACAGATCCAAAATGTATTTCTGAAAGACTATCGCGATACATTTGTATCGCGATACTGCCCAGCCCTGGTCCATTCACACAGTTGCCTTTCAATGCGTTTGAATGGGTTGACTGCGTTGCGGCGACAAGGGACCGCCAGTCATTCACGCTACCTGTGAAACGTGGCCACCTTTTCAAGGAGTAGCTTGGCAAGCTGAACACGAAGGCACAAATCTCCTGGCTCGCAGTCGTAACACGGTTCAACGCTCTCAAACTAATAAGTGTCGCTACAGCTCACCGCGTCATCAAAGTTCATGACTGCTAAATTTTTGCCAAAACCGAAGGTTCAAAGTTGACGTCACCTCCGTCTTCAGGGAGGCTGTATGTTGGTAAAACCGAACATCAGTTTCGGTTTCCGTGATTTATTTTGTACGAAATAATAGACTTCATAAAATTTCATAAAAAGATTGAGCATACTGCCAAGTCCCCAAGGAGCCAGAAAACACCCTTTCCTAAAGAAAATTTCAAAATAGTTTTAATGGTCCTTTAGGCAGCAGCTTGCCGTGTTGTATCCGGCACCGTTTGAACCAGAGCGGATTGGAGAATGCCGAGGAAGTGACAACTTTTTCCAGTAATAATATGTAAATATTGTCACGGGGTAAGGCGAAGAGGAGATAAATTTTGAACTCAAACGAAAGGTTTAATCGGCGAATTTGTGCCAAACAATATAAAGAAGGGGCGGCGAGGCAGCAGAAAACCGTGCGGCGATTTAGCGGCGTAACAGGAGGCGAGAGCGAGACTGACTCGACAAGGTGGCGGGCCGCTCCTTATCTAGTGTGCGTCGGCATTGCGAAAATTTGGCCGAAAAGTTCGAGCATCGAGCATTCAAGGTGAGAATGCACATGCCCTTTTGAGAACAAGAAACTAGGGTGAAATGATAAAAGTTACGGCTTGAGTAAGAATAAACGTGAAACTTCTAGAATGCCGTGACCGGGCGCTGCTTGACCGGCCCATCGCGCGGCAATATACAGGGAGCGATTGAGAAAATGAAAGCGTGTTGTTCGTCTCGTATGAATGGACTACCCATCGTAGGAGGCTGAAGCTCTGCGGGAATGTGACGCTACCAGTGGTGACAATATGCGAGTGTGGGCAAGTGGCTTTACCTGGATCAGAAGATACTAAAGAAAAACAATATCTGTCTGTGAGTCGAGGTCAGCCTACACCAGATATTCATCAAATGGAGATTTCAGATTCTGGGCGGCGCTGTAGCATATATATCTGTGAAAACAACTTATCAGTATGAGAATGACAATGATGTTTTTTCTTTCTGTCAACTAGCCTAAATGCTACATTCGCGTACAGACTCAAATTTTTGTTTGTCGAGTATTAGACAGGTGGACGTCGGCTCATAAAGAATTTTTTTTTTATTTAGGTAACGTTATATGCTCAAAATTTTACATTGCACCACCACTCTCTTGCGTCATATTCTTACCGATTTTCAGCATACTGTAATGCGTTGCTTTTCTATGCGAGCCGAAAATCTGGATTTCACTTTCTCGATCGATGCCTATATTTCGCATCTATATTTTAACTTTCAAAACACACTTCTCCGTTTTTTTTTCGTGTATCTTTTCAGAAATCGCGTAGGAAAATTCAAACCATGTATCATTACATGGTATCTTTAATATCTTATATTAGAGTGGGCAACCACAGCAGCCCTAAAACAAAAGGAAATTCAAGTGCTTCGGCTAGCTTTATTTTATTTGGGGAGTTCGATTAGGAGGTCAATTTATTCCTTGGGCATATGTCATAGTGAGCAGGGAAACCTTAACACTCGGAGCCGTGGGAAAGTGCGGGGGGTGGGGGGGGGGGGGGGGGGTGTTAAAAAGGCACAAACAAAGCAAGTTTTTTTGCCGGAATGGAATGGTCGTTATACAAGCGGGGATTCGAGATGGAAACATGTAACCAAACAAATTGCAGCTGATGAATAACATTAGTCTAACCGTAATCGCTTGTAACCCTCGAACAAGGTATGTAAAGGGCTGACTGAGCCCACGCACAGTTTTCCGATCGAACATCATTTTCAAGGCCCCGCATATGAATTTCCGCGATTCAATATCGCACCCATTCTACCCCGCTACAGCGGAGGAGCATCTGTGACAGAGCAGAGCCTCAATCAGTATCGGAATTGCACTTCTCCATCACGCACGTCGCCGGCTGCGCTGTAGTCTCCGGTCGAAACAGCGGGTAAATAGTACTAAAGTTCAAGATATTACCTCACAATCTCCACCGCACTCGCGGTAACAGAAGTATGACACGAAGCAATTTTTCAAGACTGACTAGGTATGCTCCATGCCAAGCCTCCTCGCGTTTTGTGTTCCATGCCTAAGGTTGATTCAGATATTTGCATTTTATACCCCAGTTGCACGGGCAACCTTAGTTGCACGCACAAAAGGTGTGACTGAGGAGGTATGACTTAAATGGGGTTAGGACTGTCGGAAGGGCATTCTAAATCGCAATAACACTTAAGTGTAGCAAAGCACAGGGCGCGCCATTTTTAGCTGTTGCATTCTTCCAATAGTGCACTGAGGGAGCCTCAGAATGGCACCTGGTGTTTGTAGAGGCATCAACAAAGAAAAGAACCCTTCGACGATCCAGTTTGAAGCTGATTGGGGGGAATTCGCTTTTGCCAGGCCCATACACTGCTTTCGGTGTAGAAATAAATCAACCTTTATTCTATACTCTAAACCAAATCACAACTGATCAAACTGTGTCTAGCGCCGCCACATAAACTGCATCAGCGACCCATTCTTTCATAGTGTGGGAGACTGTACACCTAAAACCTCTTCATGTTTCAAAAGTAGCGCATGGTTCGTCGATGCACGAGGCACGTGCAACGCGCAGCTCTTAGGAAGATCATGGCGGCACAGCGCAGCACTGAGCTAGATTTCAGACGCCATGAATTTCCCAGAAGTGGCGCGCGGTTCGGGCCTCGAACATTTCTACAACATCGAATGGCGCCACTTTTCCCAAGATAGAGGGGCTTTATGTACACCCCCGCGGAATACATGAGCTGAAACGCCATATACAACCTGTTTGTGTGTCTACAAGGTCCTCACAAGCTCTAACCTATCAGTGTGTCAAATAGTCCCAAGTATGGAACCTTAACTTTGCATTTCATTTCTAGTTTGGAGCAGAGCTCTCTCAAAAAGTGGCACTTCTGCCCAGTGTTGTACATGTTCCTCAATAAAAGGAACAAAAGCTGGTTCCTCGTACCTTCTGATTTTTTTAATGCCTTCCCGTTACAAGTGGCATTTATGAGAAAGGAACTCGTTCCCGTTACAGTTTAAAAATAGAACGTATCGCTACATCTATGTTACATTTGTATTTTGCTCATTACTATGTTTATTTAAATCAAGTAAAGTTTTTTTTATCAATCTCATTGGTTGTCAACATACGAGTTTGTATGTCGTCATGGAAGGGCAACAGGAGAAGAAAACAAGCGAAAGCAGGGTTTCATTTGTTGATATAGTCAAGTTAAAAAATATCAGGTTTTAACCATATTCATGTTTGTAGTGGACGATTGAGAGGAGCCGAATGCACTTTTGCACAACATTGTACGAGCGTTTTACAACAACCTCATATGTTGGAATTCAACAAAATTCCTTGTTCGAACTTAGCAACAGTTGCTTCTCGATGTTGCTGTCCGCAAGACGAGCAAGCGGACTGTGAGGAGACTGTAGGGCTCTTGGAAGGTCAATCTTAAAAACTACAAACACTTCTTTGTAAGGTTGGCTCCGTTGTTCATTTTGAAGGTGGGGGACAGGAGAAAAAATAAAGGTTATTTTTTGTGTATCTTTTAAGTGACCAATGTTCAGGATACAAGGGCGCGTTCGATGTTTGCCAATCTCTGATCTTGTTGTAACTGTAGGTCTCGTTAGGGAAGTTCACAAGTGGCTGTAGTCGGACTTAGATTTCTGGGTGTAGGAGGATTCGAGGAACTAAAGAAAGCAGCTGAGGTTAAAACAACCCTCTTTTTTTTTTTTTTTTCCTATGACTAAAAGCCTTGCTTTTGGTACCGCAGTTTCGGGCACTCAAAAAATCAAAAATGTCCACAGTCTCTCCTGCACCTGAAACTGTTAGCAAGCGAGGACCACACAAAATAATCCACGAGATTAGTAGCCAAAAAAGTAACGAGATCCTCCACTTCGTAAAAAGATAGTTCTTGTACTTTCAAAATTTCCCTGTTGCAAATAAAATAAAAATTACCCCACTGGACGGAAAAAAAGGAACGCCTTTACTCTTTCCGTTCCAGTACAATGTAACGCGTTCCCGTTCCAGTTCCAGCCATGCAAAGTGCAACGGCAGCGTTCCTTCGTTCCTCCTAAAAGGAACGCGTTCCAGGAACGCCGTTCCGTGTAACACTGCTTGTGCCAAAGAAGTGTGAAACACTGTCTAACGCATATTGTCCGCAATAGCATGCATCAGGCAATTTCATATAAGGTAAAGCAAAAAAAATTAAACAATTGTTGCACGCTCTGCTGCTCACTGCCTGACATCAGGAATACCGAGCGGTAAAACTGAGATACGGAACGTCTCACTTTAGTTGTACACGACGAAGAGGCCTAACTCGCAACAAAGTCAAGAATCGCACCAGTTGAAATACTATTTAGACATTATGAGTTGAAGCAGGCCTTCATGTTTTTTAACGTAAATACTTGTCCGTTTTTAAGAGAGCTATAGGGTCTAAAATAGTAATGGGCTCTATATATGCTTCGGAGCTTGTGGGGACCGTAGCAAAAAAAGAAATATTGGATCGGGCGTTTCAAGCTCATATTGTTTACGTGGGTACATTAAGAAGCAGGATGAATATCCGACCGCGTTGAAGAACGAAGTTTCAGGAATAACCCTTACAAGACAAAGCAGGCGCTCCCTCGCAAAAGACGTTTTTACACGCAAGGTAAAAATGGTAGAAACAACGCACAAGATGCAGGCGAGCTGGTGAACATTCAACTTCTTGGACACCCGATACTAGGAACAAAGGACGAATAACACACACATACACACAAAAGGTCTCTTTGTGTGTTGCCCACTATTTGGTTCCTAGTGTCGGGTGGTCAAGATGTGCAGAGGATGATTTAGGCAGTTTAATAAAAGACGGGTTCTATTTCCGCACTTCTTTTCTACGGGCTTGGTCGAAGTGCGCCTTGTTTTTATGCCTAGCCAAACGTCGCGGTCTCTCTAATCCGGCCTCTCTTTGGCACGTCCAGCTCGGTCAAACTCAATATGTCACCGCTAGTGTTCAAATATACTGATGTGGGTGGTCTCATTTGAATTCAGCCACCCTTGTCGAGGTGGGTTCTCAGAATTATCTGTCAAAGATATATGTAAAATCCAAATCCCTGTGATGAACAAAACTCTCTTTAAGAACAAAAAAAAAGTAGTTTAAAAGCAAAAAAAAAAAAAAATATATATATATATATGTATGTGTGTGAAACGCTGCCGGGTGGGATGCATGAAAATCGTAGTGGGATTTTGGCTCACGTTTAGATGGTCTTTGCAAAGTATTGACTTTTTACTTAGTCATAACAATTTTTACACTATAAGTATGCAATTCGTGTCGTTTTTAGAGAAAAATTGTTGTCTTTTACCATTTTTGTTTATTTTCACATAAAATCGCCATCATGCAACCAGGAGCAAGCTTAACTAATATTGAGATAGTTATATCAAACGAACGAAAAGTAGGTATGTTATAAGAGATATATCGATACGTAGCTATTTATATAGGCTATCGATTCGTATTTGTTTCTGGTTTATCGAACTTATCGAACCTAAAGCAAGTTTGAGTTTGCCCCAAATGTCTACAAAAATTAAAAATATGCAAATTTGGAGGCCAATGTTAAAAAAAAAAAAAAACATTTTTTAGTTTCTTTAACTTGTAGTTCAGGGTCCATTAGGCTCAGGAACAGAGTATGTATGTCTTCGGTGTAATATCTTTGCTCTATTTTGGTGACAAAAAGTTAAATGATCAAATTTTAAGCCCTCCACTGTATCCTTGGTTCAACTATGCTGGCTTCACCCCAATGGTACTGGCGACATCATTAATACCAGATGGTTTAAGAAGCCAGTTTATCGTTAAAAGTTTCCTCTTAAATATGCTCATGACAACTCCTGGGACATCTGAGGCATGTTACGGAGGGCAAAATAAAGCATTCAAGTTAACAGTGATTCAACCTGCAGTCTGAGAGCGGCACGTGCTAGATATTATATTTCGAGATTTGGCGGGCGAGTCTTTTACCGAATAAATCACTGAAAATGAGTGCGATTAAGTGAACTTGCATATGGGAAACTTATTCTTTTTACGATGGCCTTGTTTCTGAAAACAATCTAATACCTTATTGCAAGAGCCGTTACAGATAGAAAGAACAATGATTAAAATTTTATTATATGTATAATTTTGCCTTAAATTTTAGGGTTCGAGGAAGCTTCTCGACATCCCCTTTACTATAAAACACAAACAAGAGCGAAGCTGGTAGTAAAAACCTAAAGCTTCCGAAAGCAGCCGCCGACGCTTCTCCAAGAAAGTTGGATATCTGGTTGTAATTTGTTTACGTGGTTGAACAAATCACAATCAAAAGATTTCTGACAGTAACGTAATGCTTTCTTCAAAATAAAAAAAAAAATTAAAAAATTAAACAGACAGTTTTATTTTGCACCAAACGGGGTATCAACGTTCATCTTGTAATTAGCACCCTGTTGTTAATTGAACTGTCTCAAACGCTGGTTCCTTTTGTTCAGCGCGAGGGAGATCAATAATGGTCTCAGACTACGCCCTACGATAAGCCTTGTTGCCCTCATGCCTCTGACCGAGGCTGTGTACCGGACCGGGTTCGCCTTCTCCAACCATCCTCCTCTCACCATAGAACCTCACTGCGCAAACTTTGCCTGGCTCTGTTTAGTCAAGGTTGTCTAGAGGAGGAGACAAACAGAGCCGACATTTGACTTTATCATGCAGATCTCATGAATGCCCGGAACCTTATTCACGCATGGGTCGCAGTGCATATGTCGTCATAACCGCTATGTATATTGACAGTTCCCGGCGAAACCGCTGTCTCGGGCACGCAAGCGCCACACCAGAGAGGAACCCTTTGTCGGCGTTATCTCGTTTAAGTTCCTCTATCTCATTTTGTACGTTTCCCCTAAATTTTGCTGCCCTAGTTTATCCTCCGATTCTAATATATATATATATATATATATATATATATATATATATATATATATATATATATATATATATGTTATTTATTACTTCTGTTCTTTTTAACGGGCCACAAAAAAGAAAACAAACTTTTTTTTTTAACAATCTGCCGCTGTCAGTATTGCTCTAAATTTTCCTGCGTAAACTTTATTTTTTGACACGCGTGTCCCAATCAGATTTCTTAATTTTTTTCAAGTTTTTTTTCAGACGAAAAGTTATACCGCGCTTTTCTTCTCCATGATGCTTTTCAGCTATTAAATTCACATAATCGTCGATACTAAATCCAAAGGAAGTCAAAAATAGTAAAAGAGAGATAACACGCACGCAAAACAACGCGGCAAGAAATAACACATAGGTTTGAAATGAGAAGTAGGTGGTCACTCGTATTTCGCACGTCCACACTTCAGTCGTGGCTGCAGTTTTTAGCTTTAAAAGGGAGTACTGCGCCGACTACTTCGAAAGACATAAGCGTGTGATTTACCGCAACCGATATTTTCGGCCCGTAACCGACCTCATCGTAGATGCACTGAAAAGAATCCTGACTTTGACCAAAGCTGCTACTGTTCTGTCGACGGATATGCTCTCCCACAACGGTTTTCGACAAACCGGTGAGCAACGTTCAGCTTGTACGGTGAGTGACCCATCTTTAAGCTCTCCGGCAAGCTTCACTGAAGAACATAAAGTAGTAGATGAAATTAACGAAGAAATATCTGAAGGAGGGCTTGAGACAACTCCCTTGCGGATGCCGTCAGCCTTTAAATCAAAGAGCCATCACTCTTAAGTGGCAAGAAAACAGCGGGAAATTGAAGGGTCGTGCAGCAGACCGCAAAACGTTGGCTACGACAGATAGCCCGGCAACGAGTGAATCAAATTCTGTCACTGAACCCTTCTTTCTTAAGTGTGACGATTGGTGAGCAAACCTCAGAAAAGCCTTTGTCAAGGCGCCGTCTTATCAGGAGAGATGCCAGCTGCTCACGCTCGTCCCTGCAAGCGTAATTGTTAACGAGGTTAAACGTTTAATCCCGGATGCATTGAGCTATTGCCTAAAAAGGTCCAAATGACTTCGTGAACGTTTTGGCGTATAAGAGTGTCTCGAGCCATACAAATTCGCTAAGATAGACGAGGACATCGCGCAGTCAGCCACGCGGTTTTACAACGACAATTATTTCAACTATTCCCGGCAGAGCCCCAACAAAAAGGACGTTGTAAACATTATGAAGGGTGGGAAACAACAAGCCTTCGTCACGCGCTAATGACCAGTTTCATCCGAGAAGCCTTCCAGCTGTTTAAGAAAGCTAACCGGGACTCCAAATTAGGACTGACCAAATTTTATTCGCTGCGACCAAAATGGGTTAAGCTGAACACCGGCCAAACCGTGTGTGGATGCGTGTTCCGCACAAAATTGATCTGTGCTTATCTTCCCTCAACAGCGTACGGGAGGAAAAAGACAACAGCTGAAAATATTGTCGTTTTGGGCCTTTGCCTTGACCCAACGCTCAATCGTTTACGGGGTGAATGCGAGAAATTCCCTAGCATTGATCGACTCTCCTCACAAGAATTAAAATAGACCAATCTCATTATATTACTCTGTCTCACTAAAACTGCGCAGTAGAGTGGAAGGTACGACATGTCAGCAGGCTCGCGCAGTCCGCACCGGAACATAGTGCCAAGTTGTAGTCGGGTTTTCTCTCGATATTTTTCGGTGTCTGACAATTTAGGCGCGCAAAAATATTAAAAAACTATTTTTAAAATGATCTTAACTTTTTTTTTTATTTAATAACGTGTTAATTGTCTCCATATTGTTTTTCGTTAAAGACTATAGTTCTGCTGCTAAGTGACCAATTCACCGCCGACGTCGGAATCTGCGCAAGCCTTTGAGCGCGGGTTCAAAGGATACGTCGCAAAAACGCAAAAGAATATTTCTTGAAGGGGATATACCCCAAGATAGATATCCGTCGACGGACCGTGTTGAGGGCGCCGCGAAAGACGCATTTCGTTGTGTTCCTCACCGCCATGGCTGCCATGGCTGGCATCGGCTCTCCCCCGAGCCCTTATCGCCGAAAAGCATCTTTTTATCCCACGCCAGCCAAGCAGATAGCTTTAAACGTGCTAAGTTAGCTAAAGGAAGAGCGTGAAAAGTGCTGGCACTAATTCCATCATCGGAAGGGCGGCAGCGGTAAGCGGTGTCTGCAGGCGAGCACTCTACAAATGGGCTAGTGAGTAGAACGCGAGGGGCAAGGCGTCTCACCAACAAAATGATCTCGGACAGCGACGGGCTGCGCGAGAAAAACGAAATTTTACGATTTTGACCTCGGAGTTCTAAGAAGAATAGTTCACGGGTTTTTCCTTGATAATGAAATTTCGATGGTCGAAAAGATTAAGCGGAGGTTCGGCGACGACGGCAACCTACAAAGTGTGTCCAAAGAAACCCACCATCGGATCCTCAAAAAGCTAGGCTTTAGATTTAAGCGCCGCTTTCTCAACTGCCATCTGATCGAGACAGCGAACATTGTGCTGTGGCGGTGCAAGTACCTGCGACAGATACACGTGTTTAGACGGAAGGGGCGGTCCATTTTCTACACTGACGATACGTGGGTGAACGCCGGGCACACCCACTCGAGAGTCTGGGCCGACGTGACCGTGATATCCGGTGGAGACTCCGGAGCGCTTGGCCTCAAGCGCACCGCTTGGGGCCAAGCGCTCCGGTCACACCACCGGGTTGAAAAACCCCAGTGGCAAAGGTGGGAGGCTGATCGTCACCCATGTTGTCAACGAGAACGGGTTTATCGACGGTGCGGGGGAAGTTTACCGCGCACGAAGGATAAGTAGTGACTGCCATGAAAATATGGAAGAATAGCACTGCGAAAGGTGGTTTGTCGACACACTGCTCCACTTCCTACCTCTAGCGAGTGTGGTAGTGATGGATTAAGCGCTCCCTACCATTCGGTGAAGCTGGAGAAAGTGCCGAGGATGTCAACTCTCAAGAAAGACATTCAGGCGTAGCATTCAGCAGAAGGGGCGGCCTGGAGCTCGGCCTGGAGCCGTTTTACCCTTTCCAACTTCGACGTCTGCACAGACATCAAACACGGCGCCGTACCCCTTCCTTTCGCGGGTTCACAACTGGCGTAACAAACGATGTAGCCTCGCGCGAGGGGTCGAATTCTTTTTGTTTTTAATTGGCGCTACTGGATCCTAGTACCTTTTTGAGGCCCAGCTGAAAACCGCCCGGCGCGAGGCTGAGAGAATTGTCTTCGAGTGTAGGGACGACACTTTTTTTGGTTTACTTGTCTGGGCATGGAGGTTGAGTCCACTCCTCAGTTTGCAGTCAACTGTCAACATAAAAGGGGGGAGGGGGGTTAGGCCATCTAAGTAGCCCTGACAGAGAGAGAGAGAGAGAGTGAACCTGTAAAAGTGATGTGATCTTTTATTGTTTTCTGAGACCGATGGCCACCGCTTCTCTTGCTCTCCCTGCCCTCCCCTCCCCTGGTATCCACGAATATTGGTATGAAAGTGAGAACCGATGAATGCTCGATAACCCGCAACCGCCACTTTTTTTCTGACTGGTCGAGTTTTCGGTCACGGAGTGTCCGTCGTCTTCATGGCCATCTCATAATGAGATGTTCCAAATTCATGGCATTACGGATAACGGAAACCTAGAGCTTCAGAGCATACTTTGCTCGCCAATGAAACACAGATTGTCATCAGCAAGAACAACGAACTATTCTACGGAAACACATCAAGGTAAGCTGGCACACATGCATTCTGAATCGGCTATACATTGTATCGTTACAACCAAGCTTCTCTTTATTTCAGAATGACAGGCGAAACATCCGAGTCAAAATGGACGTTTCCTAGATCGCTTCTTTAGCTCCGAATGTCGTAGCGGAGGTTCACGCTGGTACTGAACATGCGCACCAATTGCTTTGTCTGCGAACTTCCGGGGATCATTTCTGTAGGCCGTAAGCTAGCGGGATGATGGTTGCAGCTTTCGGTGCCTTGTCAGCTTACAGGTAAACGGAGTGCGCCTACACTCATTCTCCTAAATACAATGTTTTATTTTTACAAACACTACCATAATACTGGCGTATGAGAAATGAAAAGAAGTGTTGCGGAACATTTTGAAAAATTTCAAAATTGTTTCTATTGTTTTCCGGATAAGTGTACGGAGAAAGTAAAGTGAAAGTAATTTGTGACGTGTCGAGTAAAGCAATCCGTACTTTTCAGCGAAAGTAGCTGGTATCAGTAATACATTACACTTGAAGCTCGGTAATTTGTAATTGTAATCCATTACATTTTTCAAGTAACGAGCACAAGTCTAGGCGAGACGCTTACGTGACCTCGCTTGGCTCTAAGCTGCAGCATTACGGCCGCTAATGTCAGCAGAGAGAGGGGAGAGGAAGCGTACTTCGAAAGAGCACACGGGAACCCACACGGCACCCCGAATTACGTCACTAGGAGTGCGACCAGGTATGACCCTGAAGACTGTGAGTGAATAAAGGGGTGACCGAAATGTCAATAGTTGTCTTTTTTTTTATTCTACATAACAACTAGAAGACGCAGGCGACATCGGTTTTCTGTTCTTTACTTCAGAAGTGTCAGAGGGCAACGTCCACAAGTTTTTTATTTAAGACCGGAAACCGTTGCACTCCCCTAGTATAAGCTGAGATGGTATTGGAATACTGCTTCCGGTTTTCGTGTTGCCCGCCACAGTTAACAATTTGTTGATTAAGTGTTGCATTTAAATGTCAGTGCATTCATGATAGTATCGCCAATGAATGCATATTAGCTATTAAACTCTCCGTTTTGCAGAGAAATTAAAGGCACCTTACATCCAATTGCAGCCCCTTCAGGAGCTTTGTGGTATGAAGCACCTTATGGCTGCAACCTCTGAGCGGATCTTGTTCTGTGATGTGCGCAGGCCCATTGCAGAAAGTCAATTCGAGAGCATCACCAGAATTTTCTGTCCGTTGTCATTAGTTTCATTTCATTTCGTTTATTGTACCCTTATATCGCCCTCAGGGGGCTTTAGATAAGGGGGGACAAACAGCAATATATATATTAAAACTCACAAAGAAAACACACACACACAAAAACAGTTTAGGTTAATTACGTGTAAAGAGCGGCAAGTGCGGCTCGAAACGTACTGGGCTCTTCTATTTTTACAATGTTATCGCGGAGTAAATTCCAGTCGGTAATAGACAGCTGTAAAGGGGAAAACTCATAGATGTTAGTCCTAGGAACAGTGACGTTAAGTTTTCGCATGTGGTCTGTGCGTGAGGAGATGTGGATGGCGGCTCTAATATACTCATCTTTTTTGGATGGCGAATGGTAGTACAGCTGGTGCAGGGCAATCAACCGTGACATTTTCCGACGGTCTGCAAGAAGGGGAACCTTAAGTTGCTGTTTTAATGCTGTAATGCTTGTGCGGGTGTAGTTACTAAGTATGAAGCGAGTAGCTCGGTTTTGTATGGCTTCTAATTTATCGATTAAATATGACTGATGCGGATTCTAGATGACAGATGCATATTCAAGCTTGGGTCGAATGAGTGATGAATATGCGATCAGTTTAGTGTCCCGTTTTGCAAGGTAGAGGTGTGGCTTCAGGAAACCGAGGGTTTGGTTAGCTTTTGCAGTAATGTAATTAATGTGAGGCTCCCCTTGAAAGATTGCAAGTGAAGTGAACCCCAAGATATTTGTATGTTCGAGCATTTTCAATAGACGAGTTGCATATAGTGTAGTTGAACTGGGTTGATGTACGTTTGGTATTAAAGTTGAGAAATTTTGTTTTGGAAACATTAATTTTCACTTGCCACTCTTCACACCATGTTTCGAGGCATGTCAAGTCGCCCTACAAAAGTGCACAGTCATCTAGCCTTTCTATTTTTCTATACATCACGCAATCATCGGCATATAACCTAATTGTGGACCGAATACAATTTGGTAATTCATTTACATATATTAGAAGAAGCAAAGGAACCAGCACGGTTCCCTGGGGCAAACCCGATTTGACATTTTGTTGTGAAGAAATTTTATCGTTATAATGAACGATTTTTGTACGGTTATAAGAGGTGAGATCGATTCGATAACAAAAGGATCTATTTTCAATGAACGTATCTTTAACATGAGGTGGTGGTGAGGCACTTTGTCGAACGCTTCCTGGCAATCAATGAGGATGGCATGTGTTTCAGTGCGAGAGTGCTGGTTTTCATGGATATCATTAGTGAACTCAAAAAGCTGTGTTTCGCAAGAGTGGGACCTCCGGAAACCGTGCTGGTTTACAAAGAAGTAGTTGTGCGAGCATAAGTGGTTCATTGTGTTTGGAAATATAATGTGTTCCATGAGTTTACTGGGTACACTTGTTAGAGATTTTGGGCTATAGTTATAGAATTCATTCTTTGAACCACTTTTATAGATTGGACTCACCTGAGCATGCTTGCAGTCGTCGGGTATTTCACCGGAGTCCAGCGATTGTTCATAAATCAAGGAACGAAGAAATGAACACTCATTTTTACAAAGTTTGAGTAGCTTTGATGTTATTTTCTCAGTGCCTGGTGCCGAGTTCGATGGTAGGTCATCAATCAGTTTCATAACGCCAGATGCGTAGGTAGTTAAAGGGGCCATTTCTTCGTAACTATTATGGTCTGAATCAGAGTCTGGTAGAGGAAACTGGTCCTCGGAAAAAAAAAACATCCTTGAAATACTGACTGAACTGATCGCATGTCTCAGCAGTGGTCATCTCATTTCCGGATGCATCAGAGAAAGGGAAACATTCTTTGCCTTGTTTTGGGTATTATGATGATGATGATGATGATTAGGAGTTTATTGGCGCAGCAGCAACGAGGGCCATAATGCGCCAAACTTAATGTATTTAGAGCATATTATAACAAAAGTTTACATTGAGGCTACATATTTACAAATGGTATAAATATCCAGTTTGTTTTAAAAAGTCTAAGACACGGCTGAATGGAACTAAAGGTTTATCACCAAGCAAAAAAGAGGGATGAAATGGGAGATGATCCCTAAAAAGTTCGAGAAAACATGATTGACGGAGTGGTTGATGGGACGAACAATGCCACAAAATGTGCAACATGGTCAGAAGCTCTCCACAATGTTCACATAGTGCAACATCCTCACCACGAAGCAGATACTGATGTGTCACACGGGAATGACCTATTCTTAGACGGCATAGAAGAACCTCCACACGACGTTCCCTGTTGTAAGAGCTCTCCCAAACGCCCAGAACGGGCTTGATAATGTGAAGTTTGTTGTTGCTCTCTGTATCCCATTCCAGCTGCCATTTGAGAAAAATAGATTTCCTCAGAAGTGGTTTCAAGTCTTGGTAAGGTAAGCAATTGAATGTTATAGAAGAGCCTTGGGCAGACACGGCCAATTTATCCGCCTCTTCATTGCCCAAAATCCCAACGTGGCTTGGCACCCAGCAGAACTTAATGTCCCGACCGCGTCGCAGGGCGCTATTGATCTTACCATGTAGATGTTGTGCAAGGCGGTTCTTTGTGGGCATCAGGGAGGACACAGCCAATAAGGCACTTTGTGAGTCGACAAAAATTACAGCTTTCATAATACTATTGTCGAGTATATGTTCGACCGCTAGTAAAATAGCATAAAGCTCTGCAGTGAAAATGCTTGCCCTAGAGTCAACTTGTGTGGCTTTGCTGTAGGAGGCGGAATAGAAAGCACACCCTACAAAAGACGACGATTTGGACCCATCTGTATAAAACTCCAGGTAGTCTGCATATTTTTGTTGCAAGGAGAGGAACTCCTGCCGGAGGATTTGTGGTGAAATGACCCTCTTACTGTATTTTGCAAGAGACCAGTCACAGAAAATCGGCAGAACATCCCATGGAGCAACCCTATGAGTGTTTTTAAGCAAGGGAATCTCATGGAGGGGGATATTAAGGGATTGACAAGTACTTTGCAAACGGAGGCTTAATGGTCTAACAATGCTCGGCTTGTTTTCGAAAAGCTGTGAACTTCTGCAAGCATGAAGGGCACTGTAGGAGGGATGCTTTGGATTTGAAAATACTTTGTAAGCATAAGAGACGCTGAGGTACTGCCTCCGTTTCTCAAGGGACATTTGATGCGTATCAGCATACAAACTCTTCACAGGAGATGTGCGAAATGCACCTGTAGAAAGTCGTAGTCCAAGGTGGTGTACTGGGTCAAGCATCTTAAGAGCGGATGGCCGCGCTGACCCATATACTACTGCACCATAGTCGAGGCGGGATCGAACTAAGGAGTTATACAGTCGTAGAAGACAGCGCCTATCAGCACCCCACGACATATGCGATAGCACTTTTAGGATGCTTGATGACATCAAGCATTTCCGTTTCAAATTCTTCAGATGGGGTACAAAGGTAAGTTTCTTGTCAAAAATAACACCCAAAAATTTGTGTTCTTGTTGGACTGATATCTCAATGCTATTAAGATGCAAGGAAGGATCAAGAGACAATCCCCGGCGTAATGAAAAAGGAACACAGACTGTTTTTTCAGGAGAAAATTTGAAGCCGTTTTCGTCTGCCCACTTACACATTCTATTGATTGTAAGCTGCAATTGTCGTTCACAACTGGAGAGGTTACAGGAAGACACAGAGATTTGCACATCATCCACATATAGAGAGTAAGTTACTGATGATGGCATAACCTTAGCTAGACTGTTAATCTTTACAGCAAAGAGGGTAACGCTCAACACCCCTCCTTGAGGAACACCATTTTCTTGAGAAAAAACATCTGAAAGTGTGGAGCCCAATCGGACTTGAAAGGTTCTTTCGCTGAGAAAGCTCTGTATGCACTGAAGCATGCGGCCCCGTACACCACAGTTGTACAAGTCACGAAGTATTCCATACCTCCATGTGGTATCATATGCTTTGTGTAAATCAAAAAACACCGAGACACAATGCTGCCGGTGTACAAATGCCTCACGTATAGCGGTCTCTAGGCGAACCAAATGATCGGTGGTCGCTCGTCCCTCCCGAAAGCCGCACTGGTTTACATCAAAAAAATTCTCAGTCCCTAAGAAATGGACAAGACGATGATTCACAAGCCGCTCATAAGTCTTCCCTAAGCAACTTGTGAGTGCGATGGGACGATAGCTCGTAGGAATGGAAGGGTCTATCCCAGGTTTCAAAAAAGGGATTATGTGGGCATGTTTCCAGCAACGAGGAAAGGCAGCAGCTTGCCATAGATGATTAAAGAAAGTTAACAGACCGTTCATAGATTCAGGGGACAGTTTCCTCAACATTTCATAGTGGAGTCTGTCTGGCCCTGGTGCAGACTGCTTCTTTGCACCAAGAGCGACTTTGAGTTCACACATTGTGAATGGTCTATTGTAAAAAAATGAACCACCCTCCGACATCGAGACGGGCTGCTTTTCAACAGTCGACTGGAATTTCTTGAATTTTTCGCTAAAATTAGAGGAGCTACTAATAAGATGGAAATGCTCCCCAAGAACATTTGCTTGATCTTTCAGCGATACAGAGGGGGAAGAAAACAGAGGAGTTCGGAAAGATTGGTAATCTCCTCGGACTTTCCGCAGGCGATCCCAAACTTCTTTAGCTGGGACAAAGCTATTTAGAGAAGATATATATTTTTCCCATGATGTCCTCTTTGCCTGTTTCCGTGTCCAACGTGCCTTGGCCCTACATTTTTTAAATTCAATCAGGTTCAAAGCAGTGGGATAACGGCGAAATATACCCCATGCCTTGCTCTGTTTCCTGCGAGTGACTGTGCAGTCCTCATTCCACCAGGGTTTGCATCTCCGGGGTAGGACGCCGGATGTTTGCGGAATAGAAGATGCAGCAGCATTAATTAGACATTCAGTGACAAACACCGTCGCCTCCTCGGGGGACATACTGCGAAAAAGCGATGGATCCAGTACGGCATTTAAACCAAAAAGAGCCCAGTCAGCCTTCTCTAATTTCCACTTTGGAAGGCGGGTCGAAAGCGAAGGAAGGGGTATTGAACTTTCTAAAATTATGGGGAAATGATCGCTGCCAAATGGATTATCTAAAACCTTCCATGAAAAGCATGGAAGTAAAGCTGATGATGATATGGAAAGGTCTATTGAAGTAAAGGTGTTATGAGCAGCACTAAGAAACGTTGGCTCCTTTTTATTCAGAAGACAGAGCCCGGAGGATAATAAAAGTCGTTCTAAAACTCCACCACGGGAATCCTGACGAACACTACCCCACAGTGGGTGGTGGGCGTTAAAATCACCTAAAATTAAAAAAGGCTTAGGCAGCTGATCTATGAGTCCTTGTAGCTCGTGGAGCTGCAGTGGAACGTTGGGTGGCAGGTAGAGAGAGACGAGGGTGACGAGTCGGTCAAGGAGAACGCGAACTGCTACTGCCTCGAGTGGTGTTTGTAGAGGAACCTGAGCACACACAACCCCGCTCTGCACTACAACTGCGACACCACCAGAAGGGCTAGGAGAAAGGCAGTCCTTCCTAAAAACCTGGTGCCGGCGTAAGACCTGTGTGTGTTTGTCGGAGAGATGGGTTTCCTGCAAACAGAGTGCCACAGGACGAAGCTCATCGAGAAAAAAATTAACGTCATCAATATTACGAAGAAGGCCGCGACAGTTCCACTGCATGATACCTAATTGTTTACTCATAGCAGTGCTAAAATTAAAATAAACTTTAACTTATAAACTGCAAGAATGGGTAAAAACGGGTTACTAAGGTTTAAAATCGATTTTTATGCGCGGAGCGTTTTTCTTTTTCGCGCAGTCATTCTGCTTCCCACTAGAGGTAGTGGGAGCAGCGAGGGAGGACTCCGATCCCGAGAGGATAGCCTCGTCGTCGGATCTGAGCCCACACTCTTCCATGGGCTCTTCCGGTGGTGTCGTCGGTTGACCCTTAGGGGCCAACTGCTTCGACGTCTCACCGGGCTTCCTCTGGGGAGCAGAGGAGCGAGGGGGTAGGCCTCGGCCCTTAGGGGCCGAAGGGCCAGGTGGAGCAGGGGGGGTCAGCCCCTGCCCTGAGGTGGATGCAGAAGAGGCAGCATCCACCTTACGGTTCGAAAGCGGTGTTACTGGCACCGCTCCCGAGGACGGAGACCTCGACGGGAAGCGCAGACTGTCCGTAGACGTCTGCGTTCCCGTCGAAACCATTGGCCGTACCGGTCCCCTGCGTACGGCCTCGGCATAAGAGCCTTTGGATACAAAGGCGAAACGCTTCTTTGCGTCAGCGTATGAAATATTTTCGGTAACCTTCAAGGTCAGGATTTCTTTTTCCTGTTTCCATAATGGGCAGGATCGGGAGTACGCTGGGTGCTTACCGCTACAGTTAGCACAGTGGGGCTCATTCTCGCACACATCAGCAACGTGCTCCTTGCTAGAACACTTGGCACAAGTGTCACTTCCTCGACAGTTCCGTGACCCATGGCCAAACCGTTGGCATTTAAAACACCGCTGAGGGTTTGGCACATAGGGGCGGACGCGGCACTGGAGATATCCTGCCTTCACAACTTCAGGAAGTGTAGTTGACTCAAATGTGAGGATGATGTGTTTCGTCTTGCGTTCAACACCATCGCGGCGAAGGGTAATACGCCGAGCAGCGATTACCCCTTGTGTGGAAAGGCCCTCAACTACTTCGGTTTCTGTACACTCGAGCAGGTCGTCTTCTGAGATCACTCCTTGAATTGTGTTAAGTGTTCTATGAGGTGTGACAGTGACTTTGTAATCAGTCACACAGTTTAGTGCTAATAGTGAATCACTTTGTTGCTTACTGTGTATCTCCACTAGGAGATCACCAGATGCCATCTTTTTTGCATTGTAATTCTTCCCAATCACTCCTTCAAGAACTTTTGAAATGAGGAAAGGGGACAACTTGCCAAGTGGTTTTTCATCCTCGGAGTGCATGACAAGAAACTTGGGGAACTTTGAAAATGTGTATGTTGGTTTTTCTATCTGCAGTGCTTCGGTGCGGACCCTTTTCGGGGCCCGATCAAAAGGTTTTTTAGCTTGAGAACCCATATGAAGGGGGAGGGTTTTCGGAAACTGTGGTGCACCGCCCACCACCGAGCCCAACAAGGGAATAGGTAACGCTCCATAACAAGAATGGCTTGGCTGAAGACGTTACGCTATTAGTGCTGCCCAGTCTCTATAACCAAGAGTGGTTCTGGACAAGGTGTCTGTCGCCACCCAAGGTTAGCCCTTGCCGCCAAAGGAGTTGAAAAGGAAAGAAGAGAAAGGAGAAGAGTGAAAAGGAGGAGAAGACAAGGGTGAAAGCAGAGAGGGGATAGTAGAAGTGGCGACTAGACTGAATCATCCTGGCCGGGCCTTACCAGGACTCCCGTCTACGAGAAGCAGGGGCCGAAGTGGTGTATTGCCTCACCCGGGGGGCCCCGAAGGGTCCAAACCTACCCCGGGTTTGGCTCAACCACCAGGATGCCCTTTTCCCCGGACACGGGAAAGCCACGCACAGCCATACGTGGGCGGGCGAACCCGCATGGCTCGGGGTCCGTGGAGACGCCACTCTCCAAGCACCTGCTTTCACAGGTGCCCCCTGCGGGGGCCTTGTTTTGGGTAAACAGCGGTCCAGAACCTTTTGGGATTGACTCTCATAGGTTTACTAAGATCCTCATTGTAAAATTTCTTTTTCGCGCTTTTTATTTCGAATTTAGACGTTTGTTGAAATTGGTTGCATTTTTCCTATGCATCTACAGACTGAGAAAGCTTGGCAGTCCAGTAGAGCCGCTGTTTTTTATTCAGTAGTCTCATCAACCGTGCCGAAAACCAAGGCTTTTCAACACAGGTATGAATGGTTATTTTTGGAATGTATGAATTTGCTATTTCATGTAATTTTTATTTAAGTAACGACCAATTTTCGTTAACCGATATACAACCAATGTCAGCTAGGTCCAGATCCGAAAATGATGTTAAATTCATACAGATTTGATCACCATTTGCTTTTGAATAATTCGAGATGGTTTTGATGAAGGAATTTGCTTCTGCGTAGGGATGGCCATTTCAACATTTATAGAAACGTGATCACTCAATGGTTTCATAAAATGAACACTCATTACGTGCTCATGTTTCGACATAAAGAACAAATCTAAAACAGCAGAGCCGCGAGTTGGCTCACTAATAATTTGACAAAGTGAGAACGTTACATCCACAAAATCTCGACTTTGTTTAGGAAGAGTAAACCAGCTTTCAAAGGGCATAGAGGAGGGAAAAGTCGGCCAAACAATGTCAGGAAAATTACAGTCTCCTGCCACCACAAACATATCATTCGGGTAAGTTCTAACAAGCAGTTCCATAAACTCGTGAAGTAAAGGGGAAAATCTAGAAGGCCGAAAGCTTGTAACAGGCAATCACTATAACAGAAACACCATGCGTTTTTATTCTGACACACACGCCTTCAAACCTTGGAATGATATCAGAGTTTTAACACGCAAGCACTTTTTTATCGCGATCAAATCACCTCCCCCTCTACGCTCAGTGCGGTCTCTCCGAACAACAGAAAAATCGACGTTCAAAATTAATTCAGAGTTCTGGATATCTGCTGTGAGCCACGTTTCACTGACAACAACCACGTCAGCTGTACATGATTGAGCAGCGGGAAGTAGCTCTTCTTGTTTAGAGTACAAACTTCTGGCGTTTGCGATAAAGAAATTTAAAGTTTAGGAAGGCGGCGGTTGACGCACTTGGGCTGACGGGGGTGACTTGGATTTTTTCAATAGATATGCTGGGTTCGGTTTCACCCAACCGGTCTCGGTGTCAAAATAATAACGTGAGGTTCCCATGATAAGCTTATCAAGTCGTTGTTTAAAGGCCTTTCCTTGAGTCTTTGCGAAGGCAATGAGTTCTTTCCTTGCCTTTCGAACTTCTTCAGTGAAATCTTCACTCAAGCGATACTCTGCTCCCTTCAGTTTAGGTGCTTTTGAAAGGACAAGTTCGTTTTCTTCGAGGGAGTTAAATTTAACAATGATTGGCCTGTACGAGTTACGTTCATCTTTGTAATAACCAACTCGATGGGCACGTTCAATCGAGCAAGCTTCTACCTTAACGCCAAGCATTTCTTCGCAGAACGCCAGGACGTTCTCCTCAGACCGTTTCCACGTCTCACTTCTGTTATCTTCGATATTGAAAAACAGCAGATTATTACGTCTCGACTGACTTTCAAGCTCTTGGCACCTTTTCGCCATTTTCTCAAGCGCGAAGCTGTTTCGCAATGCAGCCGCTGAAATGGCAGTTACGTCCGCCTTGATTGGTTTGAGGCTCAAAACCTCCCGATCAATGTCGTCAATTTTGGTTTTCAGGGTCGGTTTTTGCTTGTCTTAATTGTAGGGACTTGATTTCAGTCATTATTGCTGCCTGGCCAGCAGTAAGCTTGTTTAAAAGGGCAAGCATTAGGTCCAATGGGGCGTTAGAATCATGGGTATCCGTGACAGGGCCAGGGTTAGATTCCACGTTCCCTGATAAGAGAAGTAGCTTAATTGTAAGGTTTATGTCCAGAGACACTTTCGATGCTACGGCGGCAAACTTCGACCGAACAGTGAGCAAGCGTTCATATACGGTGGGTGGGCGCGATACCGCAGTCACGAGCACATTGTCGTCTCGGTAGCTACATGGTAAGGCACCAACCTGTGAATCGGCGGGAAGTGAGTGACACATCCTAGCAGCGGCATCATGCCCAAGGTGCGTCGTCCCTTGTGGCCACTTCTGTAGTCGCGCTTCGTGATGATACCGTGGTAGCGGTTGCCAGGCTCGCGGAGGGGATTCTGCCGATGTTGACAAAAAGGCAGAAGGGTGAAGCGCACACGGTCCGAGTGGTCCAGGCGTCGATGTAAAGAACGAGTGCTCTCCAATGTGCAGAGTCAGCGTGCCGCAAGGCAGCGACACGCTGACTTTAGAAAGTTCTAAATCTTTCCGCTGTAGGTATGGTGCCCTGGTACTGGGGAGTTTTCTTTTCATATTCGCCGATTTGCCTCAAAATTTGTTAAGCACATGAATAGACGCTGTGAAACAGTATCCCGCATATCTTTGTCAAGATCATTCATCTTTGCCAAAGTTACAGATTTCTTTATGAAGGTTTCTCTTCCTTGTTTTTATTTACAATTTTATTTGAAATTCTCCATGGGCAACACTAAAAAGTTATGCCAGCGGCGAGGACAAGTTAACTGCTCGAACTTGTTCTCAACTGATTGCAAAAATATTGCTTGTGAAAAATGGTTGCGTTAAACTTCCTTCCGGTACCTGCTCAGCAGCGCGATAAAATATATACATAAGAGCCAGGGCTTAAAGTCTGGGGGTCTCAGGGGGTCTTATACACCGCACTGATTTTAACGGGTTGTCTGAGATCCTCATCCAAAGCCCCAGCATTAGTGAAATCAAAATCATATATTACAATAAAATAGCTTGTTTTTTTAGGGATGTGTCATTGATTAGCAATTTGAGGGTTGCAAATAAAGCGTGGGCAGTGTCAACAGTGGGTTTCATTATATCTGCATCCACCACATCTCGCCAAAACACCCCCCCCCCCCCTCAACACAACCTTCTTGTAGGGACCGCCCTCAACTCACGGGAGACTTTAGGCACTGCATAAGACATACCTTGTATTTTAGACTGGTTGTTCATTATGTAGCTCTGCCTGCATGGCATGGATTTGTGCTACTGGAGAGAGCAGGCGAATTCGAATGTTGGTTTTTCATTGCTTTTTTTGGCAGTTGTCCCAACAGTTATTGAATACTATAAACTTAATTTTAATGATTTCCTTCCAAGATAACTGTGTAGATTCTGCGACTGAATCCTTGACGAAGATAGTGAAAAATGCAATCGATGCGTTCATTCCAAAGCGATTGTCTAAGCCCTCTAAATACCAGTTCTGATTCTCAAGGGAGCTGAAACACTACATGCGTAAAAAAGAACACTATCATAAATTTTTTAAAAGAACCGGCATTGAGTTATGGTACATAAAGTTCAGTGTTTACAGAGCACTTGTAAAGAAACTGTTTAAACACGACGAATTCATTTATAAAAAAATCGGTAGAAAATAGTCTCTACCGTGAGCCTGATAAATTCTGGCGATTTGTCAGGAAGCACACGAAAGAGTCTGCAAGAAATATTTATTTACGTACTGATACGGACTACGTTACAAACCCTGAAAAAGTAGCTAATTTATTCCAAACTTACTTTCGTGAATGCTATTCCAAGGAAGAATTCAAAAGCAAGTCTTCAATCTGCGCTACTGGTTGGAACGACAATATCACAATTAGTGAGGTCGACATAAATGATATTTTAGAGGCAATTCAACAATTAAAACCGAAGAAGTCAGCGGGAGATGATACAATACCTAACTTTATTATTAAAGGATGCGCTGATTTGTTTGACCCTTTACTTATGCACATATTTAACCTATCGCTGAGAAATGGTGTTTTCCCATGTCTTTGGAAAAGGTCAGTGATAGTGCCAATACACAAAGCCGGTGACGCGTCTAGGGTAGATAACTACCGCCCCGTGGCTTTGTTGTGTTCTTTTTCAAAGGTTTTTGAGATAGTTTTACATGCCCGTCTTTCTTTTTACTTTTGTCGAAAACTAAGCACCGTTCAGCATGGATTTATAAAAGGGCGTTCAGTAGAAACGAACCTTTGTTCTCTCCATGATTATACTGTCCCATTTGTTCTTACACGTGGGCAAGTTGATATTGTGTATTTTGACTTATCAAAAGCCTTCGATAAGGTTAATCATGACTTACTCTTGTATAAGCTCTCTTTATACGGCGTTTCGTCGTCCCTTTTAAACTTATTCCGTAGTTATCTGTCGGATAGAAAGAGTAGAATAAGAATCTTGAATAGTTTCTTAGATGTATTTACTCCAACTTCGGGAGTCCCTCAGGGATCGAATTTGGGGCCGCTACTTTTTCTTATATTCATCAGTGATATAGAATTGTGCATACAAAATGCGAAACTGCTCTTATTTCCGGATAATATTAAGCTTTATCTTAGTATCCATTCGGAAGATGATTGTGCTCTTTTGCAAGAAGATGTATCACGTATCTCAAACTGGTGCTCATGTAACTTTTTGCTGGTCAATCCAGATAAAACAAAAGTGCTATCTATGTGCAGAAAACGCGAAAGAATTTTACATCAATATTTTATCGGCAATTCCACTATTGAACGGGTGGAACAAGTTCGTGACCTTGGTGTTTATTTCGATAGTAATCTTACCTTTTCATATCATGTTACACAAATTGTTGCTTCTGCCTTTAGAACAATGGGGATGATATCACGTTTGACGCATGATTTTTCAAATATAATGTGCGTAGTTCGATTGTTTTGTTCCCTTGTACGAGTTAAACTTGAGTTTTGTAGTTCAGTGTGGAATTCGCTAACAATGACCGACGCTGCACGGATAGAAAGAGTTCAGAAGCGATTTATACGCCTTGTTTACGATATATATTTTGATAGAAAATGTTATTTTGATTATGAATACCTTCTTAGAGAACTTTCACTCCAGAACCTTTCAAAAAGAAGGATTGCTCGTGATATTATATTTTTATACAAAGTGGTTCACGGCCAAATTGATAGCAATCTTGTGTCGTCTTTGAACTTTCATGTACCGGCCCGAGTCGTTAGAAACTCAAGCGTGTTTTATAGATCTATCCAAACGAGACCGTCCCCTTTGGCTAGAATGCAAATTTGTTTAAATGAATTTCCGACTCATGTAGACATATTTTTAAATTTTGCTGCGTTCAAACGACTACTTGATATGCATATTTTTGGTTTATGATTGTGAAATGTTTTAATTTCGAGAGCATATGTCGGAGGGGGGGGGGGGGGGGGCTTGAGATTGTGTACTGTTTTAGGTGTTCTTTTTTTTCTCTTTTTAAACATTTTATGTGCCACCACACTGTAACCAATAGGTTGTTCTGGGGCATTATACAAATAAAGGATTATTATTATTATTATTATAAACAACTTAGTTTTCGCGGGCTCAAATTTTCGCGAATCGGGCCAAAGCGAAAATTTTGAATTTATTCGCGTGTTCTAATTATCGTTAATCGAGTATAGCTTCCGTAGCGTTCACGTATTGCCCGAATCGTTCGCGGGACGTATTTTGTACGAATTGTAGGCGATTCGCGAAATTCGCGAAAATTAGGTCTTCGCGAAAATTTAGTCGGTTACAGTATTTAGAGATTTTCCTAAAAAGCATGCCGGAAAGAATATTTAGTTTCATTAGGCAGCTGAAAATAATGATTGACTACCCTTTAGTTAGTAAAATAGATAGTGTGCGCCACTGTTAGTGCCAAGTCGAGATCGACGCTTTTTTGGCATTTTGCTGAAAGTAGCACCCATTTTTATCGGTTAACCTCTTAATGCGCCAACTAAATTCTTTCGATGCAGACACCTGCCCACTGATGGTACACTCTACCCTCATGCTCAGTGAGTGTATGAACTGGAGTTTTATCCCCAGGCAACACTGGCTGAGCATGAGGTTAGAAAAACGTTTTTATTGCAGTAGTAGTTTTTCTAATAGTCTTAGAGTTGAATGTAAATATTCGACAGAAATCGCTCCGGTTGGGGCGAAGGAGGGTTCAATTAACACGTTTAAGCATTTACCTTAATTAAGTACCCGTCATTTCAAGGCCTATTAAGCCTTGTCCTTGGGAGTGACTATGGCTGTTGCAGTAAAAGAGCAGTTATTTTTATAAGTACAAGTACAAAGTATAAAGATAAAAGGATATATGTGCTGATCATAAACTAATATGCTAGCCATTGTAATGTATCTCTGCCAAGTTCTTAAGTGCTATTTGTGTTTATTTTCAGTTACTTGGGTACCTCAAGATCTGGAGATCCTAGTGGCCACAAGCTCGGACTCAATCTTCTTGTGTCGTCTGGTTAGAACCATGGGAAAGTTAATCCTAGCAACCAGAACATCGCAGTATCTCCCTGCCTGTGACATTTGGTTAGCGTCATGACAGGGCAGTCCTCGCGCCACCAGGTGTTAGGTATGCCACTCGAAATAAGCATTCTTCTTACCTAATCCTTAAGTGAAACAGCAAAAGCACTACTAAGCCTAAAATCCAAAAGGCATATTCACATCTCTAGTTGGCTGGAGTTGCAATTACAAAAAGGAGTCTGCTGACATGATTAACACGTAAACTTAAAGCCCGCGGATACAGGTTCGTTGGTGTCACAGAAATAACTTCTCTCATATGGCTTCGCTCGCGCTATACCGAAATTCTTAAAATAATCATTGTGTCACGTTGGTATCATCAATCTTATGTACCTATCGTGCCCATTAGTTGGGAGGTGTGAAATATAAAAAAACATGAACTTTCACATTGTCTGCTCTGCAAAGATTTATATAGTTAACAGAGCATAGCATTTTCAACCCCCGAAAAAAAATTCAATGCAGGTCTAGTTTCAAGGTTCACATATGCCTAATTGCTATTCATAATGAAGGGAAAACTGCTTAAGTTGTGGCCCACTATAGGCTTTCTATTAGTGTTAAAATGTCTTATGATGATTTAAACAGCTCGCACCAAGTATTTTCTTAATATATATAGGTTCATGGAAATTCCTATGTGGATATTTGCAGACACCCATGGTGAGATCAATCTATAATCTCAAGTGTTCCACTTATTCAGAATTGATTGAGCCAGTAAATATTGTAAGTCGCAAATTAAGTTTTTTTTTTTTGCTATGCAATGGGCACAATCGCGCGTAATGACCAGCTGTACCTAGGGGAATTTATACGTTTACTACGGTAAGATGGCTCCACAAAACTAAGTATTCTTTTATTGATTATCCTGCGCTAACCCTGTCTCTAGCAAACATTTTATATTCTTTGCAATGCTGAGATAAGAATCTGCAAATAATTTTTCTGGAAGTACGCTACATACTTCCAGTTCATCAACTTTCTCGCAAAGCATTCGAGAGATCCAAACCCTGTAATCTACGGAGGGTTCTCACCGAATGACGTGACTGACAATTTGTTATAATCTATCAAAAACAGTCAGCTCTATAACAGTTACAATGGCATGTCACTTGCTTATGTTGTGCTCATTGTCGCATATCAAACTGCTTTTTCCGTCTATGCTCATTATAGGTAGACACGAACTCCCTCTCGAGACTGCAGCGCTAGGTTCTCCGAAGTAATTTGCATGAAAGTAGATGCAACAGGTTTCTTAGAGTGTGCGTCTAACACATATTTTTTGTATTGAATGTGCTAACTTTCTTCATGATCATATCCATAATTGTATTCACATTCTACCTAAAAGTTAAGTTTTCATTTGGACATTTGAATTTTCGACTGTACCTTTATACATATCTCTGCTTGTCGAGCCGTACTAATGCCCATACATCTTGTCTTTCAGTATTACATCAATATATAAAAGTGTTGAAAACGGGTGAGAGTTCAAGGAACCGAATCTGTCATGCGAGTCAAGCAAGATAAATACGGAGCTCTACAAAGGAAAATTTGTTAAAGGGTGCTGTACGGGCATAAGAATAGCACATCTGCATGCTAAAAAAATGCGAACTCTTGTTAGTTATGCAAGTATCACAGTGCTGCGCCATTTCGGATGTATCACAAAAACTCAGTGGCATACAGCGTTCCTTATGAATCTTTAAACTGCCAAACTCACAGCCTAGAATTATTATCCAAGAACGTTCCTCACCACAAATGTATTTGGAGATTTGAGCGACCGACTTATGCGTGACTATGTGGCAAATATTATTTTCAGTTTTCAAGTGGATTGTGGTTTACAAGGTCTAGTTTGCATTGATTTATTGCATTCGTGCTGAATCTGGGGGGGGGGGGGGTTCTCTGGCTATGAATAAAGAGATAAACATTTTATGAAATCAAAAGTTTGAGAACGAACGAAAGGAAACATATTAGAGCGGTATCTTAGATTGTCTTTGCTTTGTCTTATCTTTAATTTTCACTCTGTTTCACGTAAAGCATTTTGTTTTTTAGAGCGCATCTCTTAAGGCACCCGTTTCCCGGCATCAGCGTTGGCGTAAGTGTCCCGCTAAACTTAGCGGGAAATTGGATTAACGTTGAGGTCACGTGACGTCAATTTTTTCACTAAATCTGGCTGAGAAACTGAATTCGTTCATGGCTGACGTGACACCAAGTCATGTGACGTCATTTTCCCCGCTACATTTAGCAGGGAAACTGAATTGGTGTTGTCACGCAATGTCGATTTCCCCACCAGATTTAGTGGGGTTAATTAACCCGTTCAATTTAATGGACAAATTTTTGCTGCTATACCTAGCGGAAAAATTAGCGAATATTTTTTCACTAAATTTAGCGTGAAATTTAGCGAAAGCTTTCTCGCTAATTTTAGGGGGTACTTTTTTCACTATATTTAGCGTGTCAATTTTTATGCTAAGCTTAGGGAAATTTCCCGCTAAATGAGAGGGAGCAGAAGAGAATGGGGGGCATACCCTCCCCTTCGTACCCTCCCATCCTCCTCCTCAAGAGCTGCGTTCTAATTTCGCAATGCAGAGAATTGTAAACGCCTCTGATTTTTCATTTCATGTTCATTCAAATTTTATTTCGCAGGTGTGCTCGCAGGACAAATATGGGTCGTGCTGATCCTCTACGAACAAGTTAGGAACTCCTGAGCGGCAAGAGTGGTAGTTTGGTCTGACAGCTCAAGGGAGACCTTTGTTTAGTATTGAATTTGTGATCATCATCTTGCGAAAAAAGTTAAGCTTTGCTGCGTGCAATTCTTCTAGAAAGGATTACACGCAGCAAAGGAAAGGATTCTGGAACGGTTCGAGGACCTCGGATGAGAGCTTATTAGTGTGCAAACATCATACTTGTTTGAAACTACTCGCTGACGTAGAGACTCGCTGACATCCAGCGTTCCAATGGAACGCTGGATGTCCACGAGAGTCTCCCAAACGATGCCAGCGGCGAAGGAACCATATTATCATATCGTATTAAGGGACATTCTATGATATGTGTTTTTCTGTGCTTTACAGATTCCTAAAAAAAAAAAAAAAACGAAAAACGTAAAGGCTACACTAGCGTGGTGTGCGGAGGTGAGTTATATGGCCAGGAGGGCATAGTATAAAGGGCTAACTGTAATGCTGACTCGGCTTATTAAGGGGAAGCGTAACACTTAGAGGTTGACTGTAGCGCAGTTTTATCTCGTGAATCTGAATATCACGTTCGTTTTCCCCAAAAATATAACAACTAAATATAAGGAAGCACAAAAAGCATCGGACCAGTAGTGACGTCATAAGAGGACCTTTTGGCTGCCAAGCGTGTGTCGCTTGAGGGCGGCGGTTCCAATCCCAAGCTTGCGAGGTATATTCTCCCGCACTGGCACCAGTCGTCACGTCTTTTTGCGCCCTTTTTAAAAATAGCGCGTGCGTGCATAGCTTTAATAAGCGCCGAAGATGCATGAAAGCGGAGATTTCGGAAGCTCCTTTTGTGACGTCACCCTCCGGGAAAGAGGGCCTTCAGCTGTACTTTGAAAATGATTCTATGGAGCCTCGAGTCCCCAAATTAAGAAATAATATTGATATTCGAAATCTTGGATGTCAAATGTAGATTGAAATGTGTTTCCTCAATTAAAAAACCGCTTGAGCTTCCCTGTAAGTATATGTTCCTTAAAGTTTTAATGAGTGAAAATAGACCCATGATTCCAATTAGAAACTTGCTAAGCATCATCGAACAACACTAAATCAACACTTTTTATGAAGATGTAACACAGGAGCAGCATTTCACGGCGTTATATAAGAACTGCTCAATTTGGACGCGTTTCTAGAGTTGGGTTTCATATATCAGAGAGCATCATTGCTCCCGCGACCCTACTGCCCAGTGGCCGAAGTGCGAAGCCACCTGTTGCCTCCCTCGTAGGATAGAGGGAAGCAGGGCGCACGTGAAGTTGGGCGTCTAAGCCCCTGCGGCGGTTTGCTCATCTCGAGGCTACGGCCGCGGCTGCGGCCAAGAAGTATTTTTGTGTCACATGACCAGCTCCATTGGCACAAGGAAGTACCTAGCGTCCCGGCCTAATCGCATAGAAATCCGTGTCGCTTCGAATACAAAAGTCCAATTCTGCTCGCAGAAACTACTGCAGAGGCTTTCAACTGGAGTTCAATTAACTGCCCCTTTATACTTAAGGAGCGGCAGGTAAATTTACGGCCAGAGGAGGTAAATATCAGCGAATAAAAAAGAAAAATCATGGGAGATAAAGCGGTTCCAGCATATATGTATACCTGCTTCAGCGCTGGAGACTCAAGTTTTCTGTTGTCGAGAGATAAGGGCCCCAGGACTTCTCGTCGCGACTTGAAAGTTCCGGGTTCAAACCGCGCAAGAAACTTTTTTTATTGTTTTCTTTCTTTCTTTTCCTCTGTATTTTTTTCTTGGACCAAGTTTCTCACCTTTTAGCACAGTCTGGGGTATTCTACATCATGATCATTTTTCGCCTGCTCGCCTAATATATAGTTGTATGTACGTAGAGATTACGAAAAAAAAAGAAATCCCCTACTGAAAAAAACATTTGTCGCTTATATGAAAATAAACGGGTCCATACCGGTAACAGTTTAACCATACCGGTCACCAGTTTGTCAAAGGGGTCCCCCGTATGAGCCTTAACGGTCACCAATTTGGACAAACAGGTCACTCCTTTTGCAAACGGGTCGCTCGTCTGGGCAAATGGGCGACTCGTTTGGGCAAATGGGCGACTCGTTTGGGCAAATGGGTGACTCGTTTGGGCAAAGTTGTGACACGTTTGCTCAAACCGGTAACTATGTTGCAAACTGTAGTCGGTTTAATCAAACGGCTCTCCGGAGCCCGTTTGATACTGAACGTACAGATCGGCGGCGTGGCACCCTAGCGTTTCAGCCGTGGCAGCCAATGTTTCCGGAAGGCTGGGAGCGCCGGTTCATCGATTTCAGATCGTCCGCGTAATGCAAGTAATTATATTTATATTGCAATTGCGCTGATTTTCGATTATACTGCAACTAAAACTAAGACATTTTTGTTTTGTTTTATGTAAACGCGCGACGTTGGTGAGCCGATATTTTTGACAGAACTTTAAAACTTTGTCCATCTTTGGTGCCTCAATTTACTTATTCAGCTCGAATCTCTCTCGCAGAAGACGCTACCGCGTGAAAGAATGTACGTCTAGACTCCGTTTCACTTTAATTCAAGACGCAGCGAAGGTAGCACGCGTACACGTGGCTGCAAGAACATTGAGCATTGCGAGAGCACGCCCGCCGTTGCAGCACTCAAACTACGAGCTCGCGCTGAGTACTTTCTTCACACGGGCGCAAGCCGAGCGTCTGGCCGCCCCGCCGCCATTTCCAAGGTTCGAGCGTGCTAAAATGCGTGCGCGCGCGCGCGTTTCTTTTTCGAGGCTACAAAAACACATGTCACTGGAATGCCTGAAGAGAGGGAGAGGGGCTGTCCTGGTGGTCCCAGCGCCTTGACCTCGTCTCCTCCCTCCTCTCTTGTCACCCCTGTCACGTGACCCACAGCAGCGTGCGAGCTACACGCTGATAAGCATCGAGATCCGGAAGGGCGCGCATAGCAGCCGCTTTTTTCTTTGTCTGCTTGTTGTCAGTTGCTGCTCGAAGTTCGCTCGTCCTACCTGCTTCAATCTGTCGCCTAACCCTGCGGTCTTATTGAGATGTCTCTCGACAACGTATTGGATGTGCACCAAAGCTATCAGTGTTCGAGAAGTCCCACGTGTATATCGGCAACGAGCGATTATTCAAAGAAGTCGCAAATTCTGGCGGTTTGGTTGGGTTCGGCAAATGACAGCTTGTGCGCCGCATCGTGTTGAAACTTCCAAGGAGCCGTTCCCTCTCGTTTGTGTTTGTGTGGTTGTCCTCCTTTGACCGTGTCGACAAATATCACGAATTACATCTTTCAAGTCCACTATTGTTATGGTAAGTGCACTGCAACCTACGTGTTGGCAACGATTGACCGTTCTTCTACGCGTACTCTTCCAGATTATCTATAGAATTATGCAGCGCCCATTCGCGCGGCAGCCGGGAGAATAATTTCCCCGAAAGTCTACCTGTATAGTCTTCACAGATCACTTGCACGTTTGTACTTGTCTACAGAAGAGGTAATAAACTTCGAGGAGAATTGAAAACAATCTTTTGTGTCGGTTTTCCTGTCCATTTACAAGCACCTACGCGAGCGCATTTGTTCTACATGTTTTTTCCATATTATAAATGCGTTTATGAGTTGTGGGACGTCTTAAATATGTTTAAGATAACCAACCTTCCAGACGATACCCATTTAGGGCTAGCGCATAATTTGCCAATTTGAATGGCACGTTCAAACGTGTGGTCACGTGCCAGGTCGAACGGGTACTCGTATCATACGGGCACCCGTATCAAACGGGCACCTGTATCAAACTGGTACCGTTTCGAACGGGTACCGTTTCAAACGGGTACCCGTATCCCATAATCACGTTTGATCCAAACGGATCGACAAGTTTGGTTCAAACGGGCGACCAGTTTGCCACCCGTTTGAATTTCAAATGGTTTTCTTCAGTAGGGTTGCGATTGAATGAGATTGTTACTTAATTTATGTGACAACGGTTTAGAGAATCGTGAAATCCAATTTGTGTATGCGCATGCTGCAGCAAGCCACTTTAAGAACCAATACCAACTACACGAGTTGCAGAGCAACAACCACAGGTCAGCGTAGTGGATTGTTTTACGGAACAGGACATGGCAAGGGTACCTGCGATGGAATGGTGGGCCATGTTAAACACTAGGCAACGTTGTACAACCTACGACCGCCCACCACGTCGGTGATCAAGTCACCGTCATAGCTGGTTGCCCCACTGAACACTAAACTGCAAAACGTGAAACTAACCCAGTTCCCGAAAGCTGACGTCAAAGCGATCAGGAACATGAAAGCAAAGGAATGGGACTCTGTTTCTTTTGTGCGTGCAATTCAGTCCTGTTATTTGTGGCAGTGCATGCGGTCCGACACTTCGCAACCACATCGTTTTTAGCAGGAACAGTAGACGCAGAAAAGATATTTATATTTGAAAGAAAAGTCTCCTAAGCCGCGAAAAGCAGAAAGTGGTCGCGAGCTTGTGATGCCACTGAGAAGAAACGAACAGTGATCGCTACAGGCAAAACGGGGGAAAAAATATTTTCATCGGAGTGCCGGGAGAGCGCCGGGACCAACTCAGGTCAGCCTCCGGCAGAAAGAATGCAAGGGAGAAGCGCCGTATGTGAGCACTGGATCTTGATTTAGTAATCTTGTTTCAATTGTACCTTTTTAAACATGTGTTCTTTCTTATCACTATTTAAACTTGGTCATCGGCAGCCGAGCCTCCCTACGAAAAGTAGGCTCCAAAATTCGCTGATCCGAGAAATCTGTATTTGAATACAGTTCATTTGTGCTTCAAACTCATCTGTAACCTTTCGTAAATTCGGGATCCGGACATTTCGGTGTAGGACTTCTCGGTGCGGACTTTTCGACGCACGAACGTTTCGGTGCACGGACTTTTCGGTGCACGGACTTTTTGGTGCACGGACTTTTCGGTGCACGGACTTTTCGGTGCACTGGCCTTTCGGTGTAGGAAGCAAGCATAACATCTGAGGCCAGACCCAAGATTTTAACTTGAAACATCGTTTATTCACAAAACACGTGCCATAAAAATTTTAGGATACGTGAGAAATACTATAGTAATGTCTGTTTTAATTGACCAAACAAAATGTTCTTATTGAGGCTTTCGTGCTCCGATTACGGACACCCGTTCGAATGCCTTATTTCTTCCACGAAGGTGAATGCAATCTTCAGGACGGTTCGCAAGCCCCGAATAAACCTCCAGCTCGTTAGAATATTCCGGTTCAACCCCAAGATTCTCGGACAGGCGAGCGCCGCCACTACTTACGCCATCTATCGGCCGCCGTTGCGCCGGCGCCCGTAACTCAATGGACCAAAGCGATCTTTTTTTATACAAAGAAAAGTAATCACTCAATCGCTTTGCACTTTATTGTCACGTTTTAATACGCTGCCCTCAACCTCCACGAGAAATTTCGTGGTCCTGGGTTTATATTAAGTCTGGCCAAAATGCAACCAAACTTTTACTCATTGGTTCCTATGGCGAACCGCAGAAAAATCATACGTCTTTTCAACATTCAATGCAAACCCTAAGAGAACCACACCATCAATTTAGTTGCATTTTGCTATATATATAGCCAATGTCTCTAGCTCCATGGAAACATTTTTTATTTTCAAATTACTTAAATTTAAAGTGCTTCCCCAGGACTTTAAATACCAAAAAGAATCCGCAGTTGGTGAGGAGACTCGAGGATTCAGTGACGTTGTTGCGTTCCTAAATACATTTTTTAGCAACATATGTAATGCATAACAAAACGGCAACTACACTGAATATTTTCTTAATTGATAAAAACAAAGCCTAAATGCAGGTTTTTTTTTTTTGTTCTCATCGCGTAATTAGCTCAAATACATTATACTTAAAGCGCTGAATGATTAAGGAGTCAAAACGTTTTTTGATCCGAACTATATTTTACTAAGTGTCCAAATTTCATTTCACCAGCTATTCCACTTCCTCCCCCCCCCCCCCCCCAAGAATGGTATTAAAAATAAAAATGCCAAAATAAGTGGGGGTGGTCCAGACATTTTGGCAAACGCGACATGAAGAGTACCATTTATTGCGACATTTAGCACGCTGTTACTGCTAATTAATCAATCTTATGTAGGTTTGCTGCGCGTGCGCCCAAGAGCTTTTGAAACGGCCCAGTATCTCTGAAGTCATCACACCCTCAGACGTCAAAATCAGGCAAAAAAGGGGCGTGTCCCAAAAATTTGGCATACGCGCCGCCAATTGTACCATCAATGGCGACACTCAGCACTCTATAAGCCATAATAATGCATCTCCTCTAGTTCTGTGACGCATATGCCCGAGTGCTTTTGAAGCGGCCCAGAATTTATTTAGTTATCACTCTCCAAAGCTTGCCTCAACCGTCAAAAGGGGGCGTTTCCCACAAATTCGGGCATACGCGCCGTCAATTGTATCATCAATGGCTACACTCAGCAGTCTGTAATTCATTATAAGGAATCTCCTCTAGGTCTATGACACGTATGCCCGAGTGCTATCGAAGCGGCCCAGAATTTATTTAGTTATCGCTCTTTAAAGGTTGCCTCAGACGCCAAAATCAGCCAAAAGGGGGGCGTTTCCCACAAATTAGGGCATACGCGCCGTCAATTGTACCATCAAGGCGACACTCAGCAGTCTGTAATTCATTATAAGGAATCTCCTCTAGGTCTACGACCCGTATGCCCGAGTGCTCTTGAAGCGGCACAGAATTCATTTAGTTATCGCTCTCCAAAGGTTGCCTCAGACGTCAAAATCAGCCAAAAAGGGGGCGTTTCCCACAAATTCGGGCATACGCGCCGTCAATTGTACCATCAATGGCGACACTCAGCAGTCTGTAATTCATTATAAGGAATCTCCTCTAGGTCTATGACACGTATGCCCGAGTGCTCTTGAAGCGGCCCAGAATTTATTTAGTTATCGCTCTCCAAAGGTTGCCTCAGACGTCAAAATCAGCCAAAAAGGGGGCGTTTCCCACAATTTTGGACATACGCGCCATCAATTGTACCATCAATGGCGACACTCAGCAGTCTGTAATTCATTATAAGGAATCTCCTCTTGGTCCATGACACGTATGCCCGAGTGCTTTTGAAGCGACCCAGAATTTATTTAGTTATCGCTCTCCAAAGGTTGCCTCAGACGCCACAATCAGCCAAAAAGGGGGCGTTTCCCACAAATTAGGGCATACGCGCCGTCAATTGTACCATCAATGGCGACACTCAGTAGTCTGTAATTCATTATAAGGAATCTCCTCTAGGTCTCCGACACGTATGCCCGAGTACTTTTGAAGCGGCCCAGAATTTATTTAGTTATCGCTCTCCAAAGGTTGCCTCAGACGCCAAAATCAGCCAAAAAGGGGGCGTTTCCCACAAATTAGGGCATACGCGCCATCAATTGTACCATCAATGGCGACACTCAGCAGTCTGTAATTCATTATAAGGAATCTCCTCTAGGTCTATGACACGTATGCCCGAGTGCGTTTGAAGCGGCCCAGAATTTAATTAGTTTTCGCTCTCCAAAGGTTCCGTCAGACGCCAAAATCAACCAAAAAGGGGGCGTTCCCCACAAATTAGGGCATACGCGCCGTCAATTGTACCATCAATGGCGACACTCAGCAGTCTGTAATTCATTATAAGGAATCTCCTCTAGGTCTATGACACGTATGTCCGAGTGCTTTTGAAGCGGCCCAGAATTTATTTAGTTATCGCTCTCCAAAGGTTGCCTCAGACGCCAAAATCAGCCAAAAAGGGGGCGTTTCCCACAAATTAGGGCATACGCGCCGTCAATTGTACCATCAATGGCGACACTCAGCAGTCTGTAATTCATTATAAGGAATCTCCTCTAGGTCTATGACACGTATGTCCGAGTGCTTTTGAAGCGGCCCAGAATTTATTTAGTTATCGCTCTCCAAAGGTTGCCTCAGACGCCAAAATCAGCCAAAAAGGGGGCGTTTCCCACAAATTAGGGCATACGCGCCGTCAATTGTACCATCAATGGCGACACTCAGCAGTCTGTAATTCATTATAAGGAATCTCCTCTAAGTCTATGACACGTATGCCCGAGTGCTCTTGAAGCGGCCCAGAATTTATTTAGTTATCGCTCTCCAAATGTTGCCTCAGACGCCAAAATCAGCCAGAAAGGGGGCGTTTCCCACAAATTAGGGCATACGCGCCATCAATTGTACCATCAATGGCGACACTCAGCAGTCTGTAATTCATTATAAGGAATCTCCTCTAGGTCTATGACAGGTATGCCCGAGTGCTTTTGAAGCGGCCCAGAATTTATTTAGTTATCGCTCTCCAAAGGTTGGCTCAGACGCCAAAATCAGCCAAAAAGGGGGCGTTTCCCACAAATTAGGGCATACGCGCCGTCAGTTGTACCATCAATGGCGACACTCAGCAGTCTGTAATTCATTATAAGGAATCTCCTCTAAGTCTATGACACGTATGCCCGAGTGCTTTTGAAGCGGCCCAGAATTTATTTAGTTATCGCTCTCCAAAGGTTGCCTCAGACGTTAAAATCAGCCAAAAAGGGGGCGTTTCCCACAAATTCGGGCATACGCGCCGTCAGTTGTACCATCAATGGCGACACTCAGCAGTCTGTAATTCATTATAAGGAATCTCCTCTAAGTCTATGACACGTATGCCCGAGTGCTTTTGAAGCGGCCCAGAATTTATTTAGTTATCGCTCTCCAAAGGTTGCCTCAGACGTTAAAATCAGCCAAAAAGGGGGCGTTTCCCACAAATTCGGGCATACGCGCCGTCAATTGTACCATCAATGGCGACCCTCAGCAGTCTATAATTCATTATAAGGAATCTCCTCTAGGTCTATGACGGATAGGCCCGAGTGCTTTCGAAGCGGTTCAGCATTTATTTAGTTTTCACTCCCCAAAGGTGGACTCAGACGGGAGAGGCCCTTTCGAGCGCACGACACTCGAGTACAGTGAACTAGAATAGGAGTAGTGGAAAACTAGCCGGCCTCCAGGTGAGGCGCTTCGTGTAGAACCTACCAGGTTTCGCTGGTGTTCGATTCCTGATTTGCGGTGATTTGCGCACCGAGAAGTCAGCGCGTACCGATCGGACCACCGTGATGTAGCTGTTACCCTCCGCCCACCAGGGGTCATCGACGACAGATGGTGGGCCCTGAAGACCTCCCCCCTTCTCTCCCCCCCTTTTTCTTTTCTTTCCTTTGTTTCTTTTTTAACTTTTTTGGCGTGTCGAACTTCGACTCTCGTTTCAAAGAGATTGCGCCGCAGAATACAATACAATCAGGGCCGTAACCAGGGGGGGGGGGGAATAGGGGGGTCTGACCCCCCCGAAATTTTTTTCTGGGTACGGGCCTGGTCGGTGCACTTGCAGACAGCCGATTTTAATCTCCACCTCTGCGCACGCGCAGTGGCGCCGGTCGGCTACCGGGTACCAAACCGGGACCGGTTCTCCGGTTTGCTGCAACTCTCCATTATATGCCACCGATGCACATGATTCATGGGCGAAAATAAGACAATGGACACTTTCAAAATGGCCGCCGTTGTCCCCGTAAACCCCCCACCCGAAATTTTTTTTTGGGTACGGCCCTGAATACAATACATACAATACAACAATGAGCACTCCTGCCAGCGAAGCTCGCGCCAAGCGTAGCTGTTTTTGATCTTAGCGGTTCATTAGTGTGGCCTTTGTATGCTTCATGGGTGTTTCAACGTGTATGAATAAATTGGTTAAAGCTTACTTCCACGATTTAGTTAAAACCGGGGTAACCAGTCTTGCATGCTGGCGCGTAGCGCTGCGCATCCGTCTTCTTTCTCTTCGTTTTCATTGCTTAGCGACAAAACTCGAACCTATGTAATCACGATGCCAAGCACTTGATATTCACCAAAACAAATTGCAAAAACGACCATAGACACTACAGAAACCATCCGAGAACGTACGCGACGCCATATCCCATGTTACAGTAGCCATGTCCTCCGGATTTCGACAACAGCGCCACTCGCGGCAGTTTGCACTTCTGGCTTCACACGGCCGATGGGACGCCGCCCACATTTTTTCCACTGCCCCTATATTCTAGTTCAGTGTAACTAGAGCGCCGACGTTAGAACGCGCGACTCGAGAGCGCTGCGATAGGAGCGCGCTTGCCATTATAGAGTGCACGTCACAAGAGCGCATGACCAGTAGAGCGCATGTCACGAGATTGATTACCTGGTCCGAAAAAGAAGCTTTATTGTACGCAAACACTTTAAAGCACACAGAACCACTTGACGATGGGATGGGTGCAGGAGCCGAGATTGAATGTTATTTCGAATGGTGAAGTTGTGTACATTAGGAAGTGACTTCATACTCAACCATAACCACATTTTCTGAGTTCCAAGTTTGCGAAGCGCTGCTCAACAACACAAGGTGCACCTCACTAGACTGTTTTTCTCTACCACACAAACTTATGGTGTAGTGGAAAGTCATCACTGGGGCCACTAACTTTAGCGCGTCGTTGTCGCATTGGCAATGACAGCATTCACAAACACGTTATGAAAGTGCGTCACACACCGCTAACAAATAAATGCGCCCCGCAAACTCAATAATAAGCGGCCGGATCATCGACGTCTGTTCTGAGCCGGCTCTGCATGCCATTCGTGCCTTCTTTTTCTGGACAGCATCTCCGTCGCAGTGCACACCGATGTTGCGATCGCCGGAGTACAGTAGAAGCTGGCCGTGTAGTTTCCGCTTCTTTTTTGTTGCGCGAGCGCTTGATGCAGCCCAACGCACCACCGTCTTCCATAGCTCTGTTGCAAATCGCGGTCGTCTCAACCACCAGCATGGTCGACACCGGCGTGCGACGTCCTTTTGTGGCGTAGGTGCAGCCCACGTATAGTACGATGGTTTGTTTTAGGCTTCATCTAGCAGTCTGAAGAGTCTAGGACATTTCGGTGCTCGAAATATTCGGTGTGCGGAGTTTTTGTTGCATGGTCGTGGAACATAAAGCGACGCAAAGAGTCGCTTTTGTCCTTATTTTACGATTATTGTTTGCCCGAACTTCATAAAAAAATGTCATATTCTCTTTCTGCTCGACTTTTTAGCAGACACCACCGCCCCACGGGGGTTAGAGCATATGTCTTCTCGCCTCCGACCACAATGAATAAACTTGCACCCCCGTGTAGCGTCTTTTGCGAAGCCGGGATCAGGGACTGCAATGATGCTCGACGATTCCTCAGAAGCGTTGCTAGCAACGCCGATTAGGTCACAAAGCAGTGATCACACGCGTTTTGTAAATAAAAGGGGTCCACATTACCCTTTGTGCATGATTATATTTCTTTTGAAGGCAGCTGGCCTCAGGCTCTTACTTTATTACGTATATACGACGACTCACCTGTGATACGTGGGCGTTATAGTATTTGGGAGGGCTAGAAACTGGCATTCTTTCCGGAATATATTATTATCAAGCCACACATGCGAATAACTTCATATGCGTATGCTTATGCACGTTACATACCTATCATCCAGACATATTTATGACAAATCTTAATTAAGATGTCCTAGACGTATATTCTAACCTTTAGAATATTAAAGCATGCTATTGCCAGAGGGCGGCGGAGAAAAGCTCACCGGAGAAAAGCTCACCGGAGATAAGCTCACCGGAGAAAAGCTCACCGCAAAACCGGCAGATGCGGAGAAAAGCTCACCGGCCTTTGAGCGGATGTGGAGAAAAGCTCGCCGATTTTGTCTTTGCCTTAGAGGATTCTGCGTCAAACGTGGTAATTTAACAACATTCGCATTCGTCACTTCATTAAAGATATGTCTCCTTTTTTGTGGTATCCTTGTAGTCCATTGGGCATATTTACTAAATTCTCAGAAATTAGTAATCACCCATTTTGTATATTAATGAAGCCGCAAGGGTATAAAATGAGAGCATCGCTCACCGGTAAGAAAGACAACAATTTATTGACAAGTGACAGTGCGCCGCCGGTAGCTCTGTCAAATAAAGACGTTTGTTCTTTGCAAACTAATATGGATAGCGGTGTGTGAACCGTTTCAACTCCAAATATTGCGCAGAGCCTAATAGATAAGTAGGTATTGATATAATCAGTGTCGGCTCCGCTGTTTGCTTTCTGTTAATTTAACTAACAAAACTTCAGTTGCGAGAACAGCTTCGTCCTGTCGCGTTTGTTGTCTTCACTCCGTCGTCGTCGTGTGAGCGCTTTTCATCATGTATAACGTTTACCAACTCACCCTATTCGCTACCTTAGAGAAGACTAGTTCTTGTATAGGTCACGAGTAACAACGGCGACAATGTGCAGCCTAAACGTCATGGGTGGCTCACCGTAGAAGGGCACTATCACACAAAGGCAAGGTGTGGAAACACCAGCACGAACGGCTAGAAAACGTGCATGTTCGTGGAAGAAAGAAGCCTCGATACTGACTGTCTGTTTTATCCTGTTTTCACAGGTTAACAAAAGCTTCAAAGAGAATTTGAGGCACCGCGTTGTTGCGCATGCACTTTCGGATTTTCGGCATTTAGTTTTGTTTTTTAGGCTTTAGGCAGACATTATTAAGTTTTCGAACTTTTTACTGTTCTTCCAGGTCATGAAGTTTTCATCTAAGCTTTCTTTGCCTAGAGGGTTAGAGGCCAGAAAACACTCACCCGCGATTATCAATTTGGGAGCAATATAACCAACAAGCTTGACAAATAACACAAAAAAAGGACATTTTCTTTTTTACAATGCTGAGGAATTTTAATGATAATAAATTGAAATATGTTACGCATGATACAACAGCCTCCATATAAAAAGAAGAAACAAAAATCGGTGAGCTTTTCTCCGCATCCGCCGGTTTTGCGGTGAGCTTTTCTCCGATGAGCTTTTCTCCGGGATTCATTGCCAGAAATGACGGGCCGTTTACACCGAAATATCCGTGTACCTTACGTCTTTTTATGAACATGTCCTCATAGGATCACAGAGGCAAATAATTGCTTAATTACACGTACCGTATATTTTCATTAGGGGGAATAACATAGTCAAATAAGACATCTTGATAATTACATCCATTATATTTTATGCGCCACTGCCGCCACAATATTTGAACATTCAAATGTCCGCAATGCCTGCTGGAAAGCTCAGCTATTTGAACTTCCAAACGTGTATTTACACAAAATCTCCATACAGCAAAACGTCCTTGCACCGAAAAGTCCGTGTTCCGAAATGTCGGCACCGAAACGACCTACACCGAAACGTCCTACACTGAATTGTTCGGATCGCCAGTCTGAAGAATCCAACAACCTTGCGAATAAAGACAGAGCCATTTGACTCTCCTTGTATTTTTCTAAATTTGTAAAACGCCAAGTATCTGGGTTCATCAGAGATTTAAGCCATAACTGCAGCGACTGGCGGCTTCATAATAATATATAAAAACAAAACTTATGCAAACTTTCACAAGAGCGGTCGTTGAAACAGGGCGCTCTCGCACTACCCCATGCCTCCCGCGCTTAAAAATATGGAATTTAAGAAAAAAAAAAAAAAAAAAAGAAGCAATACTGGAACGGGGTGTGTGTGATTCACGCTGAAAGCGAGGACGGGGGGGGGGGGGGCACTTATCCTTCTGTGATAACGTTATTGCCCCGTTCAAGGTTTTCGAAACGCACAATGGGGGGGGGGGGGGGGTCGCTTTAGAGTCTGCTTGGGGAATTTCTTCGGGTCGCTGAGGTGGGGCCTGATGGAAGTAGGACATCCGGACGCTACAAGCTGTTCCAGCCGATGCACTGCTGTGAGGGTTTCATTAGCAAAGCGCACATGAAGGCTCCCTAAGTTTCATATGACTTCTCGCTTTTTGGCGCGCATCGCTGCACCAAATCCGAATTTGGTGCGAAAAAGTCACTTTTCCCAGCACTGAGTCACCTCCGATGTCTCATGGTATCGAGGCGCTCGAGGGGGAAGGGGGGAGGGGGGGAGGCTCCACTACGTTCTTTCTTGTGTTTGGTTTCAATGTTTCAAGCCCAAGTCTGTAAATAACGGGGAGGCTTGGGAGAAAGCTTCGAAAACCAGACAGCCTCTTGTGCAAATCGTGACTGATTTGAGCCTGAGCTACGAACTACGTGCATAATGAAATGTCCGAAAATATTTGTACCCCTTTTTATCCCTTTCATCGCCTCATCTAAAACTTTCTGGTTTTCTCGTGCGTAAATGACATCTTTAAAACAATTGTGAGCTTGGATGTTCCCTACTTTAGACAAGCTTAGTAGCACAAGTGTGACACAAATAGGCGGCGCACACCAAGTCACTGAGACAGAAACTTTCTGGTTGTCGCGGGGTAGTCAGCACTGCATAGTGTACCCGTGCTTGTCCTCATGCGACTACCATTATATTCCCGGAGAAAAGCAGTTCTTTTCTTGGTCCTGACATTTAATTGAAAATATGGCATAGAATATAGTTGTCCTTCGAAGCAAAAGGAACTATTTCCGAAAACGAGAAACGATCTCCAAATACTATTTTAAAGCATTCAATTAAACGGCTTTGATGAAATGGCGTTTGATTCAATAACGTTCGATGAAATGGCTTCGATGAGACGGCCTTCGATGAAGTGTCCGGACCCAATCACCATCTGAAATACGAGTTCATCTTTCCTACCTTGCCCAGTCCACGGATAAAACCACCTCATCTGGTTGGTTGCTAATATCAATGACCTAACTTGATTAGAAATGCCATCAGTGACGTTTTTGCGGTGGCCCGTGACCTGCTTCTTTGTTTCTGTTTATTATTTGTAATTATTTGTTACAGATGTACAGACTATTTTGGCAGTGTATTTACCTTCCGCTCTATAACGACTTCGGGCCACGAGAGCGCATTCGATAAACAAGTACACAAAAGTAGTAATTGTGGTCGCGTTGTAAACTCTATCCCTTGCTTAATCATGTATCCTATGCGTAGGAAGAAACGCGTTGACAGCAATATAAGGGGAGAAGCTTGGAGAATTGTTAAGCGGGGGTTGGTTTTTAAAAGCCGGGGATCTTGAAGATGTGTGACAGAACGCGGGGGTTTGCGGCAGGGGTATGGAAACGGGGCTTTCGGATTTGGATTATTTCTTAAACTGATCATGGAATGGGGCAGAATCGTAAATGTCGGCGAGGAGCACTTTATTCTGTCAGGAAGACCCGGCTTGCTTTTGTAAGTAAACGACCGTTGAAACAGATAACAGACATGCACTGGATTCTCCAGTAGCTTCGAAAAGCCACGTTACGTTCTCCGCTCAAACCGTGACATTGGACTTTAAAAATGCGTGGAACAGAAAAAACGATCAGATAGAAAAGCTACACGGACTGAGTGTATCTCCGTTTCACCATAACTTGATAAACGGCGAAAGCTACGATCCCAGTTGGCCAATCAGAGCAAAGGAGCGACGCACGAGACAGCTCTCCGTGGGAGGATCATGTTTCAATGGTACATCGTCAAGTGCTTTGCTCCGATGCCCCGATTGGCTCACGAGGGTCGTAGCTTTATATCCTGTCTTCAAAGGACTGGCTCTCACAACGCTTGAACGAGCACTTAACGCCTCGCCTTGTCCTGTGCGGAAGGTACTCCGTGATAATGGTTTTGTCCGGTTCGACATTCTGACAATATACAATGATACTTTTGTCAGCTGCTTGGAGATGTCTTCGGGTTAATCCGGGAAGTCAGACATACTGCTTTGGTACAAGATTATGTTCTGTATACCCAGGGATGGACCACACCGGACGCTGCAAGTCGTTCCAGCCAATGCAGCGCTGCGAGCGCTTCATTTGGTCTCGTGCTCCGCGTGTCCCCACAGTGCCCACACTCAGCGCATGCCACGTGTCACACACTCAGAACTGATTTACCTCCGATGACTCGTAGCGCCCGCTGCGGTCTATTTTAAGGTAGAACGGATCGTAACAGACTACGCTGCTTTGTGTTTGCGAATAATGGATCGCTTAGAGTGGTTCATTGGTAAATCCTGCTTGAGTTCAACCTGAGCTCGCAAACTCTGGACACAATAAAACTATGTGGCGTAGAAATAAAAGCCACTGAAAATGTCAGTACCGTTTTTCTTTTTGTACTTGAAACTTTTGTTATTGCTTGGGACCGAGTTCGGCCCTGGGAACTGTTTGCCGCACTGTAAATTTGTCCAGTTATTAGTTAGTGCATGTAGGTGATAGGCCCTCTTGGGAAGAACATATTAGAAATAGTTCAATGCTAGATCTCGAAGACATTGCCAGATAACAACTCACAAATATTGGGTAAAAATTTCAAAGTGGCCTAGTTCGTGTATTTTGAAGAGCTGCATTTTTCATGGAGACAAAATAATGCAACATGTTAATGGAACACCACGCGATATAGTGTAAAATATTTTCCTCGAGAAAAAAAGAAAAACGAAGTTTTCTTTTAATTGCACGCTGAAGTTGGGGAACTTTTCACATTGAAGCACGTTTGAAGCGTTGTAAATATTTTCAGTTATAAACTCGAGTAAAAAAATATTTTTAGATGATTTACCGTTCCGGAAAGAATATACAAAAAAAAAAATTAAACGCTATATCTACAAAATATTACGAAATATGCACTCGCAAACATCAGATACAAATATCAAAGTTACACGCACGCACACACGCACGAAGGTACACAATAACCTGAAAGCCGAACGCAGAGGCTGATGTACGAATAGTGATCAAACTGTTTCTGCGGTTGACATCATGGGACGTCGCGTTCATGTGGGAGCTGTAAAGGTTAGGTGATCAAAAATGCACAATCATGACAATCAGAGCACATATCTCCAACATTTTTTACCCTCAACAACCTTCTCTCCCCCTCCCCCTTTTTTCTCGCTCAGAAAAAAAGAAAAGAAAAAGAAGGGAGATCATTTAATGGTACGACTTTTGGCGACGGTGCACGCGCGCAAAAGTATACTTGTCAATCGCAAAAGTGTTATTTACGAGATAAAGTGCACATGAGAGTGATTGTCGCTTTAGATGTCATTATAATTGGTTTTAGTAGTGCACCCATACAGTAGCCTAACCACATAGTTTTAACCCAACTACGTGAAAACGATCAGTTCTTTTGTTGACCCGTTCAAGACTGGCAGTTATTGAAATATTTTAGCAAAGCGAAAACCGGGTATCGGCGCAAATGATAATCTATACGCCAACCCGAGCACCTGAGACTTCAACAGTGCCTCCGGTATATGTGTGCGTGTGTTCACCTTGATTAGAGAAGTCATTCCAGATATAGTCACGGCAGTCCGGAAAGTCGAAGTGCTTCCGTCGCATTCCAATTAATGCTCGGAGCCTTTATTCTTGGCTGTAGGTATAGGTTAGGTTAGCTCGCACCTCACGTGTGAACCTAAGAACAAACGATTCCGTCAAAGCATTTTATGCTGCACAGGTTACGCCACCTCAGCTTATCGGATATCAGTGATACATTACAATAGACTTGAGTAGCTCTTGCTGTGTTGCAACTTACAAGCACAAGTAGAGAATTAAAGAAAAAAATATTATCTTCTTTTTTATTAAAAACGAGCTTGCGAGAGCACGGTTATGGTCTCATCTCATATGTTGCGCTGTAGTACAGCATGGCGACACCACTGATTCAGATACTTTGGAGTTATTAGCGCATCGTAAAACCTCGTTGTCATCGGCGGCTTCCTGAACAAGCTCGCGGCATGACAGTAATATATTATATTGCGCCTACATTGCACTGTTTGCAACAGCAGACTGATATTTCATTATCGACAAGCAAACTCTACCTGCAAAAATTAAATGTAATACGAAGAGAATGCCCATAGTTTTAGTAATCAGTAATTTGTAATGTGATATAATTAAATTTTAGTGATTTTTAAGAAAGGAATCGGTAATGTAAAACAGTTAGTTTTGGAAAGTGCTTTTGCCATCTCTCGCCTAGAGATCTCAAGAGGGCGACTGTACTAAAGTGATTAACCATTTTGAGAAGAGATATTGAGTTGAGAAAAATTAACGCAATATTGTAATTACACTTCCAAAATTTGACGGGTGAACTTGTACTTTAAACTTTTGCTTACGGAAGGGTGAGTTCTAGTCACCGGTGTGGCCACGTGCAATATGACGTCTAAACGCGGCACTGGTCACTAGTAGGATCTCAAAACGCAATTTAAAAATGCAAGGAACCGGAAAAAAAAAGGCTGTTTCGTATTATGGATTTTTGCAGATCTCAATATTTGGAGTTTCCGTCAAATTTCAGAACAAAAAATGAAAGCCGCTTACAACTCCCTGTAACGCCGAATTAGAGCGCAGCTCTTGAGGAGGAGGGAAGGGCACTGGGGGGGAGGTTAAACTAACCAGGGGGGGGTGGTCAAGTGACCTTGGGGGTCACGTGACCCCCAATGCCGATGATGTCATCACTGACGTCACTGATGACGTCATCAGTGACGATGACGATGCGGGTACCTTGACGTCATTAGTGACGTCACTGATGACTTCACCAGTGATGATGACGATGCGAATGTCGGTGACGTCATCAGTGACGTCGCTGATGACGTCATCAGGGATGATGACGATGCGGATGCCGGTGACGACATCAGTGACGTCACTGATGACGTCATCAGTGATGATGACGATGACAATGCGGATGTCGGTAACGTCATCAGTGATGATGACGATGACGATGCGGATGCCGGTGACGTCATCAGGGATGATGACGATGTGGATGCCGGTGACGTCATCAGTGATGATGACGATGACGATGTGGATGCCGGTGACGTGATCAGTGATGATGACGATGACGATGTGGATGCCGGTGACGTCATCAGTGATGATGACGATGACGATGCGGATGCCGGTGACGTCATCAGTGATGATGACGATGACGATGTGGATGCCGGTGACGTCATCAGTGATGATGACGATGTGGATGCCGGTGACGTCATCAGTGATGATGACGATGACGATGCGGATGCCGGTGACGTCATCAGTGATGATGATGATGACGATGTGGATGCCGGTGACGTCATCAGTGACGATGACGATGTGGATGCCGGTGACGTCATCAGTGATGATGACGATGACGATGTGGATGCCGGTGACGTCATCAGTGACGATGACGTCATCGGGGGGTAACGCGACATCGGCGGGGGTCACGTGACCTCGAGGAGGGGGTCACGTGACCTCAGGGGAGTCACGTGACTTCGGGGGGTCACGTGACCTCGGGGGGTCACGTGACCTCCCACGAGGTCACGTGACCCCGGTGGGGGGCTCGCGCGGTGCATTATGGGACATTTCCCATGATGCACCGTGCGGTTACGCCAACGGCGACGCCGACGGCGACGGCGACGCCGCTCAAGCCGGAAACGGGCCCCTAAGAGCTGCGCTCTAAAACAACGGTTTGACAGCCCCCAGCACTGTTTATTTCAACGTGTGTCCCATTTAGGCAACACCAGGTGGGTTGGGGTAAAAGCACCGGACATGTTAGAGTACGCACGCTGGCATGAGTTCCCGTCCCGTAAACACTTTTTGTAAGGTTCGCCGCTTCCTCTTCAAGTACCCAGGGTCACAATACACTCTGTAGTACCGTATTTTCCGAACTATACAAGTTTAAAAGTTGAAAATTCACCCGATGCAGAATATCTACAGGTGCGGACAATACAATGATTTAATTTTTCTAGATCCTTCACTATGACAATCGTGAAGGATTTTATCAATAACGGACTATACTAATGTTGATTTACGTACGATAAAGCTTCATCGTGACCAAATACGGTAGGCGTTTGCCAAGGTCTGCTGAGTATGATACTTTTTACGTTCGGACTAGGTGCTAAGTGCGGGCTTTGCACTGGGTGCCGATTGTGTACCGGGTGCGGACTATCTAAGAAAACACTTTTATTTTTGACGCAAAATATTTCCCTGCGGACTATGCACCGGGTACGGGCTATAGTCCGGAAAATGCGGCAGTTCCTTCGAACTCTAGGGTTTTTGGACGATGGCTCTTGGCCTATGCCCATCCTCACATGGCCTTGGGTCACTTTACATGGACGGCAGAAGCAGTCAAATGCTCGGAGTAGCCAAGCATGCTTATCGCAAAACAAAACAAAAATTCAGAGACAAAACCGAGAGGCTAGGATCTGAAATGCTGCAGAAAGGAGAGTTCGGTTTCGGGCGCTTCTCTGGTATCGCCGGAGGAAAGGGGTCGCTGTGCCTCCCGCCGCAAATCGCCCATTATGCGCTTAGCTTGGCTTATCTGACCCCGAGATGCAGCAACAAAAGGAGTCTCCCCGCCGTCAAGTTACCTGTGGGAAAGGAGGAAATGGGAAGTGTGGCGAGGGGAACTTTTTTTCTGGTTGAAAAATATTCTGCAGGTTCGTCTTTGAGCGCCGCGTGGTGGGAAGTTTTGAAACTAGCCCGAATGTCTCGGAATCTTGGCCTTGTCAGGTGCGTATTCATTGTAAAAACCCCACGCATTGGTATCTTTAAATTTGAAATTCTTGTTACTGCCGCCAAGAGTGCAACAAAATTGTAAACTCAAATATTTTAGAAGAAAACAGAATTTTTGTCATACAAAGTGGACTTTTTTATTTTATACCGTTTGGATCAGATTGCGCTTTGCCAAGGGGACTCGAGTGAGCGGAAAACAATAACTATTTGTTTAACAATAAATTATTGGATGCCTATGATTTAAATAGGATTCATTTGCGTTATACCAGATTAATTTATGTTACATTAGTATAGCTATAAAATAGTGCATTTGATGACTAGATGTATTTTTGAACATGACAGATTGAATAACAAATTCATCCGACCACTGAGGATAATGCGCAAGAAATAATTACTGTAAATTTAAAGAATGGTTTAAGTGACTCTCTTTATAGTAAACTTTGACTTTGCAGAAGAAAAAAAAAATTAATATTGTGTGTTTGCGATTTGGTCAGACGACTGCTTTATGCTTGATTTCAGTGCGTTATGAGATTTTTTGTTTTGTTCACCGATTCCTTGATTTAATAAGAAAACAATGAATATACAATGCAACGCATGATAGAAAAATGGTAAATTAAAAAAAAAACTATTTTGGTATTATTTTTGTGGAAATGTTTTTATTCAAATTATTGTAGTGAAATAGGTGTGATTTAAAGCACTATTGAAATCATGACAGAAATCACGATTTAAACCGTCCCGACTTTTAATCTCCACCATGCTGTTAACGCTCATGTTTTCTGGGTTGGAAGAATATTGTATTGGTCAGCTTGATACAATGATGTGTTTTTGGTATGATAGTGCTGCAGAGCAGGTTTACACAATTGTACCGGATGAAAACATATGTTCAGTATTGTGATTTATATAATAGGTAAATATTGAAAATATTATTAGTTACTATAGAAACTACCACACGTTTAGCAATTTGTGTAAAATGACAACGGACATGGCAGTAAAATAGATAAAAATGTCCGCAAGTGATTTACCCTTCCCACTTAGACAACTTTTTTCCTGAATTCGTGTGTTGTTCACGTGTCACAAAGTCAGGGGACGTCATTTCTTCTGCTAAATTTAGCGGAGAAACTGAATTTGTGTTGGAGGTCACGTGGCGTCAATTTTCCTGCTAAATCTAGCAGGAAAATAAAATTTCGTTTAGGCCACATGATCAAGTCAAAGGACATCACTTTTTCCGCTATATTTAGCGGAGAAACAATATTTTCTTGAATGAGGATGGCTAGTTGGGCTAGTTGGTTTTGCATCATGGTGTAATACGCCAAAACAACAGGGACAGACAAAACGAAGGTAGAACTAGACAGGACGCGGCGTAACTTTCAACTGAATTGTTTATTTAGAAGACAGAATTTAGGAAAAATATAATATAAAAGCAGGCAGACGTGGCAGAACAACAGATATGGTCCAAAAACACACGACCCTCAAATGCCAGCGTCATTGGTTCTGCAAATAGTAGAATTCTTTATCAGTCAATGACAAAGAGGGAGCGCTTATGCAAGTATTGTCGTGGTGGGACCTAATCAGGAAAGCTTCATGAATTTCTCTTGCCGTTTTTGTTTTATAATGGCCCATGACACAGGTGTCACCAAAGATGGGGCTGCACTTTTCAGAGTTGGGCCCGCAATCGCAACGGTCACAATGAACCGCTAAGTGGCCAGACGGGGACTGTCTGATCGCCAACGCATGCTTTCTGACCCTATCATTTTCTTATAGGTCACATGATATAAAGTCGTGTGACGTAATTTCCCCGCTAAATTTAGAGGGTAAATACCAGAGGTCGAGCAAAAGTCGGGACTCGGAATTCCGTTGTTGTGTTTTCTGAGATGCATCGTGGGCGCTGCAGCAGTATTGTAGGCGTCACCGAAAAAAGTAACGAAATACGTTACTCATTACAGCAGAAAATATCAAGGCCATACCAATCATTGCAGTCGCCCATCTTTTGTGTTCTCCTATACAGCATATATGTAAGATTGCATTAGCAACTAATACGTTTCCCAATTGCATGAAAATTCCAAGAGTTGCTGTTTTGCACGAAGCCCAGGTTCCTTTTGACAACATTAATAACTATAGGCCCATATCCGTACTTCCCTTATTTTTTAAAAGTATTAGGGCATGTGATAAAAAAACGCTTATGCAAATTTTTGAATGAAAGAGATGTCCTTGTATTGCAGCAATACGGTTTTCAAGAAAAAAAAAAAGGCCAACAGAAAGGGCGCTTCTTAGTATCAAAGAAAAAATAATCAACATTTTGAAAATAAACTATTTACCACTGGAATGTTTTTAAACTATAGAAAACCGTTTGATCTCATTAAACATGATATATTGTTTTATAAGAATTTGATGCCTTGCTTTAGATTTGGTACGTAGTAACTTATCTTGTCGGTCACAATATACGTGTTTTAATTGATACCGGTCCAAGCCAGAACAAATTTTGCATGGGGTTCCATAGGGGTTTATTTTAGGTCCTCTGTTTGTTTAATATTTATATTAATGATATTGTACCTTTCCTAAGAAGTCCTGAAATATTTTTGTATGCCGACGATACAAGCTTATTTTTTGCTGGTCCATTTTTACGTCATCTAAATGTTACTGCTAACACGTGGCTCAACCAGTTATCGGACTGGCTTGACTCTAATCAACTTCAGTTAAATGTTACGAAGACAAAATATGAAATTTTTAAGCGACGAGGTAAACCTGACGATTGTGATTTTTTTTTTAAATTCCATGACTCTGTGATCGAGCGTGTAAACGTTTATAAATTGCTAGGAGAAATTTAACCTGGACACCTCATATTAATAAAATGCACGCAAGCATCTTGAGATCTATTGGTATTTTATTCAAAATTAGATTGCTGGTTTCATGTTGGTTAAAATGTCAGTTGTACTGTACTTAAGTTACTTTCATCCCCATTACTGTTTATTAGTTTGGGGCTCAACAACAACAAAAAATATTTATAGGTTGTTTCTTTTGGGAAAACAAAAACTATACGTTGTACAGAAAACCTTCAGCATACTGACCACACAGCACCGTTCTTTTGGAGCGCGGATCTTAGGCTCCCGTTTCTGGCTTGAGCGGCGTCGGTGTCGCCGCCGGCGTAGCCGTGATGTCACGAGACCCCCGTGAGGTCACGTGACACCGGTGACGTTCCGTGACCTCCGTGAGGTCACGTGACCCCTGCGACATCACGTGACCTTCGTGAGGACACGTGATACCGGTGACGTCACGTGACTTTTGTGAGGTAACGTGACCCCCATGAGGTCAGGTGACCCCGTGAAGTCACGTGATCCCCGTGAGGTCACGTGACACCGGTGACGTCACGTGACCCCCGTGAGGTCACTTGACCCCGTGAAGTCACGTGATCCCCGTGAGGTCACGTGACTCCAGTGAGTTCACATGGCCCCTGCGACCTCACGTCACCCTTGTCAGGTAACATGACCCCCGTGAGGTCACGAGTGTCACGTGACCTCACGGTTACGCCGATGGCGTTGGCGTCGCCGTCGCCATCGGCGTAACCGTGCGGAGTAGCAGGTCGGATGAGGAGCTGAGGATGAGGAAGGAGTATACACTCCCATCAGTACCCTTCCCTCTTCCTCCTGAAGAGCTGCGCTCTAATTCGGTTTAACAGGGAGTTGTACACTAAAAAAGATTCAGTGAGTCTACTTTCCCGCACAACACTCGGAGGTCCGATCAGCGCACCTTACGGAGGCGGCTCAGCGAATGATGATACCAAAACATATGTTTAGACCAAAAACGCAGTCTCAGTTGTGACATTAAGCAATGCAAGCCTGACGTTTTGTATTGATTAATGTCACAACTCAGACTGCGTTTTTTGGTCTAAAAATATGTTTCGGCATCGTCATTCGCTGAGCTGCCTCCGCAAGTTGCGGTGATTGGCTCTCCGAGTGCTGTTCGGGAAAGTAGACGCACGGGCTTTTCTTAGAGTGCAAGCGACTTTCATAATTTGAACACACTTTTCTTACCACTCAAAATAATTAGTGACCCCACCTTTTTTTACGCACTTCTTCCTTGTAATACACAATACAATCTACGACGCGGCTATAACAGAGTACCTTGGTCTAGGACTAATTATGGACATCACCAATTAGCATACTTGATACCTGATTTCTTAAATAAACATCCAGCCGTTAGGAAAATAATCTCAGATTGTGGAACAAAGCACAGCTTTAAAATTAGTCTACAGCGGTACCTTCTCTCCATATGTTGAGTAAATACTTTTAAATTATATCTTCGTTTTTTTATGAGTTGTATTACCTGTCTCATTTATTTCCAAAGTAATAAGTGCACTAACGATTGTATAAGCTCTGTACAAAACATGCTGTGTTGATTGTTGCTGATGTGCTATTGTTTCTTCTTGTAATCTTTAATGATTATTGCTTTTGTCTTCGCCTGCTGAGCGTTGTAAACGGCTGATAGGCCCACGTCAGGCAGAGCTAATCTGCCTTTTGGACTGTAACCATGGGCCTAGTGTCTACATAAACCCAGTTCAATTCAACTACTTGCAAATAAAAGGAACGCGTTACAGTTACCGATATAAAGTAACGCACATTATCTTCGCGTTACTTTTTTAGTTATGAATTGATATGTTTTGATGATTTCACGTTAGAGGTATACTTAATCGCCATATTTCTAGAAACATTATGTCTATGCAGACACTTAACATAATTACTTTGTTTTTTTATGGCTTGACCTAAACACTCACCAAAAAAAAATGCAAAGAAAAACGCAAAGAAAACAAAAGATCGCTTAGGTGGGCGCCTAGAAGCATGAAAAACAATTTGTGTAATTTTCTTTTAAGTTTTAGGAAGTAAAAGTAACCAGTGACGTAAATCCATCAACCATTACTCGAACTGCGTAAAGTAGATGCATTACCCGTTACTGTTTAAAAAAAGTAACAAGTACGTTACGCGTTACCGAAAATAAGTAATGCGTTACCGGTAACGTCGTTACTTGTAACGCGTTACCGCAACACTGGCTCTGAGTCATAAAACACTGAACAGTCTTTGTGTCAAAACACTAAACTCTGTCCCCCTCACACTAAAAAAAATAACGTTGCACTCCGAAATAGAACACGGCCCAATCAACAGTGAGACATCATTTAGGGGCGATGTCCGGGATTGTATAAAGGAAACAGAGAGAAGCAAAGCGCCTTTACCTTGAAGGTTATATATGTCACAAACAGCGGCAGAAAGCAAACGGAATGGTTTCGTCTCGTGGCCGTTACAATTGATCAAGATGCGCGGCTTCGATTTTGTCGGAAGAGGACAACGTGAAAAGCAGATCCCGTAAGTTGCTCTATTCGATTTGTCTTCGACGGTCTGTTTATGCATGATAGAAACCAGTGTTATTTGTTTCGTTTCTTACTTACTCTTATTAGCGCCACCAGGTACATGCTTAAGGGCTGTTAACATGCCATTGCACATTTATGCTCCTTTTACCTATAGGCGACCATTACCATGCAACAGACGAGCCGAGGCTTGCGAGGGACCAGCTGCGCTTGGCGCTTAAAGTGTCAGCAGCGCCCAACCCAAATACGCTCATGCCTAGGTTGTTTAAGGAGGAACTTCTCCAAACCTGCTCTGCAGTTTCCTTCCAAATTATTATACCTCTCACGCCTACGAAGTATCATGCAAAGTTTTCTAAACGAAAACACTAAATTTATTTTAGGTGCCAGATGGGGAAGCAGCAAATGTACCCACGTTTGCCAGCCTGAAGGATTCGATGTATCGCGAAAGGCGCTCATCGCAGCCACCGGTTCCTTCATCAGCCAACACTCCGCAAGACAATGACGCCCTCAAAAATACAAAAATAGCAGAGCCGTTCTTCATCATCGACGACCGCAGAGACCCTTGTCTTGGACAGTTGCCTTCGCAATACGAGATGGCATGTAATGGCTGTCGTCAGTAATGACGATTGCGGACGGGACTTTTTTTGTTGTACCTTACATGTGTGACCAACTTGTAACTCTCCATGTTGTAACTGACGGAGTGCCTTGCGCAGCCGTTTACTTTTTGTCGTCGGGTCGGCTAGCTACAAATTTATGCCGGTGCGTTTGAAGGGCTTTACTTACATTCCCATCTGCTAGGATTCCTTCCTAGACCCCTGAAAGTTTCGTGGCGGATTTTGAGCAGGCGCTTTTTGGTGGCCTGCGCGTCGTGTTCCCCCAAGCTGCTCATCGCGGGTGATATTTTCATTTTAGCGCAAAAGATGTGGACTTCCGTTCAGGGGGCGGGGCTCCAAAGCGCATACTTGAGAAACAACCCGCTAATGGCGCCTTCTGACATCCCTCGCGCCTGGGCGTATATTTCTCGGTATTCCTGAGCTTATTCGATTACTTAATTACTTTGACGCGCCTTCGATGAGGGCATTTTCCGACTGGAACGGCGGAACCGTCACAGAAACAGGGGATCGAGAACCGACAACCATATGGGGGCATGGCATCGAAAAATTAAAGCCATGTCGGGAAGATCGCACCCGAACCCCTTTCGCGTTCATTGATTTAATCGAGAGAGACAAGGCCCAAACAAGAGTCATCTTGCTTCAAGTTGGAAGCGGGGGTGCCGTACGTGCGCGAGGTCGGAACTGGGCTAAAAAAGTCAGAAAACTGGCGGAGATTCTAGTACGTGTTCACAGTGGCGTCATTTCGCTTTTTTTCAATTTTTGAACTATGCTCAACCTTCTTTTGAAGTATAGACATTGCTGAGAGCTTTAGCCGGAGAAATAAGTGTCTAAAAAAAGTTGCAGTTGGTTCGTTGTACCAGTGTGTGATGTGTGAGAAATAAAACCAAAATACGTTTGTCGTAAACAGATGGTATCCCTCTAATCGAATGCAGAAAAATGGTTTCGAACAAGCGTGAGAGGAGGAAGGGGTGCGGGGTGCTAGTGCGTGCTTATACACATATCTTATATCTGATGGTATGTTGGGGCCCCGAACAAGGTAATAAAGGAGCGTTGGTCTGTGTTCCGAAGAAGGGTTCCTATGGTTCGGTGAGGTTAACAAAGAAACCACTTATTTCCGCACGACCTTGCACTATTTTAATGTGGCGATCACATAACACCGCGTAAATGAATAAGAAAACAAAGACATATGTCTCGAAGTGATAGTGCCAATGAAGAGCAATTGGGGATTTATCTGTCTAAATCAAAGTTCCGAAATCGCTTCTGTTCGCGCAGTCAAAGCCGTCGGATTTATTTCGAAGTAACAATTTGTTTTCTATTTCAATTTTGTACATTTAGCTCTTTTCTAATTCGTTTTCGAAAAGGTCCGTATATTTCAGTTAGCTTATTTTACTTAGTAGACTCAATGCCATGTATTGGAGAATTTTACAAAAAATTAGAGCTAGAGACATTTTTGCATCTAGAAAGTACTACTTTTCGATGATAACGGCGGTCTAATTTGTGATTGAAAAAGTAATTAAATATAATTTTTTTCGTTTGATTCTTTATGTCTACAGACGAAAGAAGATGAGTATTTCATTGTTGAAGAAGATAATCTAGTCTCATCGATTGAGTCACTAAGAGCCTTTTTAAAATTCACCAAAAAGACCACGTTCGCAAGGCCTGCCGATTTCTACCTGATGCTCTTTGGGTAAGCAAGATAACGTAATTCAGCCTGAGGTCGTGTTGTGCCGTGAGGCAGAGATAACATATCCTAGTTCCTTATGGCGATTCAATGCTCCCGAAGGGTATGTGTGAGATTAAGGCGGTCGTGCGAAAATTTTCGGGCTTAAACTAAATTACACACTGCTTGATCGAATCTTTGGCTTCCATAACCCCCCACATCTGGGACTAGATTTTATTTTAACTCAAAAACAGTCGTAGAATTCTTTTTCATTTTACAGAAACGAGCACAGTTATCTTTCAACTCGTTGCCGGAACAAGTGACCACATGATCGTCTATTACGGATTCTAGGCAGGCAAGTTGCAAAGCCTTGGCGGAGGCCGGAGGGGTATTACTACAGGGTGGTTTAAGGAGAGGCCAGGCTCTTTAAATTGACCGCAAAATTCGGTTTCTTAACCGATCGCGCTACGGTTTTGTGCAGCGTTGCCTAGAAATGGTACATTCTTTTTTTTTGTAAAATTTGGAAAGAGTGAATTTAGCTGAGAAAAAAAGTGAGGAAAGAAAATGTCTTAGCACCTATGGAAACGCAGCGAAGCCACCGGTCTTCAAGCAACACGGCGCCGTTTTGCACAGGAGACAAAAGACGGCGCAAGCGGTCGCGACGCCAAGTGGCACCAACGAATGAGTATACGACATCTTTAGCAGACAAGGAACTGTAGTTCCTTCATGTTACGGGGCCTGTTTTTGTTTCTGCGACTGTCGCCGCCTGCGGAACGCGCGTCGCTTTTGGGTCGAAAAGATCGTCTGCTAGAGACGCCAGCTCTCGGCGCCGTATGCTCGTTCGTTGGAGGCGTTCGTTGCGCCATCTCTTGTCTCCCGTGCGAAACGGCGCCGTGTTGTTTGAAGATCGCTGGCATCGCTGCGTTTCCATAGGAGCTAAGCCTTTTTCTTTGTTTACTTTTTCGTCAGGTAAATTTGCTCTTTACCAAAGTTAACAAAAAAATGCACCATTTGTGGGCAACGCTGCACAAAGTCGTAGCGCGATAGGTTAAGGAACCGAATTTTGTGGTCGATTTAAAGCGCCTGGCCTCCCCTTGAATCACCCTGTAGAGTTGGGCTATTCAGGTGACCGCAGTGATTAGACGCAAACTACTACTGAAATGTTCATCTAGCGGGTTTTTCTCATGAGCCTAATTAGAGTGATTACGCAGTGCTCGTGTCGAATACTCGAGCCGCCTTCGACACTTTACCCCATATGGTGTGATCCCCGTAACTACGTCGTTAATTTTTACCAAGCAGAATAACATTTTACCATAACAGGGAAGCTCCTGTGCTAGTAGTGTTTCCTGGGAGTACAGTGGGGATATATCAAAACGTTTCCAAAATGAATATGAAATAAAAACAAAACCATTTCAAGTTATGGTATTTGAAAACAGAATCCCCTCGAAGATGAACGCACTTGATGCAAGGTCTTGCCATCTTTTTTATTCGCTCTTGGAACGGAATTTCTTCGAGACCCTCAAATACGCAATTGAATTCTTCTGTTACCTTTTCATTCGACGGAAATCTCTTTCTAGCCAAGATATATTGAGTTTTGGGAAAATATTAAGTGTGAGGGAATTCAAACTTCTATTTTGTTATGTTTTTTTTTCCAATCGGAGCAAATACCGAATGCAGATAATTTGCTAGGCATTAAGAAGATGCGACACCTATCTTGCGGAAAGCTTTCTGTTTTGAATTCAATTCATTACCTAAATTGTTATCTACTGGGCGACAAGAGATGCCCACGACTTCCTCTATTTTACGCACTTTTATTTGGCGACTTGCAAAACGTTTTGTCTAAAGTGTCTGATGTGCCGACCGTTTCACTGTGTAACGAACCTGATTCTTCGTTTAATGTGTGCGACGATGCTGGAGCTGCGAAACCCCCAAAATTCACTGTTGAAAACAAAGGCGATAAATATCAAGGGCAACGAAGCTGACTTTTTTTCATTTTTCTTTTCTTTTATATATATATATAGATTATTGCCACTGGGTCATTGATTTTAATTTTGATTAAAAATGCACAAGGTTGTTTCACTTGAACGCTTGTCAAAACTGGACTATTGGACAAATCTATTTGATATTTTCATTCAATTCGTTTGAATTAGTTGGATTCCGGAAAGTTTTCACTGTATCCTTGCACAAGAGAAGGTAAGGACAGCGCACAGAAGAATGGCATCAAGAACTCAGGACGAGCGCTAGAACAACAAACCTGAACAAAAAATCGGCAAAAAAAAAGCTGACTAAATCATAAACAACATTCCCATATTCTAAAATTGGGCGTAGTAAATTTTTGTAAGCAGGCAGTTTTTGTTAGGTGAAAAGCACCCGAGGAGGAGTTGTTTTAACCTCCAAACCGTGACCTGCAAAGCCTTGATATGTTTTTCTTAGGTCATCCGTATCATTCGTACTAGTAGCAGATAAGTGTTCCTCTCACATTCTGCAAACACCATATAAATTCTGCGTTCAAAGTAATAATACATTTTCATGTTTTCTTAAAAAATACATCTTTATGTTTATTTCGGCATAGTTCAGGTATTAGGAGGCGGTATCTAGTTACACACATATGTGCTTATATGTGTCTATACGATATGTGCTCAAGAGAGGACACATATGCGCTGATATCTGTCTCCTCTTTGTCTTCGTCTTTCTCTTGGCTGTATTTACCTTACCTAGTGATGAACAAACTGGCCTCCGTCGCCACTTTTGCTACCTTCGTGCTTCGGTCCGACTCGTGCCAGCAAGCTTAAGTAAAAAAGCATTTCAGTCCAAAATCGTAACATGCCCCCTTTGTTTATGTGCCGGTTAAATTGACTTTACGGCAAGGTACAAGAGACGCGTAAAAAAGTTTTCTTGACCCTCAAAACGAGGGGTAGAGGTGCATAATTTCGGCTAATACGCGCTGCATGCGACTAGTTATTCATGTAATATTTCCGAGGATGTCAGAGCCCTTTATATATGCGAATCCTAGTGATCTAAATTTTTTTAGTATTAGGCTGTCGCAAGCGTCCAAGTTTTGGTTTTAAAATTTCCTGTCAGCAGACGTTAAGAAACAATTTCCTGGAAACGATATTTCTCTTGCAAAGGTTAAGTGGAGTATTTGATTTTGTCGATTGTTTATGCATAGTGAGTGAGTTTAGGAGATATTTAATATTCCTTGAGGTATCTTAATGTTCTAAATACAAAAAAAACCTATGCTTCTCTTGATGCACAATCTTTTTCTCTATCTCTACGTCTGGTTCAAAGCGATGGTCTAGAGAAAGTCGTGGTAAGGGCCGCCGGTAAGTATTGCACTCAAAATCGAGTTTTTTAGGTTGGCAGGGGTGGTGATGGGTAAACGGAGACGACTATATTCTCATCTAAGAACTTTGCATCGATTTTACGGGTGGTAACGTCAGCCCGCCATAACCCTTCCTATATGTTCCAAAATTTTCTCAAATCGACTAATTTGGTGCTTTTTGATGACGCTCAAGTACGTTCTAAATAGAATATTTTTTAATACAAACTAGAGCGTCTAATCACAAGCGTTAGTTAATGATCTTACTTATCGTGACAGTTCTTCTGTTACGTCCCCATTACTGTGTTACTCACCTGCCGAGACTGCATAAGTGTAGCTTTCACGGCTTTTTTTAAAAAAGGACATGTAAAGCCTAAGAAGCCCAAACCATATGTACATACACCGTTTCACGTGATTAATGTTGAGAGCAACAGGGATGCGTTTAATTAGTATTTTCATATTTGCATTTCAGGCGCCGCTTAGGGACACGTAACAAGAAGACTAAGAAATTATCTCATATCGGAGTTTAACCAGTTATTTCTGAGAGATGTCTAACGAATAACGAATGATATTCGCCGTTTGTGCTTGTTGAAATCACGAATTACTGAGTGGGATTTGCAAGTTGGTAGCTGGTTTCACAGAAGATGGCCTTTACCGAATAAAATTAGCATTGCTTGCTTTGAAGTAGTTGGAGAAAGTCAAGTTCAAAATGTCTCTAAAGCACGTTTTGGCCAATTAGTTCACAAATAAAATTTGACGAGAAGGGTTGTCGTCAGGTGATGATCATAAAATCACACTCAACGAATATCTCTTTAATATTTCACCGATATTCGTGGTGAGATTTCTACAACACCAAACGCGAAAATCAAAAACAAATTATGATTGTAAATTTTTATTCCACGTAAAACTCTAAGGTCGCAAATGTGCGTGTGTCCTCTGGAAACCGTGTTTTTTCATGACTAGACAGTTTATGCATTGCCAAACGCTTAATGCAATCCAAACGGAGCTCTAACAATACAACCTGATGCCAAAGTTTTAAAACTCACTGTTTGCTGATACAAAAGTTTGAAGCAATTTTTTTTAAATTTTACACTGGCAAAATGAGTCCCGTTTTCGGTAGCCGACGTCACTCATTTTGATGCGTTGCTAGACTTCGTCGACTGCCTTCGTCTTATTGTGAGTTTCCTAAAACTGTTCACAACATTTGAGTCAGCAAGCTCTTCTGAAAGTTTGGCATCAGGTTCGAGCGCCAAGCGCTACATTTGGTCAAAGACTGAGCACTTAGTTATTCGTAATTTAGCTTTGCGCTGAAAAAAGTAACTGTAGATGTGTGTTTGCGTGTTTGTTTTGCATGTATCTTTCTAAAAAACAAATTTTCGCTGTAAGCACGTCGTTTAACTTCTAGATAGGACTTGTTTCCTTGGCATTCGAGAATTTTTCACAAGCGGTCACGCCTTGACTGATTTTTAATTTAAAGTGGCTGAACGTCTCATAATTCTAAACAGCTGTTTTTCCAAAGAGGGGGATTTTCAGATCACAGAGTATTCTTACAGTTTGAGAAAAACGTTATTGAATGTATATGGTAAGCAACAGATGGATTATTATTTCCAGGTGTCGCCCATGCCGGAACGGTCTGCGTGAAAGGCGCTAATGTGGGAATTGCCGAGGAAGAGCCTCCTCTGTACTATAGCTTCATCGAAATAGCCCACGAAATTGGGCATTTGTATGTATCTTGTAGCTTCCTTCATATACACACGTGGTCAGAGTATCACCCGGGAAAAGCTTTTTTAGTCACCGTTAGTGAATCCCATGCCTTTTATCATCGGTACGGACAATGCTATATGGGTCGATAAGAAACGTGACCATAATAAGCCTTGCTTTGCGTTCCGTAATATGTCCCTGATTTTAGTGTTGAGCATTAGATGGTTCTCTTAGCGTGAACAATATTTTTTGCAGGCTCGGGAGCGTGCACGATGGAGCTGGTCCCGAGAAAAACATCCCGAAACATCCTGGTGATGTTGCTTGCAAGTACCCAGATGTATACATTATGATACCTCCAGGGCAACATGGACCGCCTTTCGCGTTTTCGCACTGTAGTGAGGTGCAGATGCAATTTGTTTTGAAGTAAGTATTTGCTCGAACTTCCTTAGGCGCTGGCATCATCGAACCTTTATTCTTCTTTTGACCCATGACATTTCCTATGCTAATATTTTACCCCGATTTTGAATATACCGTTTGCCAGTTGACGGCTGGATGTTAATTCCAATCGTAGTTACGTAAATCGTAGTTCACTTAAAAGGTAGCTGAATCCACAAAACAAATGACGACGCTAAAAGCGTTACCATAATACGCGCAAGATGTTCCTTAAGCTGTCAGCGATAGTTGAAATGAACTTGCAGCTCACCTGTCAGAAGAGAGGCTAAAATACATAGCATTGTGGTTGTGCTCTTATTCTCGAAATTTCGGTCATTATATCGACTCTGAGAAACATCAAAGCGTTTACCGAAAGGTAGCTGAATTCATTAAACGTGACAAATAATTTTTCTTTTTAGAGCCCTAGTACGTCCGTCGGTTGTTTTGTGTAAACGAACTGAACCGAAACAAACATTACAAGGATGATTGATTCAACGCCCTTAAGGCCCGGTCACACTGAGGCAACAGTCGGACAACTTTATTCGGTAACACGAGAAAGACGCGTTTCCGGTGACCCTCTTACATCGCGGCAACAAGAACAGCAGAGCAACATGTCGCTGTCGCCCGGAATCCCTGTTGGCCGATTTGTGGTCCGACCACCCTATCACACCGCGCTGACGCGGGCCCAACGCTTGGAACACTCCGCCATCTTGATTGTTTACCTTCGTTCGTGTGTGGCGAGGCGTCGGTGGAAATCCGACTCTTGAACGTGCTAGAGTGTTCGAAGGGCCGGCAATTGCCACGGGACGACATCAACTAGTGACTGTGGTTAGAAAACCTGACATGGGGAATAATTTCCACCCTTTATTTTATGAAGATGTTCTTCATTCGCTGACAACGATATGGCCCTATACGAGGAAAATGAAATTTCCGATATATGTTAGGAATTTACGACATCATATAAGGTGCCTCTGTTCAGTTTTTCTTTCTTGCAATTCCTATTTCTACTATAAAATTGAGTTCACACCTGCAGTTCCCTAAAGCGTCATTTGTAGCGCGGTGTCGAGCTGAACTGACAGTACTTAAAAACGGCGACACCGACACTATCGGCCTTCATTACAATAGGTAAAATAAATATTTTTCCACGCTGTATACTTGCTTCCGGTTTCTATGTGGTCGCTTCATTCCCCAAAACGTCCTGCGGATTTTAGAATCAATTCAGGTGTCTGGTAGAGGTGTTTCCTAGTGCCAAGCAAGCAGGCTAAAATATCGCGTTCTTTGATGGCATTTGCAAAGTACGACGAAATCCCCCAAATGTGTGTAAATGAAATAAATAAAGAGAAAAATTAGTTCTTTATTGAAGTCTACGTTGCTTCAAAAAAACTAGCTCGAAATAACTTGGAATGCAGTTAACCCCAAGCACACCTCCAATCCCTTTCACTTTACTTAATTTTTGGGAAACGAGCTGGATGCTGTTGACGTGCGTGAACGATTTGGCAATATCTTTAGTGAAATGTTTTCTGATTAGTGAAATGTTTTCTGATGATACCTCTCCCTTGCTAGTTATTTTACCTGAAGATAGTATACTATTTCATATGACTCCAATTACTATGTGTGCGTCTGGTATTCACAAACTAATAGAAAATCTTCGAACAAGTTGAGCTAGAGTCCCTGATATTATTTCAACGAAAGTGCTTAGGCTGTGCAAAAAAGAAGCTTCCACTTTTTCTGTGTTTACTTTTCCAACAATCCTTACGTACTGGTAAAATTCCTGCAAATTGGAAAGAAGCAAAAGTCACCCCACTTTTTAAGACCGGTCAAAGAAATGAGTTGACGAATTATAGATCAATCTCTTTGACAAGCGTACATAGTAAGCTGATGGAGCATGTAAGTTTCTGGAATATTAGAATTAATTTGTCGAACAACAACTTGCTCTTTGTAAACCAGCACAGTTTCCGGCGGTATCATTCTTGCGAAACCCAGCTCTTTGAATTTGTCACGGACCTTCATTAGAACCTTCACTCTAAAACAGAAACCAATGCAATTTTATGGACTTTAAAAAAAGCATTTGACAAGGTACCACATCAACGACTTCTTCTTAAACTACGCGCTTTGCAAACAGAACCATCTGTCATACAGTGTAATGGAACTACCTCGACGACCGCTCGCAAAGTGTCTGCTTGAACGCGAATCCTCATGTCGTCAGAAAGTACAATCAGCAGTACCTCAGGGAACCGTGCTGGGCCCACTGCTTTTCCTTTCGTACGTAAACGACTTGTCCCCTACTGTCCACTCCACCATCCGTTTTTATGCCGATGATTGTGTGATTTATAGAAAACCATCTAGCATTCATGAGTGTATTGAACTTCAAAACGACTTAATTACAATTAAAACATGGTGTCTAATGTGGCAAATGAAGATAAATATTAAAAAAAACTTAAAATTTTAGTACTAAGCGAAGTCCAGCAGATTATACACACACTCTGTTCGATGGGGTTCTTGAACATGTGCATACATATAAATGTCTTGGGGTTTATTTCACATCAAACATGTCTTGGGAAGCTAACATCTCGGTTTTCTAAGTCGAAATCTTCACATGGCCAACTGGGAAAAAGCTTGTAGCATATACCGTCCTCATTCGATCTGAACTTGATTAGGCTTCTTTATTATGAACACCACATCAGTTGTATTCCACACACAAACTAGAATCAGTGCAAAATAGAGCCGCACGCTTCATTCTTAAAAACTACACGCGCACAAGCATCACCTCACCAAAGGAAAAACTCGGAGCACCAACTCTTGCACACAGAAGGAAAATCTAACGACTTGCATCATTGCATACTTTCTACTACCGCTGCCCATAGAAGAGAGAACTATTTTGCTCCTCTACTCCACGAACAAACCTTCTTAAATTGTCCCCATTACAGTTGGCTAGATACGAATGCAACTCCTTTTCTGATAATATTGTAATCATCCAAGAATCCTTTGGTTTCAAAGATTCTCTTACCACTTACTTAAACGCATAGCAACCGTAACACCTGTTTTCTTGGTTTATTTCTTTTCTGTTTGTGTTTTGAATAATGTTGTACTTGCCCCCTTTATGTAAAGCCCAACGGGCGCCTTAAGGGTGTAACAAATGAAATTAAATGAAATGAAATCAAGAATCATTATCATAGCGATCGTTTCAATGCTTTTATTGTTAACCCTTGCTTTCTTGCGTTATTTTAATGATACTTTAGGAGCAGGCGAGTATAGACAAGCCATTTTATTTCACTAGCGGGAATGTGAGCTGGTCTCTGGGCAGTTCCAATTTCAACACCAGTCTGAACGTTCACGACCGCTTCTGCGACCATTTCCGCAAGAACTTCCCATAATTATGCAGTAAAAACATTCATGAAATTATTTTAGCTGCACGACAGGCCTTAGTTATTGTTGGTTAACGTTTTCCAAGCCTTTATTTTAGTAAGCTCATAAGGAAACGACGTTAATAGGAAACTAGCTCTGCCCTTTAAGCTATATGTGTTGTCTTGTTGTCGGCCCGAAATTCGCCCAGCCAGTCATCAGAGCAGCACACGTTGTCTAGCACAAGTTGCTTCAGTTATCTTTTTCGTTGTCATCCATGTTGTGCTACTGTTGCCGCGATGTGACAGGGTTGTCGGACAACATGGGAAGAGAGAGTTGCACGACTGTTGGACAACATGTTGTGTTGCTGTTGCCGTCGTGTTGCCTCAGTGTGGCAGAGCCCTTAGAATTTTCGTAGGCACGCATTTTGGATAACCACTCGAATTAAACAGGCATTAGTGTATCGGCTGTCTTATGCCTGTGAAAGGACACTTTTTCTATTTTCCTTCGTCTGTGTTCATTAAAGATTTAGATGTTGTATTATTTATTAATCTAATCTCATGAATCAGAAAAACTTCCGTTATGAAAATATTCCCTGGAGGAGAAGATCAAGGGGGACAAAGGACAAACACATATCTCCAAACAGTTAATTTCTCCTCGCTGTGTTGAGATTTGTGTTTGTCCTTTGTCCCCTTGTGCTTTTTCTACAGTGATTATTTTCGTCATGCTTTTCCAGCTCGCTTGCACCATTGCATTATTTTCATTATCATAATAACCTTAATATGCAGGACATTTACCCTTCCCTATTGAAAAATCTAATTTGTATGAGAAATTTCTGTGTCCAACAAAACACATATGAATCATACAAGATATATAAAAACAATAAGAGTTATATGTGAAATTTAAAAAAAGCTTGTGAAAAGTTTCACCTATTTTCTTATATGTCTTTTATAGTTCTTTTTACTTTTCTTATATGGTTCTTACATATTCTTGTATATATTTCATGATTCATGTGTTTATTGGACAGAAGGAATTTCTCATACATATGGCTTTTTCATTAGGGTTGTTGGTGTTCGACGGGCGGCAGCTGATAACACCCGTTTGCTCTACTGACGCCTAACTCCTGATCAGCTCAATTGGTACAGAACTCCACTGGGAATAGAGGTCCCTGATTCGATATCAGGACCAGGTGGATGTTTTCTGTCGTGCACCAGTCACCTAGCTGTGTTTGGAGATTGGCGTTTGTCCTTTGTCCCCGTAGTTGCTCTTCTGCAGGGAATATTTTCATAATTCTAGTGCACCTCGCTTGCACCTTTGGATTAATTGCATTATCATAAAAACATCCGTATTTCTCCCATTGCACACACCCAGATTTCGATGCATTGTTATTTTAAAACATATAATGACCGATTCTTGTTTATTTGCAGGCTACGTGGAGAGCAATGCTGGAAAACACAATCCGACTGTGACTTTTTTAACATCACCAAGGAGGTTGCGAGCCGTTCCTTCACACCGGAGAGGTTCTGTCGACGCATTAACCCGCAGCAATACTCATCAGCCGTGAGCATGACTTCCCTTCCCCTTTGTATACCTTTCCTCTCCCTGAAATCCGCTCCCCTACCACTCGGCAATGCGCGCAGCATGCTGAAGGTCTGTCCAAACGGGACACGTTTTGTGCAGCCAGAGCAATTGCTGTCGCTGCACCATGAATGGTTTCCTTCCGTTCCAATCCGCTTGCAAACGTTTTTTTTTTTGTTTTTTTTTTTGCTGGGGGAAATGTTATGTACGACTTGGGTTTTTGGAGAGGTTTTAAGGGTGCTCATCACGTGAATCCGGAGTCACATGCTCTGCTGGCTGTCGTCAAGACCCCACTGTTGTTGTCAATTGCCAATCTTCCGAAAACAAAGGAGAGGACGGGACGATTGTATGGAGGCGAGGAGGAAAGGCGTGCTGTTTGTATGGTTGATGCCCTCACTGAAAACGTAGGCGCGCGCAGCAAACTTCACGCTTTTTAAAAGCTCGCACATTTCTCGTTTTTTTTTTGTTTTTTTTTTTTTTTTGCTGTGCACGGCATATATTTTTTTCTGTTTGGGTAAGCCTTGAGTCGTGCGCTAACAAAAACACGTTTTAAATGAGAAAAGCTACCTGTCAAGTAATGCCCTAATGCCGATAATGTCTGTGCTGTGTCATGAACATACGTCACAGCTCAGGCTCGCATAGACCTACGTTCTATATGGTTAGAAAAGTACAATCTCGATTTTTTGTCGTTTTAAGAAAGAACAAAGACTTGTTTTAAATTTGTTGATTCACATTACCTCAAACGCCTCTTAGGTATTGCATATGTAAGGACTAGACCGTTGAATATGAAACCTAGACATAAACGGACGTGAAATCGCTAAACATGTACGGAAATAGAACCTACTGCACAACACATTATCTTCTGGGTGATTCCACGTCAATTCATGCAAAAATGGTCCGGGTCATATTTTAGATATTTTTGTTAAAAATATATATGAAAGCCATGTTTTTGGGAGGAACATTCAGCTAGACATGAACGCCGTAACAATTTTTTTCGCTGAGATATAAAATAGAGAAGCTTAAGGCGTGGAAATTGAGAAGATTTCACAATGCTACCTTGCACAGTCGGCATTTCCTTATCGAACCTTTCACGGCACCATAACTTTTTTAATAGGTTTTACAAAGGCTATACAACACATACATAAAAAATTAAAAATATCCATAAAATATTTCAATGCAAACAAAAATATCAAACATGGCACAAAAACGCGTTTTAGAGACATATTCACAATTTCTTTTGCAAATAAACCATCTTTCATAATACTTCACATAACATATAAAAATGCGCGTATTTAAATATTCTTTACGAATATATAAATATGATATGCCCACCCTTAAACATATTTTTGTTATCAACGCGGAAATTCGGCTGATTTCTCAAAATGTGGCAAGATTGGGCGTCGATATCTAAAAACTCCATCTTTTATTTTCTTTAAACTCCCCTTGGCACTTTGCAGTGAATTGAACTAACCTGTGATGGCAAAAGATTGAGTAACATATGACCTCCAAGCGGAAAAAGCCACGACAAACCTTCACTCGGAGCGAGCCGACGTCTTTGTCATAGCGGCTTTGCCGCACAGCACCAAACGTTTTGAGCGTTAGTTATGGCATGTATTTTATATTATTAAAATTCTTTTTTTTCATAAGGGCTGAGTATTAGTGACGCGAAAATGGACTTTGAGCTGGAATATCATTAATTAGCTTACAATTCATAGGAACAAAACGGCCCCACTGTGCGAATTCGCTAACTATGCATAGATAAGCTTAAAACTCTCAGTTATGCGAGTGGCCATGCATACATCCGGCCTCTCGGCATATGATGACTTCCACAGATGAGAAGCCTGAATCCTCTCACAGGTTTTATGGTGGTCCACTCTGCTTGCTTTACCGCACGAAACTCTCGAACCCGTTCCACAGACAGGTAGAACATGCAGACATTTGTTACTTTTTTACGTAGCACTTCCACAAAGTCTTTAGCGGTGGCAATCGTTGAGTTGAGCGAAGATCTCAACTTGGTGAGCGTTGGTTCTTCCACCTACTTCATCACAAGCGCTTTCTCCGTGTCCAGTGGCTGAAAAGATCCATCTTGCCGAAGTGTGCGGCTTCCGAGACAATTCGTGGAATTGGAAGCGATTCTTGAAATGCGCCGCCGCTCCGTCTGATACAAAAATTATTTCAAAAAAGACTGGGAAATGAACATTAACATACTCTTTTATGGCCTATGTGGCTAGAAGAGCGTGAGCTGTGTCATGTTTCGTGTACCATCGGTGACAACGGCAAAGCTTTGCGTGCCTTGCGTGGACGTAACCACACTTGTGGAGAGAGACACTTGAGTTTTTTTTCAATGAAAACTCTGCACTTCGGTTGGAAAGAGTACTGTCCATTTTTCCATAAAATCGAAGTGGAACATCACTGCCTTGGGTGGTAAGGCGGTTCTTGTGTCATGTATCAGGCTTCGTTCAAGGTCAAGGATGTAAGAATGCCTCATATACTTTTCGCTCTCCTATTGCCGCAGGAAGGCAGAAGTGTCCATAACTTTTTTGACGAGTTCGCCAGCGTCCCATAACGCGAAACAGATCTCTTGGTCTTCGTCGAGATGAAGCGACTGCAGCGAGATGCTCTGCGTTTTTGGGCACTTTTCGCAACGGCGCAGAAAGCAATCGTTCTGTGGAGCGCAGAAGAGGTAGATGCGCTTGAGGTCGTCTTCAGTAAATGTCTTCTTTGGGGCATTTGTTATTGCCGTTAAGAGCAACTGAAAATTGACGCAATATATGCATGCGCACACCTCGTGCTCGGGGATTTTTCTTTTACTCATTTTGGTCGTAGGGAATAAAATTTGGAGATGCCTAGTTTGGGTTGGGGATGGTCCTTCCTAAACAGCTGGTAAGCTTCCTTAATAGAGCGGGTCATAAACCTTTTTACGACTTTGAACATGTCGTTGATCATGGCTTTGACGACGTCCTTTTTGTCGGGGCTTTGAACAGAGCATGCGAGGTCGTCGCGTGTGTAGTACTCAATTGCAACCCCCACGTCTTCGGCATTCGCCTTTTTCCCCATGTAGGGATCAGGAGTTGCCCAAACACCACCTTTGCGCTTCAGTTTTCATGTTTGATCAATCACTAGGCAGTCGCACCCGACACCAGACGCAATATTGTTTTCTTTAGGATGATTGGTGGCAGAAGCACGTACAATCGCTTGCGTTCCTGGTGGGAACTACATGCCTTCAGCACTTCGCAAAACGCGTCAAACCACTCTGCGCAGTGCTCACAACTGTCTTCGAGTTCGAGAGTTTCGTGCGGTGAAGCAAGCAAAGTGGACCACCGTAAAACCTGTCAAAGGAATCAAGGAAACTCTCCAGGAAACTCATCTGTGAAAGTCATCATATGCCGAGAGGCCAGATGTATACACGGCCATTCGCGCAACTGAGAGTTTTAAGCTTATGTATGATGCATAGGTAGCGAATTTGCAGAGTGGGGCCGTTTTATTTCTGTGAATTGTAAGCTACTTAATGGCATTCCAGCTCAAAGCTCCTTTTCACGTCACTAATACTCACCGCGTATAAAAAAAGAATTTTAATAATATAAAATGCATGCCATAAATAACGCCCAAACGTTTGGTGCTGTGCGGCAAAGCCGCTATGACGAAGACGTCGGCTCGCTCCGAGTGAAGGTTTGTCGTAGCTTTTCTCGCTTGGAGTTCATATGATACTCAATCTTTTGCCGTCACAGGTTAGTTCAAGTCACTGCAAAGTGCCAAGGGGAGTTTAAAGAAAATTAAAGATTGAGTTTTTTAGATATCGACGCCCAATCTTGCCACATTTTGAGAAATCAGCCGAATTTCCGCGTTGATAACAAAAATATGTTTAAGGGTGGGCATATTATCTTTATATATTCGTAAAGAATATTTAAATACGCGCATTTTGATATTTTTTGTGAAGTATTATGAAAGATGGTTTATTTGCAAAAAAATTGTGAATATGTCTATAAAACGCGTTTTTGTGCCATGTTTGATATTTTTGTTTTCATTGAAATATTCTATGGCTATTTTTAATTTTTTATCTTTGTGTTGTATAACCTTTGTAAAACGTATTAAAAAAGTTATGGTGCCGTGAAAGGTTCGATAAGGAAATGACGACTGTGCAAAGTAGCATTGTGAAATCTTCTCAATTTCCACGCCTCAAGCTTCTCTATTTTATTTCTCAGCGAACAAAATTGTTACGGCGTTCATATCCAGCTGAATGTTCCTCCCAAGAACATGGCTTTCATATATATTTTTAACAAAAATATCTAAATTATGACCCGGACCATCATTGCATGAACTGACGTGGAATCACCCTTCTATAAAAAGATAATACAAGTACGACTAAAGTTTAATGTTTTCACCCAGTTGGGTATCTTACAGGCCCATAGGCATAAAATATGTCAACACCTCCTTATTCGCTGACCATCTATCTCAATTGAAAACGCCATCGCTTTCGGAGACATTTAGACATTTGCTGTAGTGTCTCTGGTTATGTGTTCATATGTTCAACACAATTTGATATCTAAATTGGTATTCAAAACGTAATCAAACTTTTGTCCCACAGCAAATATTTGAAGTTAACCACCTTTCTTGCTACAAATATTTTCAGAGTATGAAGAACTGCGTCGTAACGTGCCGTAATAATGTGCCCACCAAAAACGGTTACAACACAACAAAGGAAGAAATCCACTTCGCTCATTTGGCTACCCATGCGGGAATAATGGAGAAGTAGGATATCCCAAAATACTTTTTTTTTTTTTTTAGTTTTCAAGTAGCTTGGGGGACTTGGGTGATTCTAATGAGTGCAGAGAACCTGTCAGTTAGGGGAGCTAGAGCAATAACAATTAAAATGGAAACTCCGGTCCATACTTTGGATTTTGGGATTATGACTGTTTTTAGTGGAGACAGCGTCCCTGAATTGCTATGTGTAATTTTCTTTTTCTCGTTACTGTCAAAAAAAAGTCAAATTTGGGGGTTTTACGTGCCAAACCTACGACGGGCATCTGGCACGCCCCAGCGAAGGACTGAGGATTAATTTGGACCACCTGGGGATCTTTTGACGTGCAACCGAAAGCTCGGTTACACGGCGCCTTCTCCGCAATAAGCCTCCGTCATTTTCTCGTTACTGTGAGCAGTTTCAAAGATATGGACGCCTCAAAGTTTTGGTTGGGGCGCGGTCGACAAAACCGAAACTAGCCGCTCGAGGTCCCGGCAACACTGGAAATCAGCCGCTATTTGAACTTGACGTAAGGATCCTTCTGGTTCAACGAGTACGCAGGCCGAGCGGCACCTTCCTCCGTTGTGCTAGCCGTCTAAAGATTGGAGGTCAGCTGATTTTTTTTTTTTTCAATTATGTATACGTGCATGGTAGTTATCCAGCATATGTAACAAGAGTTACTGCGTATACCCAAAAGCTAGCGACTGGAAAACGAGTGAACTCGTTCGGTGCCGTACTCGGCGACTGTTGCCGTGTGTGCGGTCGGCCGTACTTGTCGCTAGGACTGAATTGTCATCGGGGCTCAGTGGATGGAGCGGCGTTGCTCTACGCCACGCTGCCGGTGACATACAGTACTGGGGGGCCTCTCGCTTTAGCGCTGCGGGTCAGTCCCAGACACGAAGCTTTGAGGCTTTCCGGCGCGGGCCGCGGCGCGCGAACACACGCGTGCTGGGCTGTACACGTGTGTTTTTTTGTTCTTTTTTCCTCGGGCGCGTAAAGGCCGAAGTCCAAAATCCACTCGTCGAACAGCGTTCACCCACACGTTCTCAAATTTCCGGTCCCTTGGAAACTTATGCAAAAGCACCTCCGTGTTGCGCAGCCGGTTGTTTGAGCAGCCCACAGCGCTACAAGTTGTACTCGCCATCTTTCGAGGAACCGCTGGGCAGTCTTCGGCGCGCCGAGTTGCTCGCTAAAACGAGTCTTGCAGCCCTCACAAGTAAATAAACAAAAGGCTATAACGAAGCCACACGGGCTACAGATAAAAGAAACGGCCAAACACGCCAATCACAAGCCGAAGTAGCGGTGGTAGCGGCTCAAAAAAGCGCACTCCGCGCAAAGCCCGGACCGGAGGAAAAAAAAAGAGAACGATACTGACGTCACGGCCCAATGTTGCTTTAGCAATCGGCAACCCGCTGGCCGCCCGCTAAGGAGCAGCGGCTCGCGGCGGGTCGCATTTTTATTATCGGCATTAGTTGAAAATGCGGCGTTCCACGGACATAATAATTTGGCTGGGGTCGTATTTTGTGTCACTACAGCGATACCAGTAATTTATTTTATGTTGAGTTTTGGCCGGAGTTGCCCTTTAAGAAAAGCATTAAGTGCCGGGTACTGAACATCTTACCATTGCTCGGTAGCCAATAAGATCTCGGCATCGGTGGATAAGAACGTCGAAGAGCCGATCACGCTCTCAGAATCAAGACCATCATGGTCCCCACCCTGCGATCTTTCAACTGACAGCGACTCTATGTGTGCTTCAAAAACGGTTTATCAGTATATATTCTCCTAGGGAACACTAGGTAGACAATTAATTTTATATATATTTTTAGTTAGCTCGACACTTTAGAGGTGCAAGTAATATCCAGCTCCAATGAATCTTCAGTGATACACAGCCTGTTCATTTATGCTTTCTAAATTTGTTTTCAAAAAGGCCGTTAATCCTACATTAATAGAGTCTGCTATCTTTAATGGTGCGAAAATATTGCCGCGCGCCAAGTAGGCAGCGCGGCCGTAGCCTAACGGTTGTCGCGCTTGCCTCCCACGCGAAGGGCCAGGGTTCGATTCCTGGCCGCGGCTACGCATTTTGTTGACACTGTAATGTGATGTTCTGGTGAATTCTAAAACCGTCTAGCTGATTCGAGTTTAGAATGTTCTACGCGTCGAACCTTCTACGTCGAATGCTCCAGAAGCCAACGCGTGTACAAAAACGGCTCCGCGTGGCAAGCCGGAGTCAGTTTCGCCTCAGCGCATAGAGTAATATACACAAGGTAAAGAGTGGACACTGCCATAGGCCCCAGCGGCCCAGATAGACCAGTGGCAGATAGCGCTCCTAGCGGGCGGTATTAAGTATAATCTCATTCTGTTTCCGGTCAAGTTAGTTTCGGTTTGGGCGTTGCTGCTCCGGTTTCTCCGGTACCCTTCTCTCTCTCTTTCCTCCCCGCTTCGCTCGGCTCTCGGGAGCTCCATGACTCCCGAAGCCGCTGTTTTTTTTGTTGTTTTTTTTGTTACTGACCCACTTTTGCTTTATTTTTTACGATAGGGTCCGTGCAAAATGTGTCAAACAATATTTCAACTAACTTTACAAAGCAGAAGTATATATTTTTCTTGTTCTTATTCTATTGTAAAGCATTGAAGTTACACAATCGCCGCATTGACTCCTGGCTGGTGGAGCATTTTGGGGTCAACAACAGTAAGTGGTTCGAACACATTTTATTGGACCACATTCATGTATGCATGATTTACTTCAGAAGCTCTGTATGTTTTATACGAAAGAGAACGATACTCACAAAATAAATGAATATGAAGGACTTCGGCACATCGCACACTTCGTAATAGATTTTTAGCGGAATTAAGTTAACAAAACCTTTCCACGGAGAACATGCTGTATGATAGATTCACTTTCACGCCGACTCGGATACAGGAAGTAAGTGCGAAAATAAATAAGACATCGCTATCATTACCGGTCATAAGAGTATAATAACAGTGCGAAGCACACGCCGAATAGTAAAAATTCCCGATTTCCGGCAAATATAAAAAACACCGATTTGCATAGCCTCAAACTCACTGCTGGCGAGCCATTACCAAACGATTAGAACTCTATTCGAAATCTGACAAGATTCAACGTCTCTAAACATTCCCCAAAATTGTTCAGAAAAGAAATATGGCTTCAGAAAAAAGCGGCTAAAAAACTATGGACAGTGGATGCAAAAGTGGATACGTTTTCTTTCAAATATTTTTAGCCTCTATACACTATTTTCTATCGAAATTTTGTAGAAAGTGGGAAAATATTTTTGTTAGGGAGCCGTGGTACACATTCGCTGGAAAAAGGGGAAACAAATATTTGGAGAGCAAGCTGCACCGCCCACTTAATAAGCATTTTTTGTTTTTGGTTTGGCAACCGCCTCTGTTAATACGTTATTAACAGTTAAACCTGTTTTGTTCTTACTAGCCACTGAAGAGTGCAACCGAACTTTGTCCAAATTCCGGTTAAGAATTTAAACATGTCAACAGAAGCGTATTCTGCAAAACAATTTTAAAAACCCTTTGTGGTACTCCTCTGGGCAGACTTGTACACGTTACTGAAAAATAGTAAGGAATTACATTTACAATTACTCAAGGCTAAATTGTAATTTATTACAATTACAATTACCCTCCCATGAAAGTAACTGACCGTTACCCCAAAAAGTAATCCGTTACTTTCGTGGCCGTTACTTTTAACATTATTATCCTCAAGTAAGAAACAAAGGGAAGAAGGTTTTTCAAGTTCTTATTGTTGCCACCTGTTCCATTTAATGACGTTGAGTATTTTGAGCAACAGCTGGCTCTCGAAAGTCTCGTCAAACATTCTGCGTTATTTCTTACTCAATATGTCGACTGCTACGCTGAACACCATTTGTGCTGAGGCACTGGATGGGAGTGCCGTATTGTTCCTCACGAATGCTTCCTACTCTGCATTGAGCTTTTTCAGCGAAGCAAGGGAAGTGCTTTTTACCCCGAATGAAGAGCAAAGCTTCGTCGTTGCAGCCGTTGCCTGGTATTCGAGAGATTTAGTAGATCCTTCTAAAACGTCCAATACCCGCGATAACGGTACCCGATAACGATATGATGCATACGCAAAGACGGCGGCGAAGTATCGGATATCGCTATCGGAGTCATCGGACCGATCTGCTAAAATTCTCCATTGTCTAAATAAGGTGAGTAAGGTGATAATTAAATAATAAATAAGCTTTGGCTCGTTATTCTTCCTTTGCTTCTGAACAGTTCGAGCCTCACTTGAGAGGTTGGTGAATTAAAAAAAGCTTTCCAGTATATAAATATAAGTAATAAAAGAAAAAGAAGGACACTCATAACAACAATTAATTAGAACATCGGTTAAAACAAGGAAATGAAAACGCACGTTTGCCATGTGTACCTTTCTTGGAGCCGTTCAAAAACGCACGGAGCACGAACCGACTGCAGTTTACTCCGGTGTTCTCCAGGTAGACGTCCGCTGATGCCACGGGCACCGAAGGGTAGAGTAGTAAGTAAGCCACAGCTATGGCCCCACTCACGAATTTCACTCTCTCTTCAAGCCCAGAATATAAAGTCTACGTCAGCCACCATTGTTTTATTTGTAAAAATATCTGCTTGAGACTATTACTATTTTCTAAGTGCTCGCAAAAAGGGTAGGGTAGACGGAGCGTTGTCTCGTGTTGTGACATTATGAAAATAGTCGTAGTCACTATAACCGAGAAGGACATTGTTAATCCTTTTCACTGCACTTACCGCCTCGAGCTTCTCGAAGAGCCGCACAATTACTTGGTGCCCTCCTCTCCCCGTCTTCGATCGCAAAGAAAAAACAGTGGGACTAAAAAAAAGCAAAAATAAATTGCCCCCCCCCTCTTTTTTTTTTTTTTTTGTAGAGTTGTTTATTTGGATTTTTTTTACATTAATGTTAGGGTCCCCCCCCCCCCCCCCAAAAAAAAAAAAATAGATTCAGAAGCTTGATGTTGCAAAAAAAAAAAAAAAAAGGCTTTGCGGAATTGAATTGAGCGCCAAGCCTCCCTTTGCGGTGGTCGATTCGCGTGACAGCGCTCGACTTTACAAAAATGAAAAAAAAAAAAAAAAAAACTTTATTTAGAAGGGGGGGGGGGGGGGTGGGGGGGGGGGTTGGTTCTGACAAAAAAATTTAACGGATTACAAGGAATCCGTTACGTCAAAAATGTAAGGGAATTACTTTAAAATTACTCTAGAAAATATGTAATTATTCCGTTACTAAATTACTCATAAATGTAAGGGATTACAAGTAATTTCGTTACTTGTAACGGATTACGTACAAGTCTGCCTCTGGGCAAAGGCTAAAACCACCCAGACCTCAAAGTGTGCTATGCAAGGCGGCACACACTCCTAGAACTTGTGTCACACTCTTTATTATGGGAAGAAAGTGATTTTCTAGTGGCTGAATGAAATGAAAGGCAGGCTGTGATGGTACTACTAAGTTCCCGAAGAATTTTCCAGACACGTGGTATGCTTTAGGAACAAGACAGTATTGGTGAGGCCTGGTCAAGTTATTAGGCTCATCCGATAGCAGATGAGAAAAGCCACAGCTGTAAGTTGTCTGTTCAAGCAAAAGCTTGATTAAATAGCCCCAAACGTAATAAAAAAATAGACGAGTCATCAATTATGTTAGACCTGATGTCTGATGCCAGCTCAGAAATATCCTCTAGTGGCGGGAAGTTATCAATTGGAAGACATTCCACAATGTCTGAAATTAAACTTTCATGGTGCGAAGATATTTGCAACTCCTTTAGGAGGTCAGCCTTGTCATCCTCTACGTTTTCATTGTCCGACAGTTTGAACAGTTTCTTTATCCAGAGGTGTTTTAGTCCTGAGGTGAACTGATGCACATTTGGGCTTGTGTTGCAGCCCAGCATGTGTCGTATATAGCTCCAGAAACGTTCTCAAGTGTGTCTTGCTGCAGGCGTCGTGAAAGTAAGAACTTAGTCATGGCTGCTTGAAAGCTCATCCCAGAGCATAAGGACACATTTTATATTAACTTGCCACCCAATGATGGCTTATGGCTGCCTCCTACTTTGTAACTGCCATGCTGAAATCCATCCGAGTTACTGGTGGAAAAATCAAGTATCTCTGATTCTCCCTCCAGAATGGCATGACACAACTTCTGCCCTGTCTTCTTGAACTTTTTAGCTATTTAGACAATCAAAATTATGCACATCCTATCACAGAAATAGGCTGTAGCCATGGTTGCCTCAGGAAGTTCTTTGGCATAAACAAGAGATATGATTGCAAGAAATAGTAAGGCACTCAGTACCTGTGGGGCACAATTTTCTTGCATGTTACAGAAAGGTTCTTGAAAAAATGTGTCTCTCAGTAAGTTTCGGAGCCGATTGCAAGCTCATCTCATGGATAGAACAATAAAGTTCAACAATAGAAGACCACTCAATGACCTCATTTCCAATGCAAAGTTTGTGGGCTTGGAGATTGCTCTTGGTTGTTTTGGGAAGGTGCGGAACATCAAGGACAAAGTAAACGTGTTCGTTGTCAACTTCAAAAAATGGCTTATCTCCACACACACCAAGGGTACGTTTGAAGCCCCCTAACCACAGACCACAGCCTTTACTGTGAAGCCAACAGTCTTAAAGGGGCGATGCACTGATAGTTGTATTTTGCGCAAATACCGCTTAGAACGAATCCCTGGCGTTAATGATCTGTGAAATACCCGTTCGTTTTTATCGCACGCAATCGAAGTCGCAGAAAAAATAAAGAAAAACGAGCAGAGTTCACCCCTTCAACTCGCAGCCAGAACAAGCGGCCCCGTGATCTGGAGCCGATTATATGCCGCCAATGTTCATCATAGCCATGCGCTGGGGTTGGCAAGGCACAGAACACGCGCTAAGTTCCAGACATTGTTATGGTTCGGCTGTTGTCGTCATTGCAGTGATTGGACACAGGACACTACCCGAATGTTTCTCGAGCTATCGATTATCACAAGCCCAAATCAAGTGTCCACGCCATGCTCGGGTCCAATTTATGAGCCGTATTCAACTATCGTCACTGGGCGATACTGCTACCGCCCAGCTACGTCATCAGGTTTTTCGAAGGCGAGATTGAATGAAAACACTCGGTTTTGTCCTCGAAATTACAGCGCAACAAAGGAGTTTCTTGGTCAGTGGCGTTGCGTGCGAGTATCCTTGAGTCCCACTAGTGCCAGTAAGTTCGTCTAAAGTGAAAAACATTCCAATTGAATATCGTTGCACCGCCCTTTTAAGCTCCCGAATGAGAGAAATGAGGAGACTGCGTTAAACAGAAGACGTTGTTGGAGTGTGCACAACAGTGTATGCAAGGGGCTAAACGCACCTCCTGGAAATTTCAGACAGCATAACAACGCACGCTCTATCTGCAATGTTAGAGGTTCGTTCAACACCGTCATCTGTAAACCCATGGACAATGTCGTATGCAGGGTCGTAAGTTAATTTCTTTTTTTAAAACAATCTCATCGAAAATCAACGTGCACACACTCTCAAGTGCAGCCAGACAGCCTGGCAGAAGCAACAGCGCGAGAAGCTCGAACCGATCGGCTCCACGAATTCACGCCGAGCATGCGAGCACGCGGGCGGTCATGCGTCACCTTGATTGATGCAAAGTCGACCGAACATGATGCAGCAGAAATTACAGATGGACGGCACGCACGGCAGGGACAAACGACGGAGGGACGAGCAGAGGCCAAGCAGAATGATGCAGAGGCGACGGCGTGCAGGCGGGCAGGCCATGGCAGGCGCCATTCACCACGTGGTTTTTGTGACGTATTTGATTTAAACTCTTTAGTCGTTTTAAGTACTTTAAACAATTTTAAAGTATTGCCATTTAAAAAATAAATACTTTTCTCAGAAAGAGTTTTAATTAATTTTAACCAGATTGCAGAAAAGCGCCACGTAGCGGAGGGTATTAAACGCACTATCTGGGCCGCGAATCGGCTCCTGCGTCCCCTCTTTACGTTTACTATATTACTCTATGCTCACCGTTCGATCTCGCTGCTTCGTCGCCTTCGACGCTCGCGACGCTCTGTTGTTATCTTTCTTTCTCCTTTTATTTTCGGGCACAAGTTCGCCCCCATTAAACGTTCAGTTTGCACAGTCATTTGCTGCATCATCACTTGTCATTCCTGACATTTTGGTGGAGGTGCTGCGTAACAGGAAAGTAGATGACGGCGGCGGCGGTCGGGGACTGCGATTGCTGGCCGTTCATCGTCGGCTTCGTTGGCTGCTTGGTCCTGGATGGCAGAAGTCCGTATTCCGGGTGTAGACCTTGGGTGCGGCGACTGGTCCGAGTTTCAGGTTCCGCGTCGAGTGTTCTCCTCACCGGGCTCGGAATCGGGCTTGCACTGCGGGCCCTGGGAGGGAAACGCTGCACGGGCATGCGCCGGGGAAACTAGGTGCGGCAACCCCTGGAGGTGGAGGTGCCGAAGACGACCGACGCCAAGATCCTCTACGAACGTCGGAGGGCCCCCACTCGAACGCTACCAGAGACCGAGACGACGCCCCTGCAGCGGTGTCCAATAACCTAAACGTCGTCATTGACGGCCACGACGCATCAGATCTCGTGGACACCGGAGCAGACTACTCGGTCTTGAGTGGGAGACTCTCCCGCCGCCTTCGAAAAGTCACCACGCCGTGGGATGGACCCCAAATACGAACCGCCGGAGGACATCTCATCACGCCAGTCGGGAGATGCACTGCTCGCGTCGAGATCCACGGTGAGACGTGCCCTGTGAAGTTCGTCGTTCTGCAAGACTGTTCGAGGGACGTTATCCTCGGAATGGACTTTCTCCGCGAGTATGGCGCCGTCATCGACCTCGGGGCAAACCAGCTGACGCTGCGAAAGCCTGTTTTACCACCGGTGGAGACCAACACGACGTCAACCGCGATCCGAGTTATCGCCGACCATGTGAACTTACCGCCGCGGTCGAGTGTTTTCGTCACCGTCATAACCGACTCAGCCCTGCACGGTGAAGCTCTTCTGGAAGGCAGCGTCCAACTGCACCTTGAGAAAGGAATTGGCGTCGCACGAGGCGTAACGGATCTCCAAGAAGGACGTACAGCTGTTCTTGTGACAAACTTCCGAGAGGAGCCGCAGCACCTAACGAAGAGTACCACTGTGGGCCACATTGAAAAGTTTCAGGCGCCAGCCGTGGTCACCGCAGTCTCCGAAGAAACCTCGTCGTCACAACAGAACAGCACGCCGCCGCCGCCTATCGACATCAACCCCGAGCTCCCAGCTCCTAAGCGCCGGCAACTGGTTGATCTCCTCGCCGAATACAGTGACTGTTTTGCCACGTCGTCGAAAGTTCGCCAAACACCAATGGCGAAACATCGCGTTATTACCGACGACGACGCGCTCCCTGTCCATCAGTCGCCGTATCGAGTCTCCTTAAAGGAAAGGAAGGTGATTCAGGATCAAGTACAAGAAATGCTCGACGACGACATCATTCAACCCTCATGAAGTCCATGGGCGTCCCCAGTCGTCCTTGTAAAGAAGAAGGACGGAACCCTGCGGTTCTGCGTGGACTATCGTCGACTGAACGCTGTGACGAAGAAGGACGTATATTCGCTCCCCCGCATCGGTGATACGTTAGATCGACTGCGCCACTCCCGATATTTTTCGTCGATGGATCTGAAGAGTGGCTACTGGCAGATTGAAGTCGACGAACGCGACCGGGAGAAAACTGCCTTCGTCACTCCCGACGGACTGTACGAATTCAAAGTGATGCCGTTCGGGCTTTGTGCAGCGCCAGCCACCTTCCAGCGTGTCATGGACACCGTGCTGGCAGGTCTGAAATGGCAGAGCTGCCTCGTCTACCTCGACGACGTCGTGGTATTTTCACGAGATTTCGACGAGCACCTGAAACGACTTCGAGCCGTGCTTCAAGCCATCAAGAACGCCGGCCTGTCACTCAAGCCGACAAAGTGTCGATTCGCCTATGGTGAAGTTAAGTTCCTTGGCCACGTCGTGAGCAACAAAGCTGTTCTCCCGGACCCCGAGAAGACCCGCGCCGTAGCTGCATTTACGCCGCCGTCTGACAAGAAGGCTGTGAGAAGATTCCTCGGGCTTTGTGCCTACTACAGACGATTTGTTCGGGACTTCGCCAAGCTGTCCGCACCGCTGACGCACCTCCCGAAGGACGCCGTAAAGTTCGAATGGACAGACGAACACCAGCGGTCATTCGATGAGCTGAAACGAAGACTCCAGACGCCCCCGATTCTTGGCCATTTCGACCAGTTCGCTGATACAGAGATCCACACGGACGCCAGTAACACCGGACTTGGCGCGGTGCTAGTTCAAAGACAGGACGGGGCAGAGCGAGTCATCGCATACGCGAGTAGGACGCTGTCTAAGGCAGAGAGGAACTACTCTACAACTGAAAAGGAGTGCCTTGCTGTCGTCTGGGCAATAACAAAGTTTCGCCCATATCTGTATGGAAGTCCTTTTCGCGTGGTCACGGACCACCACTCACTCTGCTGGCTCGCTAATCTGAAAGACCCCTCCGGACGCCTCGCCCGGTGGAGCCTGCGACTGCAGGAGTTCGACATGACCGTTGTGTACAAGTCCGGCCAGAAGCACAATGACGCCGACTGCCTGTCAAGATCTCCTGTCGAGGCCGGTCCTTCCTGTATCGAAGACGACGACGACGAGTGTTTCCTCGGCGCTTTGGACGTCAGCGGCATGGCAGCACTCCAACGAGACGACCCTGAACTGCGAGCGCTAATCGAGCACTTAGAGGGACAAGCAAATTCGGTTCCCCGTGCTTTCTTAAGAATCCTGCATACATTCTCCATGCGGCAAGGGGTGCTGTACAAGGAGAACTTCGTCAACAACAACACAGCATGGCTGTTGGTTGTTCCTGCCAGCCTTCGAGACGAAATATTCCAAGGATGCCACGACCCAACGGCTGGACACCTCGGCAACAGCAGGACGCTCGCCAGGATTCGAGAAAAGTACTACTGGCCGAGGCTACCGAAGACCGTTCACCTATACATTCGATCATGCCACGACTGTCAGCGACGGAAGAAACCGCCGACGAAGCCGTCAGGACTTCTGCATCCGATTTCTCCCCCGTCTATGCCGTTCCAGCAGACCGTAATGGATTTACTTGGCCCTATCCCGCCGTCAACGTCGGGAAACCGCTGGATTATCGTCGCCACCGATTATCTCACACGGTACGCCGAGACGAAAGCCCTTCCAGCAGGCACGGCTGTTGAAGTCGCCAAGTTTTTCATCGAGACCATTGTCCTCCGGCACGGCGCCCCTGAAGTCCTCATCACAGACCGTGGATCTTCGTTCATGGCCCAGCTGAAGCAAGAGATCCTTCGTCTCAGTGGCACCAGCCATCGTCGAACCACTGCATACCACCCGCAGACCAACGGGCTGACCGAGCGACTCAACAAGACAATCGCCGATATGATCTCTATGTACGTCGACGTAGAGCACAAGACGTGGGACGAGGTGTTACCCTACGTCACGTTCGCCTACAATATGGCGGTTCAGGTGACCACTGGATTCACCCCTTTCCAACTGGTACATGGTCGGAAGGTAACGACCATGCTGGACGCAATGCTGCCCCATGAGCCATCTGACAATGAGAGCGACGACGCCCAGGCGGTTGCTCAACGCGCCGAAGAAGTCCGCCAGCTCGCCCGACTCAGGATTCAAGACCAGCAACGCGTCGACGCGGGCCGCTACAACCTTCGTTGCAGGGACGTTCACTTCCAGCCCGGAGACAGGGTGTGGGTGTAAACGCGCATCCGTCGCCGCGGCCTCAGTGAGAAACTGCTTAAACGGTACTTTGGACCATACGAGGTACTTCGTCGCCTCGGCGAGCTGAACTACGAGGTGATGCCCGACGGAACAAGAACATCATCACGCCGCCCACCACGACCTGAAGTCGTCCACGTCGTGCGCCTGAAGCCGTACTACGCTCGATAGGACTGTGGATCTTATGTGTTTCAAATAACTCTTTAGTTTGCCGTTCTTTTTATGTGCTTTGTTTTGTTTTGTGTTGCATCGGGGCGACGCACTTTTTTAAGGGGGAGTAATGCCGTGCGCCAAGTAGGTAGCGCGGCCGTAGCCTAACCGTTATCGCGCTTGCCTCCCACGCGAAGGGCCAGGGTTCGATTCCTGGCCGCGGCTACGCATTTTGTTGACACTGTAATTTGATGTTCTGGTGAATTCGAAAACCGTCTAGCTGATTCGAGTTTAGAATGTTCTACGCGTCGAACCTTCTACGTCGAATGCTCCAGAAGCATACCTCGGCATTCTCACTCATGAGTGCGATCACTCACGATCACTCACGCTCACCGTCAGATTTGAGGTGATCGTGAGTGAGGCCGCGAGTCTCGAAAAATTGTGAGTGTGAGTTTGAGTGTGATCGCGAGTTATGTGAACTCATGAGTGTGACTGTCAGTCCTGAGAACTTATGAGCGTGAGTCTGATCGTGAGTGTGATCGTGAGTTCTGAGAACTCATGAGTATGAGCGTGAGTGTGAGTCCTGCGAACACATGAGCGTGAGTTTGATCGTGAGTGTGATCATGAGTTCTGAAAACCATTGAATGTGAGTTTGAGTCCTCAGAACTCATGAGTTTGAGTGTGAGTTCTGAAAACTGATGAGCGTGAGTTCTGGGGACTCATGAGTGTGAGTGTGAGCTTGAGCTCTAAGTGAAGTACTCATGAGCGTGAGTTTCGAGGCTCATGAGCATGAGCCTGAATCAAGACGTGAGTCTTAGGGTAGATATGAGTCCGGTGATTGCATTAGTGTGCCTGATGACGTGAATCTGAAGACCATGGCCACGATGGGTCGCGATGAGCGCTGGTATTAGCTGGATTGGTCACGTGAGCTCCCGGACCATCTTAGTGGGCGAGGAGACTCCCGCTTCGCAACTATTGCGACGGGCTTAGGGTTGGTTTGGGTGTCGCTCGCCTGCTCCTCCGCCATGTAAGCGCGTTGGGTCTTGTGGAGGGTGGGGGAAGAAGAGGGGGGGGGTGCCTGTTCTTGGCGGGCTCCTCCTTGCCAGCGCCCTCTGCAATGTCGGAACCAACTGTGGAGGGCAGAGGGAGTATGGGGGAGGGGGGGGGTCGCTTTCGTCTCTCCTCGGCGTTCGCGCTTCGCTTCCCGGCAGACGGCGAGACGCCGATGGACTGATGGCACCTCGAGGCGGTGCGGTAACGTCGGAATCGGGGAAGCGCTCCAAACGGTTAGCGCTCCTCCCTCTGTGGCATTAAAAGGCTAGTGTGGATTTCGGCTCCTGTTGCCGAGTTGGTGCCGTTGCACATAGAATTTTATGATTGCGTCGACTATACCGTTCGCACGGCTGCGACTCAGCACCCAGTCGAACAAACAATTTTATCTTTCCGCGCTCCTCACCGTACTTTTCGCGTATGAGTTACCCTCAAAAAGTGCAACGAAGGCGGTGTCATGATAGATCAAAGCTTCGTGTGAGATGTTTTACATTGTGCGATATCGTGCTTTTATGTGTTGTTCGGGGCAAGATAGCACAAGCGCATGATATCCAGCCGGCAATGGCCAGGCGGAGCCACGAGAGTGCTGCATTCAGCTCCACAAGCGGAGGTGCCTCAGTTAATGGGGCGGCCAGTCAGCCCGTCAGGCCGTGGGGAGCGGCGGCAACCCCAATTTCAGCAGTTCCTGTGTGCACGTGCGCACCATGTCCCTGTTTATTTATGTTTAGAGCACATTCTAGAGTTGTCATTTGAACACCAGTTTGAGTGCCTTCACCACTTGTGGGGTCACTCTATAATAATCGCCGCCCGATCGGTCTGTCTTCGCTCGTCTCCCAGGAAGTGACACAACACAATGAGAAGGCAGCGAATGGGTTTACTGCACTTCCCGGTTGCCCGTCTTCGAGAGCCGGCAGTCCGGACCCGCCGACCCTAGTTGTTGCCCGTCGTTCATAGCTCGCAGTTGGAGTCCGTATCCAGGCCTGCGGATCGTTCTTCCCACGCCAGCGCTGCGTAGGCTAGCTGTTCCGGGCTATCACAGCCAGTCTCGCTGCGGAACCACTCGTGGATTGTCATGGCCTAGGCCGGTATGGCCAGGGTTCAACTTTTCCGCCGGTCCTGATCCGAACCTCGCTGGTGGAATGCTCCGGGGACCGCCATGAGCCAGACCAGCCAGAACGGCTCTATCGTTCCTGCCCGGCCTCAGCCTCGTGCAGCACGCTCTTCCTCTTTCCTCGCCAGCTGGACCCCGCTCGCGCCTCGCTCGGACGTCCTCTTCTTCTCCCGACGCCCCCACGACACTAGAATAAAATGTGGGTAATGGACCGATCTCGCCAGCCCGTTTGACTACGCCACCGCTGCCGCAATGCATAGAGAGAACTTTAGTCTTTGTGCACGTGCGACGACCTCGCTGGAGCCCTGCGCGAGTGGAGCACGAGCCCCCGCGTGCACGGCCGTCTGCCTCCTGTGAACTCAAGTTACCCTATTGGAGAACCCCAATATAAACAGCGTATTATGGATATTGGTAAACAATATCTTTTTATTGTATTGCAATACAATATAGACAGTGTATTGGAAAACATTACATTTATTGTATTGTATTACAATAAGGATTTGTTATGGGATTCCAATATCCATAATACGCTGAAAATATTGGAATCCAATGCCGTATAAACCCTTATTGGATCCCCATGTGTCGTATGGGGATCCAATAAGGGTTTACGATTCCAATATACTCAGCGTGTTCTGGATATTGGAATCCAATATATTATATCGGCTACCAATAAAACTATATGCGAGCTGGAATATCACGTTCAGCACGACATTTCTTTGCAACGCAGTCTCTTGTGTGTATTTCTGAGTGATAAAATAAAAACTGTTGTTGTTGTCAAATTATGAATAAAGAAGCAAAACACTGGGCTTATCCATACCAAATATATTTAACATATTCCTGAACTGGAGGATCTGGCATTTACTGCAAAAGAAAGTTTATTGTTTAGGACCCTCATTCAAAAACTTGCTGTTTGAAAACAGAATGTGAAATCCTCACCTTTTAATGAAAGCAGCACCTGCTAGCTGTAGCCATATAGAAACTGCAAAATAAAAATTTCTGATTAGTTCGCAACAAGTAGCAATCCTTCACTAAGCCGGATAGATTCAAAATTAAGTCTGCGTTTGATTGTGGAAAAATAAGCTTCCATTCCACTGCCACGGATCATTCTGAGCTCCGTCAATTAAATAAACCTATCGGGTCGTCTGGCTTCACAGTTCCTGCTTTGCACCTAACTAAAGTATCTGGAATGCTCACCTTTGAGGAAAAACAAACTGGTGCTTGCTTGCTTGTAGGCCATGGAAACTGGAAGAGAGATTTTCGATTAGTTGCGTTCAAGTAGCAATTACATTGAGTAGCCCCGTTAAGTACACTAAGTCGAAAAGATTAAAACAATTACATGCGCAGGACATAGATAACCTCTTGCAACGTAACTGGGCATACGTCAATGCCGCTCGCGTGTATTACAGAAAAATAAGCTTCAATGCACGATCCCCCAGTCGTTCCGAGCTCTGTCAATTAAAAATGCTGTACCGGTCGTCTGGCTTCAGTATTCCTGCTTCGGGAATCTGGAATTCTCACCTCTGAGGAGAAGCAAACTGGGACCTGCTGGCTCTTAAGCCTTGGAAACTGTCAGAAAGATTTGCGATTAGCTGCGTCCAAGTACCAATTTCTTTGACCAGCCACCTACAGCACACTAAGCCACATAAAATCAAAATTACATGTGCGTGACATAATATGCCTCTTGTGACAAAACTGGGCACATGTTTTGCCGCCTACAGCAACAGTGAAGCCAGACAGACAAGCGATACGGCATATTTAATTGACGGAGCTTAGAACGACTGGGGACGCTTTCACTGAAGCTTGTTTTGCTACAATACACGCGTGTATTGCAGCAAAACAAGCTTCAGTGAAAGCGTCCCCAGTCATTCTAAGTTCCGTCAATTAAATATGCCGTACCGCTTGTTTGGCTTCAGTATTGCTGCTTCAGAGCAAACTAGAAAATCTGGAATCCTCACCTTTGAACGAGAGCGAACTGGCACCTGCTGGCTTGTGGGCCGTGGAAACTGCAAGAGAGAGTTTTGATTAGTTACGTACAAGTAACAATTTTTTTCGAGTAGCTGCCTACAGCAGATTCAAATTACATGCACGGGACATAGATTCCTCATGCGACGGACCCCCTTCATCCTTGTTTTCCATTGACTCTGCTCACCTTCACCACCCGCCTCCAATTTTTGCGCTACTTCTTTAATCTCGATTCCCTGGTTCCCAAAGGCCATGCCATGGCTTGTGCCAGTCACAGGTCTGTCAGCTCTGCAACTGGCGCCATTGTGGCAAAGACGCCAAAGCACCTGGCGCTTGATGTGCTCTTTTAATATTTTGAGCATTGCTGAAAACAGGTGGATGGGTGTCTGGTATGCCCTTTGATTAGTTGCGGATCGTTTCGAATCAGAGGGTAGGCGCTTCTGCGATCGGAGCGCATGCTCGGTATTTAACAATAGTTGAAATTGAACTCTGCAGGAATCTTCAATCATAACAAACAGAATGTGCATGCCAAAAGGCTTAGCAATTGAAACACTCACCATCTATCTATTTTCGTTTCTTGTCCGCAAGAAGCTGTCATATATGTAGCCTCCCTTGCTTAAGCCGCTCCTCCCTAGTGTTCCGGTTGGGTCTCGTCCTGATGAATCGTCGGTGGAGACCTGAGGTGCAGTCAACATCAGATTAGACCTTTTGAGACAGAACCATATACTTGCTGGGAGGAAGTACACCCAAACGAATTTTAGCCATGTCATTCATAGGGAGTTTTAAAATGAAAGGCCTGACGTAAAATGAGACGTCAATACTGACGCACCCCTTTTGCGAACCTAAAATTTTGAAGGCCTTGTCCCCCTAGCTAGGGGGACAAGGCACATGAATCCCGGCATGTGGATGAAATTTTTACCTTAAGATCCTGACTCAATGCCCATCCCCGAATATTCGATCACCACACTTTTAGAAAAAGGATAACTTTTTAGAAAACGCCAAGTCATCGACCACCCCTACAAAAGCCTGAACCAAGCCTACTCGTACCGTGGCTTGTTTGCTCCGTGCCGCCTTGAGTTGATTCGGGCTGACAATTTTTTTTTCAAATGGAACCCAGATTCTTAGTTTTGGTTTCGCTTGTAGAGGCAGGTGGATACTTTTGTAAAGCTTCCTCCCTATGCGCTTCTGAGTCAACATTTTTGCAATGGCCAACCCCCGGGCTGTGATTTTTGCGCTCCTTGACAAATGCTGAAACTCATATAGCAGTGATGCGATTGGCCTAAGCCGTTTTGGAGCAGAAAAAGTGGCCTTTGGAGCAGCCAAAACAGTGTTTTGGAGCAGCAAAAGTAGCTTTTATAGCAGATATTCTAATAAAAATAAAAATATTTGTTTTAAATGCTGGACACGCGAAGAGAATCATGCTCGCCGAAATAAACCAATTATGGTGAAGTTCGGCCACCTGGGAGTCTTTCAAGATGTAACTGAAATGCCAATGACATGACACATTTCTTTTTGCTTTTCGAAACATTCTGCAAGGCTGAACAAGCTTTGCTTTAGCTTAGGGTAGTAATGAATGTCCAATTTCAATGTCTCCAAAGAAATATTGCGACATCCCACAAGTGTACAGAGCTGTAGGCATTGCCAAGCAATTCCGAAAAACTGCTTGCCACCGTTTTACTGTATGCCGACGTGCCAGATTTTCGTCAAAACTAATTAAATGTAAAACAATGAATTGCAAGCGTCCCGGCTGGTGCCTCTGTTGTGCAATTATGTTCGCATCGTTGGTTCACATGCACGTGAGGGCAACTCCTGCAGGCTTGCAGGTCACGTGCTTCGTCGCGCGAGCGAAACGGCTGTTCGATCGAAACCGAAACCATGCCTCTCCGCTCTGCCGCCAACTGGTTGCCAAAAGTCTATGCAAAATGTAACTGCCCTATTGAAAAAAGCCAATATGAACTCGGCTTATTGGAAATATTGTATTCCAATGAAGTTGATGGAAACCAATAAAAACTTATTGTTATCCGATTAACCCAATACGCACGATGGGAATTCATATCGGAGCACAATATCCCGATATAGTATGTGGTTATTGGTATACAACAGGATATTGGAGCACAATATCCCGATATAACTAGCGGTTATTGGTATACAACACGACACCGCGTGCATATTGGTGACCGACATGGACATACTGTGCGGCCACACGATATATAAATATCGGTCGTCGATCACGGGCCCAAAGGAGAATACAATATCGCGTGGATAAATCTCAGAACGAATTCCAAGTTACCAACATGAATTACGTCGGCATATACCGCGGACTAAGAGGATACGTAACACAGTATTGATCGCCCGTGAAGCAACATGTGGATATCGGTACGCCCACATATACGACATCGCGTGAATGATATCGTAGAACAGCAGGAGTTACCATACGGCAATACGAGAGAGAACGATATTGGAGGTGGATACACACAGAACACAAACGTTCCGCGTTGCAAACACATTCACATTGATCGAAAGCGCAAGTGTACGTACGGCACACAGTACACAGAGCCTCGAGCGCTTGAAATGCTAGACAACCACCAAACCATTCAGAATAACTAGCTGGGACACCCGCGACCTACCTTTCAATGAGAAAGCCCAATAACGACGTGCTCATTGGAGTGATCGTTTTCAAACCAATGTTTATTGCAGTTTTAATGCAACAAAAGTTAGGTTACCGATGTTGAAACCCAAGTCGAACGCGATACGTGACAATGTCAGTTCGCACGATAAAATAATGAGGATTAATGGGCTTGACAGGTCACGTGCTTCCTACCCGCACATTTACCGATATTGACCCACCTTTCTGGGTAATCCTACGTCGTACACAAAATCCACAACCACACACGAGAACATTTCACCCACCACTCTTCGTCGCCTGTTTCGCAAGATTCACACACTGTAAAAAACGACGGGGAAAATACGTGCATTTGCGCCATCAAACAATACGTTACAGACTCGTTTTATGAGAAAAGTTTCCATCGTCAACCCGCGCGCGCGAAAGCTCGAGCGCTCGAGCTTCGGAGGCAGTTCGAATTCCGAAGGGAGGCGAGCCGAGCGAGCCGCGAGTAGCCCATCGAGCCAGACAAGCGGCTGAGCGAGCGGTGCGAGCCGCCGAGTGGCCGAATCCGCCGATCCAGCCAAGCCTAGCCAAGCCGCCGAGATTACGCCATTGCGCAGCGACCGCGACCGCGCCAACCCGGCGAGACAGCGGCGATGGCGGGACCGACGGATAACGGCTCGTCATGTTCGTCGCGCACTTTGCTTGTGGATTCCAAGTGAAACCAACGCACTTTCAATCGCTTCGAAAGGTACGTATAGACGACTTTATCACTTGCAGCATTGAGTGCTTTGGTATACACAGATCAAAGTGAACACTGAAGGACAGAAGGGATACATGATGTTTTGAAATCGCAGCTTATTTGAACGCATGCGTCCCCTGCTGAAAGCGTCTGGCTGTGCTCTGTTGCAGACGTCATTTCGACTGAGTGTACTCTGATGTAACTTCAGTCAGTGTTTACACTCGGCTAGCTATCACTCGGCTTCTTATCTCATGTGCGAAATAGACGTAGAAACCAGCGCCTCGTCTCTTTCGGATATTCAACCTCCAGCCCCCTGGCTCCCAGCGTGCTTACCGGCGCAAACCGTTCGACGTGTTGGATTCGTGGGCTCGTTCGAAGAGGCGTTGTTTAACGCTCGCGAGTCGCCGAAGTGTTACCGGAGCTTCTCTTTACGAAAGTCGCGATCGACGCTGGGCTCTGAGCTTGTACTATTTTCTTCCCTAATAGACTAAGAGTGCCGACCATTCATCTGTGGTGCCGACTGGCGCCGTACGAAGTTGAGAAAAGCTAGCGAGTCTGTCAGATTTTCGTGACGCCGCCCAACTGCTCTGCTACCGGCTGCGCTCAAAGAATAAGGTAAAAAAAAAAACGCGTTTTTTAATTTTCAAAAAAATTTTTTTTGCCATGTTTTATTTCAGTCGCCGCAAAGTAAATCGCGGCCGTACGTCGGTTGACTCCCGATTGCTGTCTCTACATCGTAGATTGTCTCACCACAATGGTGCCTCGTTGGTGTGATCTTATTCTGACATCATTACATCTTGCTTTTTCATCTTGGCACACTTCTAGACGACCTTCTACACGTTGCACTCCTTGTCGACATGTCGCTAGTGTTAAAGACAAATCTGAAGTCGCTGTTTGCTCACTCCTTGGTGCACATATTTCATGTTCAACATCAGGTATCTGAAGGAGGCGCCATGAAACCCTGGAGTTTGTTTAGAGGTACCTCAACATACTGTATTCAAGTGTCGTTTTGTGTGTTATAGTTTCCTACAAAACCAAATTGCACTTTGTTCGTAATATACCCTATAACTGTTCACTACAATTAGAGTTGCTATGAAACATTGGCCACGAGAGGTGACTCGGCCAACGCAGCCTGAAAATTCCTCGCATAATTTTCTTCATGGGTCATTTTGGACATTGACAAATTTTCTTGTGAATAGTGAGTGTTATGCACATGTGTTCTACTTTTCGCACAGGTACTTTAGTTAGATAAACCCCAGCAAAGGCAGCAAGACAGTCTCATGAGGTCACACCAAGGATAACTGCATTCCTGCTCGAGTCCCGAGTCTTGTCACCAAACTTCACTGAACATAATGGTACATTCCGTTTCCTTAACTTTTTCTTCTAAAATGTTTTTTTTTATTGTTGCTTTTTTCTATTGAAAAAGGGGTAGTACAACGTTTAAACACCCAATGTTTTTTTTTTCTTTTTGTAAAATGTGTAGTACATCGTTTAAAAACCCAAGCGTTCATAAATGGTCTCTGTGCCAGACAATAGGGTGTCTTATACTCTGTTTCATACTTAGCGTGCAACGCTGTGAAAGGTACTAAAGTGGTGCGCATGAAAAAATAGAAAAAGTGTTACTCCGCGCGTTTCGTGGACGAGTGGTAGAAGGCGCTGCTCTGGCGATATTGACGTCTCGGTGGCCGTGGTTTAAACCCATTTTACGCGCAAAGCGTTTTTTTTTTTTTTTTTTTTTTCTTTTTTAGACTAATTTTCGTGCAAGATTGTGCGCATTGACGAAGTGCATATTTCAGTTCCTCCTTCTTGATTTTTATTTATAAGTCGCCGAGAGGCCAGATTTCTACCATCTGGTCTGCCGCTTTGCAAGTGTTATTTGCCTCCAGCACCGAGTTATATTTTCTTTCGTGCAGCGTGGAATGAGGAATCGCCCTGATAGCGGCCTTGTCCCAAAATTTATAATAAAACGTTAATCGACAATAGTTGTGGCCTGTACAGTTTATTTTGAAATAGCTGTCAAGGGTAGGAATCTCCCCCTCGGAGCACTTGCGATGCACCTTCAGGCGAATGGCGTTCTGTGTGAACTCGTCATCCTTGACTGTCCCCGTGCTCGAAGCTTTCACGTTGCGAGGTCTTTGCTTCGGGTACGCCACCTTGTCAGATAGGCACTGCGCCTTGCACTTCGCGACAGTACAGGGCACACTCCTGTGTCGTTACTGGCCGTCTCCAGGACTTCCCGACCGAATTCTCTGGGGAATGTGTTCTTATACTCCCGTACACATTGGCGATCATCTGCTTGCACTCTTTCAAGATTTTCGCACAACGAATCTTCGAAAACATCCGAGCAGGAGAGGTACTTGAGCTTGCTGCATAAGACGCCATCATCTCAAAACCAGCCAGTGCCACACAACCCGAAAACCCACAGCGGCTGCCACACGGATGAACACGAAAACAATTTAAGGTGGTTTACATTATCTTTTCCGTTTTCTTGAAAAACATTTGTGCTCCGTTGAGATCATAACGCCACTATCAGTTACTAGCCCCGAGGAGGCACATTTTCCGACTTTTAAAAAAATTTTTTCCAGGGGACGCACTATCTTATGGGGCGAACGTAGGCACGGTCAGCAATGCAAACCGGTGCGCTAGCTTTGACTGCGTTGCACTCTATGTATGAAACAGAGTATAGGATCGCTTCAGACGGGGCAACCTTTCCAGCAATTTTGGGGCTGCTGGCGGGTTGTTCCCTAGTTTTCCCTAGATCGACACGAATTGCTGAGATTGGGTCCGGCTCGAAGCGGACGAGCAACTTTGACTACTCGGAGATGTTTGAAGCGGCAGCAGCCAATCAGGAATGCAATATTTTCACGTGACACCCCTGTGGTCGTGATGATGAGAACTGAGGACTTAGTTCAGGTTTGAAATGGATCATTTTTGAAAATAAACTGTTTCAAAAAGATGAGTTAGTATTCTCAGCGCAATTTAAAGATATAAAAACATGTTTTTAGGATATAACTGTGCGTCTAAATACTGTAAGAAAAATTAAATTTCATGATGATGATGGCAAGTCGTAGCAATTTGGTTGCTGCATGTGAACGCGGGCGGCCCGTGTTGCTGGTGTGGCGACATGAAGTTGCTGGGCGAAATTGTTCCTTCTGAAGCGGGCTTTAGAGAACTGAATTCAAGGGCCGTGGAGCTCTGGGTGCAAGCCCACCTGGAAACATTTTTTTTTCTTTTTTGCCTTTTTTAGTATTTAAATATATATATATATATATATATACATATACTTTTTTTAAGTTTTAACATATAGAAGCATAATTTACTCACTAATTCATTTTCAGAAGCGCTTTTATTCACACTCTGTGGCTTTCTAGTGCTTGCAATAGCTTCTCGGTGAGCTAATGCCAGCTCTGCAAAGGGAGAGGGATCTTCCCACGCTTTGCAGGCTGTAAAGCTGTGGCTTGCACAGCTCTAGTGTGTCACACCTCGCTCACTGGCTCCATCGCGAAGCCTAGGTGCTTCATGAGTCGCGCCACACCGTAAGCCCAAAAAACGGTCGGGTGACAAACCTGGGACCATTTGTCACTGCACTCAGCTATGGTATGGTGGCATGGTCGGGGCATGAAGCAGGGGTACAGCTTGGAAATGCTGATCTTCATGACATTTTAAACGCATTTTTTATTACTTTTGTGTCGAGTTGTCAGCATTCTAAAGGTGAGAAAGCAAGCAGCAGCGACAGCAAGAAAAGAAAAATTTAAGACCGCTTTCACCAAGAATCAATTACGAGCACTAGAAAGGCACGGAGTGTAATTAAAACGCTTCTAAAGGTGAATTAGCGTATAAATTAAGTACTTGTGCCTCAAAAATACAAAAAAATATTTAAATATAGTTATAAAGATAAAAATATACACCAGGAGGACTTAAACCAAAACTACATTCTATAAGTTTGAAATTTGACACCTTAAACCACTTGGTCACCACCCAATTTTATTTCCAGGTCGTTCATCGAGGTATATGAATTTTGTTTGCAGCTGTCGGCTAGAAAAGAGGTTGCCTTATTTTCATTTACTTTACTATTCCCACCAAATATGACAAGTGATAAAGAATAGAACCTCATTTCGTTGGCCGAGGCACTGTGCTTGCATCAAGGTAAACTAGCCTGTCTTGCTGGGTTCATATTTTGTTTCATCACCTGTTTAAGATTCTGTTGTCGCTCATCAAGAGAAGAAAAAAAAACCTGACTAATTCTGACTTATTCTGGTGTGCAGGTACCCTTGGCAGTAAACTCTGCTAAATGGGGCAAAATATAGATACTTTTTTTTAGCAAATATGCATCGTTTTAGCAAAATGAGCTACACTATTTGACTAACGTGAAACAGAACGAGCCTCTCCACTTGGGTCTTTTTTCATCTCTCGCAGACACTATTTCCTGCTTTTTGTGGTTTGTATCAGACTTTTGTATTCTGTCCGGCCAAAGCATCTGCGTTACACTGAGACTGGGTTCTTTAGGATATCTACAGGTATTCTTCGCAGCAAATGGCTTCCAATCAGGAACACGAGTTTGTTCTCGGCCACCGAGAGCAAGTATTTTCAAGGTGAGCTATTGCGCGCCTATATGAGTTATGTATTTCATTCCTCTTGAATGCCATAACCTGTGTGTAGTGGTCTTGCACTAGTATTTTGTTGTCTCTCTTCTGCAAAAGCACCCAAGTTTAATTAAGACCGGGTTCTTTCTTACACATGCAGGTCTTGGTGGCAGGAACCAGCCAATCAAGGCCAGAAGTTTGTTTTTTGGCGCGCATGGCAAGTGTTTTCAAGGTGAGTGATTGATGCCTATCTGAGTTGTTTGTTTCATTCCTCACAGACACTCTACCTGTCTGTATAGTGGCCTTGTTTCAGGCTTTTGTGTCTCTGTCCGGCCAAAGCATCTGTGTTAGACTAATCTTTAGGATATGTGCAGCAATTCTTGGCAGCAAGTGGCTGTCAATCAGGAACACGAGTTTGTTCTCGGCCACCAAAAGCAAGTATTTTCAAGGCGAGCTATTGCCCGCCTATATGAGTTTCAGCATTCATCAAGGAGCGCAAAATCAAAGCCCGGGGGTTGGCCATTGCAAAAGTGTTGACTCGGAAGCGCACAGGGAGGAAGCTTTATAAAAGTATTTACCTGCTTCTACAAGGCAAACCAAAACTAAGAATGTGGGTTCCATTTGAAAAAAAAAACACAACATTGTCGGCCCGAATTAACTCGGGGGCGGCACTGAGCAAACAAGCCACAGTACGAGTATGCTTGGTTCAGGCGTTTGTAAAGATGGTAGATGACTCGGTGTTTTCTAAAAAAAAATTTTTTTTTCTAAAAGTGTGGTAGTCGAATATTCAGGGATGGGCATTGAGTCGGGATGTTAAGGTAAAAATTTCATCCACATGCCGGGATTCATGTGCCTTGTCCCCCTAGCGAGCGGGACAAGGCCTTCAAAATTTTGGGTTCGCAAAAGGGGTGCGTCAGTATTGACGTCTCATTTTACATCATGCGTCTCAATTTAAAACGCACTATAAATGACATGCCTGAGATTCGTTCGGGTGTACTTCCTCTCAGCAAGTATATGCTTCTGTCTCAAAAAGGTCTAATTTGATGTTGACCGCTCCTCAGGTCTCCACCGACAATTCATCAGGACGAGACCCAACCGGGACACTAGGGAGGAACGGTTTAAGCAAGGGAGGCTACATATACGACAGCTTCTTGCGGACAAGAAACGAAAATAGATAGATGATGGTGTTTCATTTGCTATGCCTTTTGGCGTGCACATTATGTTTGTTATGTTTCAAGATTCCTGCAGAGTTCGGTTTCAACTATTGTAAGATACCGAGCATGCGCCCAGGTCGCAGAAGCGCCTACCCTCTGATTCGGAACGATGCGCAAATAAGCAAAAGGCAAAAGGCACCCATCCACCTGTTTTGAGCCATGCTCAAAATATTCAAAGAGCACATCAAGCGCCAGGTACTGTGGCGTCTTTGCCACAATAGCGCCAGTCACAGAGCTGACAGATCCGTGACTGGCGGAAGCCATGGCATTGCCTTTGGGAGCCAGGGAATCGAGATTAAAGAAGTAGCGCAGAAATTGGAGGCGAGTGGTGAATGTGAGCAGAGTTAACAGAAAACAAGGACGAAGGGAGTTCCGTCGCATGAGGCATCTGTGTCCCGTGCATGTAATTTTGAGTGTGCTGTAGGTGGCTACCCAAAAAAATTGTTACTTGGATGTAACTAATCGCAAATCTCTCTTGCAGTTTCCACGGCCCACAAGCCAGCCGGCGCCAGTTCGTTCTCGTTCACAGGTGAGGATTCTAGATTTGCTAGATTGCTCTGAAGCAGCAATACTGAAGCCAGACAAGCGGTACGGCATATTTAATTGACAGAACGACTGGGGACGCTTTCACTGAAGCTTGTTTTGCTGAAATACACGTGTGTACGGCAGCAAAACAAGCTCAGTGAAAGCGTCCCTGCTCGCTCTGAGCTCCGTCAATTAAATGAGCCGTACCGCTTGTCTGTCTGGCTTCAGTGTTGCTGTAGGCGACAAAACGTGTGCCCAGTTTTGTCACAAGAGGCATATTATGTCACGCACATGTAATTTTGAATTTATCCGGCTTAGTGTGCTGTAGGTGGCTGGTCAAAGAAATTGATACTTGGACGCAGCTAATCGCAAATCTTTCTGGCAGTTTCCACGGCCTAAGAGCCAGCAGGTCCCAGTTTGCTTTTCTTCAAAGGTGAGAAGTCCAGATTCCCGAAGCAGGAATACTGAAGCCATACGACCGGTACAGCGTTTTTAATTGACGGAGCTCAGAACGACTGGGAGCTCCTGCATTGAAGCTTATTTTTCTGTAATACAAGCGGGCGACATTGACACGTGCCCAGTTACGTCGCAAGAGGATATCTATGTCCCGCGCATGTAATTTTGAATCTTTCAGACTTAGTGTACTTTACGTGGCTACTCAAAGTAACTGCTACTTGGACGCAACTAACCGCAAATCTCTCTTCCAGTTTCCACGGCCTACAAGCAAGCAAGCACCAGTTCGTTTTTCCTCAAAGGTGAGCATTCCAGATACTCTAGTTAGGTGCGAAACAGGAATAGTGAAGCCAGACGAGCGGATACGTATATTTAATTGACCGAGCTCAGAATGACCTGTGGCAGTGGCATTGAAGCTTATTTTTCCACAATCAACCGCAGACATAATTTTGAATCTACCCGCTTGGTGAAGGATTGCTACTTGTCGCGAACTAATCACAAATTTTTATTTTGCAGTTTCTATATAACTACAGCTAGCAGGTGCTGTTTCCATTAAGGTGAGGATTTCACATTCTGTTTTCAAACATCAAGTTTTTGAATGAGAGTGCTAAACAATTAACTTTCTTTTGCAGTAAATGCCAGATCCTCCAGTACAGGAATATGTTAAATATATTTGGTATGGATAAGTCCAGTGTTTTGCTTCTTTATTCACAATTTCACAACAGCAACATTTTTTTAATTTATCACTCAAAAATACACACAAGAAGAGACTGCGTTGCAGAGAAATGTTGCGCTGAACGTGATATTCCAACTCGTTTATAGTTTTATTGGTAGCCGATATAATATATTGGATTCCAATATCCATAATACGCTGAGTATATTGGAATCATAAACCCTTATTGGATCCCCATACGACACATGGGGATCCAATAAGGGTTTATACGGTATTGGATTCCAATATTTTCAGCGTATTATGGATATTGGAATCCCATAACAAATCCTTATTGTAATACAATACAATAAATGTAATGTTTTCCAATACACTGTCTATATTGTATTGCAATACAATAAAAAGATATTGTTTACCAATATCCATAATACGCTGTTTATATTGGGGTTTTCCAATAGGGATGGTATTGAAATCGTAAAAAATGTCAAGACGCTTGGTGTAATTTGCAATATATAGATGCGGCGGCCCGAAACAACGAATATAATAGCCAAAAAAATCATCAAAGGTGGTAGGCATAATATCTAAGTAAAAAAACCACGTTTCCACCCCTCTGTGCTACAAGTTCTTTATGACCCTTTATTTTATGCTACTTTGAAATACAGTTTTTTGCTATGGGGTAAAACAACTGTTGCAAATATTAAATATCTTCATGTATTACAGAAAAAGCCAATTCGATTTCTAACCAATCAAAGGTATAACAGCCACACGGCACCTCTCTCTGAAAAATTAGGTATTGTCCAAATAAATGTTTTTTGTTAGTATTAACTCGTCCCAGCATGCAAAACCGGATTAAACGAAGCCAGATAGCGCTCTCCCTTCTCTTTCTTCTTTGAAATCAAACAGTACTTCAAATGCCATCGGTCGTGCCGGTGCCTGGACTCTCCCGCGCTCCGGGACTAACAACGGGAACCAGACACTTGAATTCCAGCCCCCAAAAGTATTAAATAGCACGGTATCATTGAATATAAAACTTAAGAATGTGTCAAATTATATCACACGTTTATCTCTTTGTCACCCCAAGGTGTATTTTAATAAATAAATCATTTGCGCGACATGTTGTTATTTTGTTGCTCTTTTTTATATTGCTATCAATCAGTTCCTTTAATTAAGTTTCCCTCCTTCTCTCCTTGTGTGAAGAGGAATCGATAAACTTTGAATTTGAATTCAAACTGGCTTTGCCGTGCATCGGAGAATGTTGAGGCAGTCACACCGGCTAAACATAATCACGTCTATTGTCAGCACCATCTTGCGGACGAGCCCGAAAAATTTCTCTAGTACTGGTGAGCAAAAATGCTATCTGAGCGCATTCCCCAATAAAGCCAGTGGTTAGAATAACTGCCTGGCTTGGCCATTTTGCAAGGGCAATGACGGTGCGAGAGCTCTTGATGGGTGTTATAATACGTTGCACGCACTCGCTATCAAAATCATGTGGAATGGGACACGTGACGAAGGAATTGTCAATGTATAAAGTACTTGATGGCCTTGTACAGTCGTTTAGAATGAAGTCTAATGAAACAACAGGACGCGCATTCCGCCGCACTAACTGTGACAGAGAAATGAAAGCGCGCCTACCACTCCATTTCACATTAAGTCCAACAGAGCATGCGCTAAGATACAATGGAGGATATCAAGAAGCACCAAAGGTGTATGTATCCTCATGGTGCTCTTCATCTTTGTGCGTTTGGAATCATCGGCTAAACCACTCACTGATGGTCAATGCGGCGTGATCCTGTACTTTTATTTATGCGTGATTTGTTTAGCCCTTGACAACAGATGCTCAAAGACAACGAGCGCCGTGACGATGCACTTTTGGTGATGCTATGGTGCCTGGAACGCGTCTCCGACTGGTGTCTTTACCGCGCCCGAAAAAGTGGTCCCTTGATTTCCGCCTGATGACGTCATAGAAGTGTCATGTTGTCGCCGGTCGCGACCCTGGTGGTGTCTCAGCAGCTGTGGTGGGTGTGGCAGACACCCGTTCTGCTGCAGGTCGCTCCCCTCTGTGACAGTCCACGGAAGCTACAGCAGCCGAAAGTTGGGACGCCTGGGACGCCCTGACGATAGCGACACTCGCGTTCGCTCGCGCTTTTCGCCAGCATTTCTACGGCCAACCGCCAGGATCGCGACAGTCAACAGCATGACACTTCCGCTTCTGTGACGTCATTCGTTGCCACTCGGGGACCACGTTTGATGTATGGGTAGCATAGGACGCTATACACACCAGTCTGAGACGCGTTCCAGGCACCATAGCGATGGTTGATTGTTTCCATGGTTGCCGCACCCACTTCTTCTTTCTCGGCAATTTCTAAATAAAGATTATGTCGGCTGATATCCTCCCTTTCCAAAGCCATGGTATGATGATCCGATACGCTCGTATCGTGAAAAAAAAGATTGCATTTAAAATAGTGAAAAATTAAATCAACAGCGTACGACAAAACTAGTAACTAATCGAAACAGATGGCTAACGGGACAATCTGATAATGTCTAAGCTTGCGGACTGGGCCGGTACAAAATCCAGCCCTAGAGAAAACAGAATCATAAATTTGTTTGTCCCGTCTGGCACCAGCACAACCAACCGCTATTGAAAAAAACAAAAAAACAGAAGATGGTAAAAACCTCATCTACTGTCATTCTCATAGTTCGTCACCGACCGCAACCGCTGTTTAAAATTTACCGATGGAAATCAGTTAATAAAGAGGAAAACAGCAGCTCTTTCTTCGAAGAGTCCTGATGCCGTCCTGGCGTCGATGGCTTGGGGGAATAGCACGACGCACCACACACACAGTTTCGCAAGGCTGAAAGTGCGTATGTTGTGCGTAGTGGTGAGATCAAGCTAAAAAACAGCAAACCAGCTCTCAGCTCACGGGGAGGAAATACGCCTCAAGCAAACTGGCCAGCTAAAAAAAAAAACAAAAAAAAAAACTGACAGTTTTCTTTATTGAAACTGTTTCGGTAGACGGAGAATTCGGACGCATGAAGATTCTGGCCGAATGCTCGCCGTTCTCACGATAGGCAATACGTTAGTGTGTGCAAAGAGGGAAGGTTGCGAAGTTAAAAGGAGCATTCCGTTACAATCACGCACCGTCGCAAATGTAAGAAGTGTGACCAAAACGCAAACAGAAATAAACATTAATCGTTATTTTCTTCGTGTGTTGGTTTTTTTTTTTTCAGATTACTTCTGGGAACGATAATCCAGAAACTTGAAGAAAGTGTCGTGGTCACGTTTCTGCGACCTTCTGGCCAACTCGTCATGAAAGTGAAGCTGGTCAAATAACCTAATAAAAAAGGCAAGATGAATAAAAGCGGATAGCGCGTTGACCGACTCGCCTTCGAGATTTTTCTCTGAGTTCTCTCATATAGACTTCATGGTATGGCGAAAGTGATATCTTCGAGGAGGCTGAAGCCACCCTTGTTGTAAGGTTTCTCAACGAAACCTCCTTCAGTGTTGGTCGAGGTTTCAACGCAGTGAACAGCCTTGGGAAGTGCTTTAGGGAGGTGTGAAAATGCGAAGGCTTTTTTTCCGGACTTGAGTTGAGCTAGTTGGTGCATTACTAGGCCAGCTTCAACTTGGGAGGCAAAAAAAAAAAAAAACGTAAAAAAACAGAAGGAAAAGAAAGACACAGAGATAGAGATGCTGCTGGTTTCTATCTCCACCTTTTTCTTTTATCTCGGTTTCTTTCATCTATATCAGTCTCTCTGTATCTTCTATATCTGTAGCGGGATTTCTATATCTGTCCCTTTATTCTATTTCTGTTTTTGTTTTTTACTTTTTTCATCTCCCGATTTGAAGCTGGCCCTAACCTAGTGAAAGCTTTCTCGCTTGTGTCGCAATTTACAAAATACAGATTTTGATTCTTCACGCGGAAAGGCTAATCAACAGATTTAGCTGAAGCATTCAATATATCCAGGAGGCGAGACATTGCCGCAATCGGAAGGGATGTTTGTTCTAGAAAACTGTTAAGTATTTGCGGTACTGCGACGGTAATGTTCGAGGAGGATGATGCCCATCTTGTTAGGAAGGCGTACCCTAAAAAAATGTTTACTAGGGCTGCCTACAATTTCCGTTAAACAAATAACCTCAGAGCTTGGCTTGAGACAAAGCATTAGACGCTGGAGCATTAAAACGCTTCACTGACGGATAATAAAATGACCTAGCGCAAATATTGTTCCCTCTTCTGCATAGTTCACATAATGTGAATAATGCTTACACTCGACGGTAGAGAAGTACTAATCAATATTTAACGAGTAACCAGTAGCGTAACGTGATTGACGATATCTAAATATAGTAATGCAAATTCGTTTCTCGATAGCATTTATAAATTTAACGAGTACGTTAGGAAGTTATTTCTTACAGGGAAAACAACAAGCGTCAAGTGTCAATTCGCCCCTCAGAAGCCGTCCCGCAGATGGCGCCGAGCCAGTTTGATGGGCGCAATAGTGCGGTATTTTTCCAACGACATTTGTGCGGCATTTGGGCGTAAATAATAGCTTATTTGGCTCGCGAACCTTATAATTTGTTTCTTTTCCAATTATTTCCGCTTCTGCTGAGCGGTACGAACGCGATAGATGTGAACGAAGCAACGATTTGGGATAGAGGTAGGATGCTCCATGATAGGTTATATCATGGAGCATCCTATCTCTATCCCAAATCGTTGCTTCGTTCACATCTATCGCGTTCGTACCGCTCAGCAGAAGCGTAAGCAATTGGTAGTAGGAAACGCTGAACCGCTCTCTTCTCTAAACCCGTTTGGTCTAGCTCTTCTCGGCGCCGCGGGGCACGGCGTCGTGGACGACGAGTGTCGTCCACGATGCAAGTGGTGCAAGGGGCTTTGTTGGACGATGCAAGGGGCTTTGTTGACGAAACGTACCCGTGCTCGGCGTCAGCAGCCATGAACCTTACCCACAATCAATTGGCAAGCCCCATTTCTCCAACTTTCCAACCAATGAAGTTTCCCTAATCTGTCACCAAAAAAATAAGCTTTTTTTTGTAATATTAATTTGATTAACACCGAAGATAAAGCAATTTTCCGTAAACAGGTTTTTCTTCCGTGTTCCTACGTTTGATTACCTCTGTTTCATTGCGAATTGGTCACTGGCGCAGCCAAAGGAAGACGGAAAACAAAGAGCACGTAATAAAATGCCGAGTTTTATGTCCACTACACCTCGGGCAGCGAAGGGCAGTGATTGGACACGAGTGATGGGACAGTTTTCAACTGCTTCTCGTTTTTGATAAGCGAGAGCACGAATAATAGGCACACGCAGAATTTCTTGTCCAGAGTGTTCCCTAGGCTCGTTCAGCGGTATGTGACGTGGAGAAACAACACTGGGCCCTTGTTATCCTGGTGGTTTTAACTGTTCCAACACAGTATAGACGTACGTTACCGAACACTCTCAGTTTCGAAAATCATTGAAACTGTGACGTAAGCCTATATACAATATGTACCGAAGCACTTGGCATGTCGAAGCGCGACATTGCAAGGAATGCAGATTATAAAGTTTTATATAAGTATATGTACGTTTTTGTAGGCTGGCAGAGGGACGGCTGTATAGATCTGCATGAGCCGCCGCTTTTATTTGTAGCAAAATTTCTCAAGTTTTAATATAGCTTTGGTGAGCAATAAACGTATTTCAATATATGCGTGAATTTACGGATTGGGAAGTGGCGAGGTTCATTGTAGATATAAGACGGAATCTTGTCAGAAGCTTCACTGTTAATCTAAATCCCTCAAGTAAACCCCTCTGGGCTCACTAACGTCATCTTGACTCTGAGGTCGCAAAGAAAGAATTACTTGGAATAACACTCAGTATAATTGTAGTACCAGATTAGAGATTTGTTGTTACATGCGCGTATATACCTTGAGCAAAAAGAAAAAGGCAGTGGACTTTCTTTTGGAGGCTTCGCTGCTTCCCAAAGCTCGCAGTCACCTGCAATGGAAAGAGGTATGACCACTATAGACTCCGCTCAAAATGCTGTTATTTTCCGCCATACAGTAGAACTGTCCAATTTGATGTAAGGGGCATAAAGAGTGAGAAGACAACGAAGAGCGAAAGAAGGAAGAAGTTCCAAGGCGACCGATCTCGGTTGTTTGCTTTGTGGGATAAAGTGAAGGAGAAAACAATAAATAAGGGGCATGGTTAGCATTTAGCGCGCATACATTACTTCGTATCACCGTAACTTGGCAGTAAGTGAACGCTAAGTCCCCCTCGAGACAATCAGAGAGATGGAGGCGAAGCAGGTTACAGTCATTTCCAATTGTACAGGCGCAAGGAACGTAACACAATCAGTCGACGAGGTGGGGGACTACGAACCGCTCTCTTTCCCAGACCCTGTTTTTTGTGTGTCGCAGACGTCGCGTTTGTTCCCTCGGAGATTAGCCAGTCGCTCAAAATTCGAACAAAACAAATTTCTCTTTCTCACGCCTGTGGCTTGTACAACACCGTGCGCAAGTACTCAGATCGAGCAGAGTCCAGTTTCTTGCTCGACGCGCTGATTGGCTCTGCGGGGCCGTATGTAACCTTCGCCATTTGTCAAGTACTCGTGAGGCGGACTTTAACATTGTGGGCGCAGATAAAGGTACGCATACAATCATAAGGTGGCCAGAGTAGCTTTAACGAAACAAGAAATACAAGTGCCAAACAAACTTCAGTCACTTTGAAAACCTAAAACACCAGTCTTGCAAGGTCGGACACTGTAACTCAGGATCAAGGTGCTTCTGGTTGGTGTGTTTGTTTATATAAATATAAAAGAAAATTGTTTTGCCTAAATCAGGAGTTACAATTGAAAATCATATATCTGACGCAACACTACATTGAAGTTTTTTGTTTAAGTGAAATACAACGTTAGAGATTATGAATAAAAAGTAAAGGAACGAACGAGCTGGTGGAGAGTGAAGATTACTAAACCGAACTCAACCCCAACATTGGAGGAAACGATAATGGCCCGAACACAAAAAGTCTTTAACACATCTACTTTGTGTGTTCGTGCCGTTACTTCTTCCTGCAATCTAGGGGTTGAGTTATGTCGAGTTTGAGTTGTGCAACGTTTCATGTAACAAATAAAAAAAAAAGATAGCGAGGAAAATAAATTTGCGCTTTAATTTAATGATTTCTTACATAAAGTTCTTCAATCTGTTCAAAAAACTTTGTTTAATTATAATCGAGAAATACTTAGAAACACGAGAAATACGTGCAGAGTGATAACGAAGTTTTTTATTTATTTGTAACTTTTGGTTGATATACATTTTTTCCTCCGTATTTCTGCAAAGTCGTTCCACTGCCTAGTCGTACGTTCCTGGGATATTAGCTTGTGAGATCTTGGGAAATTTAATTTTGGGGATTTATAGTGGTACACCACTGAATGTACGACTCTAAAAAATACGGCATTCGAGTTCACTTTCCGGCTGAATAGTGGAGAACAAATCACAGCAAACAACGGTTTAAACGCTTCTGGCTTAAACATTAACATGCGTTTAAAACAGAAAAGGTCCTTGTCAGCTTCACACAATGAACATGACGTTTCACTTAGTCATGAACCCTTACGACACCGTGCTTTGTTGCTTTCCGTCGTAATTTAGCTGCACGCGAGTCAAAGTGCCATCGAATTCAGAAAACTGAAGCTCGATGTGGAGCTTCTCGTGCAGGTATTACGTGAAAACAGGCTGATGTGATGAGTTTTCCCTAATGGTTAACGTGTTATTCACATTGTTTAAAATTCTCGATTATTGTGAACGCCCAAGAGCCCCCACGTGCATTTACGTGCCGCGCGAGCAACCCTAGATTATATTTCGACCAAAGTTTGAAAAAAGTGCTTACCTGACTTTCTATGGTAAAAAAGAGCGCATGACCAGAAGTCTGACAACAAGAGATACATCGATCCTCTAAATGCTGACAAAAACAAAAATGTTTTTGCAAATATGAACATGAAAACATAGTGTAAAATATTCACCGAAAGAAAAACTTACTTTTGTTTCCAAATGTATTGTACAACTTCATGTAGTTAAAATACGCATGTCGTCTCGATCGACCAAAAGTCACGTTATAATTCGCTTCGTACCTGTGAAGGTGATGAGAAAGACGCAACACATAATTGAATTAACGCGCTCCACAGAACAAGTTATCATGGCGGGGTATATCTACAGAATTGGCGTGAGCTCTCAGATTCCCAAGGGAAGTCAGCGAGACAAGAAAAAGTGTCGAAATGTATATATGACACATGATTCTAACTGGAGACAACATACGACTAAGTGGGCAAGGAGACAAGAGGACGACAAAGAGCTTCACTCAGTTGTAGTCAGTGGTGTCCGGTTAGAATCACGTGTAACGTTAACCAGCTTGCCCCTTTATTAACATTAGCTTGTACATGTGAGAGGGATTTACGAGAATAAAAAGGTCAAATAATTGAGAAGAAGGACATTATAAAGGTCATCCAGCGATATTTTGCCCTATACACCATTTTACATTAAAGAAAGACAGAAAAATAATATTCAACAAAATTTCTTTAAGTCTAATTAAAAACAAATGTCTACGAAAAAAAACTTAGCGTTATATTTTAGCCGCCAAACATAATTTAGGTGAACGTAATCCTGCTCTATAGGCCCCACCCACCAAGGCATAACTTAGCTAGATACGCTTTCTTCATTTTCTCTCGTTGGCTGGAGAGCTAAATGACTTGTGGAATGTTTTTTTGTAAACTTGCTTCCCCTTCCACTGACACTAGTCTTTTTTCCGACATATTGTAGAGGATGAAAACCGATTGGACAAGCGTAAAAGAGAAAATAAAGTTTTAACTGCCGAACTTGCGCCAGACACTAGAGAATGAACGAGCGTCGAGAAATCAGCAGCGAGCTTCGGCGGCGGCAGCAGCAATCGACTTGGTGACGGCGTGACAGCTTGCTATACTCCGCGACAAATTTTCTTGGCAATGCAGTGGAAGGTACAGGCCCGCGTCCCCTCCCCCATTTTGAGTGTACGCAAGCTCTCCTCCTCTCCCCATTTCCGGGGAGAGGAGGAGAGCCCGCGCACACTCAAAATGGGAGAGGGGACGCGGGCCTGTAGCGTCCACTGCATTGCCAAGAAAAGTTGTCGCGGAGTATAGCACGAGAGTGCGAAACTGAGTCGGGAAGGCCATCTGGACGGTCTAACTGGCGTACCTCTTCTGCCCGCTTGGTGACCAAGAGGGCGTCGTCGGTGCTGTCGTCTGCTAGGCTATGGGCTAGTATCGAATCGGGCATCGTCGTTATCTTTCTGCCGTCTACTCTCTTAAATCATGCTACCCTTGTAGTTGAACCGCAGTGTTGTAGGCGAACGTTGCATATGGTAATACTTCGTCCCACGACTTGCGCAACACGTTCACGTACATTGAGAACCTGTCGGCGGTGGTCTTGTCGAGCAGTTTTGTCAGTCCGTTAGTCGGCGGAAGTTACGCAGTGGTTTAACAATGGCTAGCCTATCTTGGCTGAATATTCTCCTGAGTCAGCTGGGCCATGAAGTCTGACCCTAGGTCAATATTCAAGACCTCGGGGCTTCATGCCAGGGAACAATGAAATCTACAAAAAAATTTGGCGACTTTTGCAGAAGTGCTCAAGAGAAGGGCCTTTGTCTCGGCGTACCGGGTTAGGCAACCTGAGGCGACAATTATCCAGCGGTTCCCCATGGCCGACGCTGGGAAAAGTCCTATACTAGACCTATTCCGATCTGCTAAACCGGAGCAGTAGGCGGCGCAATCGGGCTCTGAGGTCCTGATGAATTTGTTGGTAGTTTCTTGCAACTCTGGCACTTAAGACAATATATTGCATTATGGCGAATTATCTTGTCAAGTTTAGGCCAGTAGTACTCGCAAATACGGGCCCGAGTCCTACTGTAACCGCGGTGTCCGGACGTTGGGGCGTCCTGGTAGGCTTGGTACACCTCCTCTCAAATGCCGGGAGGGGGAGGGGGGGTGTCACAAAGTGCCACATCGAGTTGCTGTTCCAAGAGTTATTTTTGTAGACGGCACCTTGAAGAAGTGCGAAGATTGGTAATGTTCTTGAGAAGTAAATGGGAACTGCAATTTTTTATTCTTCCAAGTGCTCGATTAGAGCGCGCAGTACAGGGTCGTTTCGCTGGTATTTTGCTATGTCCTTAACGTTCACTGCTCCTTGAGATCTTTTGCCTTCGTTATCTCTGGTTCCGATGGGAGCTGATTCGACGGAACCTCTGGACTGGGAGTCGTCTTCGCTGTGCATGCTGCCTGACGTGTCGACTACTGTAACGTTTAACTTCTGCACCCTTAGGCTCCATCGAGAGAGACGTCCTGGTGGATACAATGTTCGCGAGACAACAAACACGAGGGGTGGTCCGCCCACTCTAAACGAGTTTCCGCACAAGTACGGGCGGTATTTTGCTATCGCCCAGATAACGGCGAAACTTAGCTTCTCAATCGTCGAGTAATTTCGCTGCACGTTCGACAGCGTGCGGCCAGGGTAGTCAATCACTAGCTCGGTTCTCGTTTGCTGTTGGACCAGTACAGCATCAAGTCCTCTGTTGCTGCCTTTGTGTACACTTCTGTTTCTGCTGACTGACTGAAGTGGCTTATGATCGGAGGCGACTGGATACTTCCCTTCAGCTCGTCAAATGCCTGTTCTTGTTCTTCCCTCGATTTCAAATTGACGGCGTCTTTTGGGATAGGGATCAGCAGCAAAGAAATTTTCGGGAAATCTCGAACGAAAGCGTCTGTATTAAGTACAGAGTCCGAAAAATCTCCCTACTGACTTTTCATCTGATGGTGTTGGAAACACTGCTACGGCGCGAGTCTTCTCAAGGTCAGACCGAACATCTTCATTGCTCACGACATTACCTAGGAAATTCAGTTCGCCATGAGAGAACCAACACTTAGTCTGCTTGGGGGTTAGTTCCGTGCCTGGAGCATGGCTTGAAGACATCTCAAGTGCTCGTCGAGGTCACTCAAAATACGAAAACGTTATCGAGGTAGACTAGACTGTTCTGCCATTTTAGGCTTGCCAGCATGGGATCTGTGACACTCTGGATAGCTGCCAGTGTTCTACAAATTCCAAAGGCACAGTCCATCTGGCGTGACGATCTGGATGAGCATCGTACCGGCGTGCGGTTGTGTATCACTACTGCGTGATGCACGTTAAAGACCCCAGGCTAGCGGCTGTACCGCACTGGCTAAATTTCTCATCTACAGCTGGGAGACTCGTCGCCTCTGTGAGGCAGACCAAGTTCGAGGCTGTATAAACCCACACACAACCCAATTTTTTCGAAGGCAATTAACTTGATTCCGTTTGTCGACTTTGATGGTCGAGTGTGTCACCAATACGTGGGATTTGTTAGATGTGATGTCCAGCGCGGCGCCACTCGCGCATAAAGGACGAAGATCGGCATTGCCCTGTGCGCGCGATCCCTGAGCGCGCACTCTGGAACTGCGAGCTACCGATGGCGCAAGCTAGGCACTGAGGCTCTTCTGGGTCATATTAAACTCATAAGTATTCGGGCTGTAGTTGTCATCACCACACGGACACGACACTGGCGACGAGTAATCAAGGACCTACGACGCCTGGAACCTCAGACCTCGAGCCATGTCTAAGTCAGGCAAAATGGAAGCCTTCTCAGGCAAGTCATGGGCATCCTGGATTGAGCGCCTCGGATTCTACTTCGTGGCGAATAACATCAGCGCCGTGGACAGGAAGCGAGCTGTCCTACTTACGCTGTGCGGTCCAGAAACATATGACATCGTACGAGCGTTGGTAGCACCCAGAGGACCCGGGGATGTCGAGTTCGAAGAACTCGTGACGATCCTCGGCGCGCACTTCGATCCAAAACCTTCGGAGCTCTATAGCCGGTACAACTTCCAGAGGCGAGACCAACTACCGGACGAGTCCATAAACAGCTACGTTGCGGCACTCAAAATGCTGGCTGGAGACTGCAATGTCGGCATCTTAGCTTCCGCAACTACGCTTGTGGCATCGACAACGGCACGGCAACCGGCGTCGCAGCAACCGGCGTCACAAGCAGCACCCGATGCAGTGGCTACGGCTGCACAACCGGCAACTCCACAATGGGACACTAAACTGCCACTGGACGTGATGCTGCGCGACAGGTTTGTCTGTGGCATCCGTGACGAACTTCTGCAACAACGTCTGTTCGCAGAAAAGAACTTAACGTTCGCAAGCGCCTTAGACATCGCCGTCCGTGCTGAGAGTGCCTCGAAACAACAACAGAGTATAAAAAACAAGGAGGATCTCCAGGTCAACAAGACAACGGATGCATGCAACAAGTCCGCTTCATACAAGGGACGTCCGTGTTATCGTTGCACAGGTCAACACGACCCACAGGCCTGCCGATTCAAGACTACCGAGTGTCACTACTGCAAAAAGGAAGGACACATTGAAAAGGCATGCATTGCAAAGAAAAAACAACAAGGTAAAACAGGCTACAAGAAAGCTAACTACAACGTTGAAGCAGCGACTGAAGTGGCGAACCAGCCAGCGTGTTCTTCTAGATGTACATGTCATGAGCTGAACCAGCTGACCACGCGAAGGTGCTTCCCGAAATTTTATGTTTCCCTTCGGATTGAAGGTAAACCACTTCAGTTCGAGGTCGATTCTGGAGCCGCTTGTTCGTTGATAAGCGAAGACACATTTCGCTCAACCTGGCCCAAGAACCCACCAAAGCTCACGAAGAACGACTTGGAGCTCTACACTTGGAGTGGCGAAGGCCTGAAACTTCTGGGATCGCTGCAAGTTCGAGTACGCTTCAAGTCCAAGGATTACCTACTGCCGCTTCTGGTAATGAAAGGGGCCGGCTGCAGCCTTTTGGGTAGAGATTGGTTCGACGCGCTCAACATCCGAGTTCAAGGAATCAATCAGATGCAGCAGCAGACCACGCCACCGGAGGTGGAGGCAGTGCTACAACGACATTCCAAGGTATTCCAAGACGACATCGCTGGATACACGGGACCTCCAGTGCACTTGGAGCTGGAGGAAGGAGCCCCGCCAAAGTTTTGCAAGGCTCGCCCTGTTCCTCTCGCGCTACGATCAGCGGTGACAGACGAGCTTCAACAGCTGCAGAACCAAGGGATAATTGAGCCAGTTCAACACTCTGAGTGGGCTACGCCGCTTGTACTCGTTCGCAAGAAGAGCGGAGCTATCCGACTCTGTGGCGACTACAGGAGTACGGTAAACGCCGCATCGAAAAAGGCCAGTTATCCGCTACCAACAACAGGAGAAGTGCTCTCGAACCTCAGAGGCGGAACTACTTTCTCCACGCTAGACTTGTGCCAAGCATACCAGCAACTAAAGGTAACTGAAGAGACGGCAGCTGTACTTACAATCAATACGATGAAAGGATTGTACCGAGTGACACGACTTCCGTTCGGAATTTCAGCAGCACCAGCGATCTTCCAGCGAATGATGGAAACAACACTCGCCGGCATAGACGGAATAAGTGTCTATTTAGATGACATCATCATCAGTGGAGCGAGCAAGAAAGAACATGCTGAGCGTTTGGAACAAGTACTGTCCAGATTAGACAGCACCGGTCTGAGACTAAAAAAAGAAAAATGCAAGTTTGCAGTCAGCGAAGCTACCTTCCTGGGACACAAAATTGATGCTTCAGGGGTTCACACAACCGCTGACAAAGTGCAAGCGATTCTAGACGCTCCAGAGCCAACCGGGAAACCTGAGCTGCAAGCCTTTCTGGGGTTGTTGGCATTTTATGACCGCTTCCTCAAGAACAGAGCTACAGTCGCAACAGACCTGTACAAGCTTCTCCAGAAAAATGTTCCTTGGCTCTGGAAGGACAGTCACAAGGAAGCGTTCCGAAAGCTCAAGCAACTAGTCAAGGAATCCACGGTCCTTGCCCACTATGACGAAAACAAGCCCCTGCTTCTTTCCTGCGACGCGTCCCCTTACGGCGTAGGAGCAGTGCTTGCTCAGAGAGACGCCTTGGGACGTGAGGCTCCGATTGCTTTTGCGTCGAGGACGCTAGGAGCAGCAGAGAAAAACTATTCCCAGCTGGATAAAGAAGGGTTGGCCATTGTCTATGCAGTATGTCACTTCCATGAATACATCGCTGGACGACAGGTAACCATCTACACGGACCACCAACCACTTCTGGGAATACTTGGAGGCTCGAAAACAATACCTCAAGTGCTATCCCCGCGTATGACACGATGGTGCATCAAACTAGGTGCATACGACTACGAGTTGAAGTACAGACGGGGACGATTACATCAAAACGCAGACGCTCTGAGCAGGCTACCGCTACCTGCTTGTGTCGACGAGCCCTGCCAACCTGGAGATGTACTGATGTTGGCCGGCTCGCCTATTCCTCAACTTTGCCCAGAACGCATTGCAGCGCTCACAGCGCAAGACAAAACTTTGGCACTCGTCTACAAGGCCATACATCACGGCAATCTGGGAGAGTTGAGCAAGGACGAGTGCGGGCTGTACAAAATTATCGCCACTGAACTGTCGACACTTAACGGTTGCTTGACGCGAGGCACGAGGGTAGTCATTCCCAGTGCAGCCAGAGCTCACGTCCTCGAGCTACTCCACGCAGGTCATCGAGGCATGGTGGCCATGAAGGCAGCTGCACGAGGTTACGTTTGGTGGCCTGGTGTAGACAGAGACATCGAAGCCAAGGCAAGAACGTGCAGCAATTGCCAACAGCATCAACGGGCACCGCCCAAAGCACCTTCTCCGGAATGGCAACGACCGACGACGCCATGGGATACATTACATATCGACTTCGCCGGACCCGTTGAAGGCAAGATGTTGCTGATAATAGTTGACGCCTTCAGCAAATGGCTGGAAGTTCGTCAAATGAACACCATCACTTCCAGCTCACTCATCCAGGAACTCCGTAATGTATTCGCAACATTCGGAGTACCACGCAAGATCGTCAGCGACAACGGTACGTCACTGGTATCAGCCGAAACCGAACAGTTCTTTAAGAATAACGGTATTCGACACGTCACGAGTGCACCGTACCATCCGGCGACCAACGGACAAGCTGAAAGGATGGTTTACGAGACCAAACAAGCGGTGTCGAAGGATAAGACGGGGTGCTTATCGTGCCGAATCGCTCGGTTTCTTTTTAAGCAACACACCACCATCAGTTGCGCGACGAGACAGACTCCAGCCATGCTGATGTTGGGTCGCGAGTTGTCAACGGCGATCACTCGCCTCCAACCGCAAGCAAGGGGAAGAGATGAGGATACACCAGGAACAACCAAGTCTCCCAGAAATCTTTCTGTTAACCGAGAGGTGTTCGTTAAGAACTTTACAGGCAAACCGTCGTGGATCCAAGGAACAATCATAAGAAGACTTGGATCTCGTTCTTGGATCATCAGAACAGACCAAGGCACAGTACGACGACACGAAGATCACATAAGGAACCCGGTAACAGACCACCCGAGACAATTTGTCACAGAAGCATCTTCGACAGCGAAGACCAGTAATGGCCCACAAAGTTTACCAGCGCAGTGGACCATTCCGACGACTGGGGAACCGTCAGCAGCAGAACAGCAATGTGCCCCAGAGGCTCAAGCAGAAGTGCAGCCCAATGCCGACTTGGTCCCATCAAACAGTTCCGCTAGACCTCAACGTCAAAGGCGACCTCCTCAAAGATATGGCGACGGCATCTAGAGGGGGAAGGAGTGTGATGTCCAGCGCGGCGCCACTCGCGCATAAAGGACGAAGATCGGCATTGCCCTGTGCGCGCGATCCCTGAGCGCGCACTCTGGAACTGCGAGCTACCGATGGCGCAAGCTAGGCACTGAGGCTCTTCTGGGTCATATTAAACTCATAAGTATTCGGGCTGTAGTTGTCATCACCACACGGACACGACACTAGAGATCCTTCTTCGTCAGTGTATTGAGCCGCGGGTTGTCCATGAAGAGCCTAGGCGTTCGGTCCTTCTTCTTTAACAGCACGACTGGAGAGGCCTGTTGAAACTTATTATATGAAGGCGGCGTGCATCCCGACAAAGACGAAGAAGAAACGGTATCCCGAGATAAGGAATGCACGAGATGAACGATCGAGGCCTGGCCATGAGCGGACGAGGACAGACATTTTAATGTCAATATTTGTATATAAACGCAGTTGTTGACCTCATCTACTTACGACCAGTCAGCCGAACTTGCAACATGGTGCCGAATTCAGAGAGAAGCTATAACGAAACGGTAAGAACCTGACTGGACTCAACGAAAGGTCACTACAGCCACATACCAACGATCAACCGGCCACATGAGCGAGGCATCAAGCAACGCAATGGACCGCCGAGGTATTATCACACTCAGCAATGCCAACATCAAACACCTTGCCTAAAAAAGATCTGCATTACGCACGAAGGTAAAGACTCTCTTTGATTTTCTTGAGAAAGCAATGCCAGAAACGAGAACAGGGAGAAGCTTTGAAGAAATCATCGTGAGGCTAACAAACTATGAGTGTTAAATTAAGTACCTGGACGATGCTATCGAGCCATTCATACCCACTCAAGAACTTGAAAAAGAATTCACTTACGGCATAGAAGTATACGACCGCATCGTGGGACACCTGTCAATGATGAAGTTGAAGGCTCAACTAGTCAACCAACGGGTGACAAAACAGGAGAAAGTCGAGGAAGGAAGCCAGCACTTATCGAAACAACGTAATACATGCAGTACGAGCTCCCTTAGTAAGACCAGCCCTACCGAAAAACAAACAGTATGATTACAGTATGAAAAGCGAACCGAGAATCTGAAAAACGGTTTGAATATACCGGGAAACTTACCGTATTTTAGAAAAACGGTTTAGCAGTCTGGGCTTATATCGGGCAATTTACCAGGAAAAAAAAGAAACGGTTTGCAGAAACCAGGGAACGTACCTTATTGAACAAAAAACGGTTTAGCAGTTAAGGTCTATACTGGGAAACACACCAGTGCAGAAAAAAAAAACGATTTGCATAAACTAGTGTACGTACCGGATTTGCAAAAAACGGTTTAACAGTACGGCTCTATACCGGGAAATATACCAGGACTGAAAAGAAATGGTTTACATAAACCAGGAAACGTACCGGATTCGCAAAACACGGTTTAACAGTACGGGTCTATACCGGGAAATATACAAGGACAGAAAAGAAACGGTTTGCACAAGCTGTGTTTGTACTGGGAGTCGTACCCGGAGCATGAGATCCAGAATGGATGCAAACACAGATCAAAGTGTGAAGCACATTATACAATTTGAGCAGGTTGGGTTTAATCTGGAAGCTGTACCAGGATTGCGAACTTCAGTTTGAGCGCACTAGGAACAGAAAGATGCCAGAGGCACAATGTTTAGCATACTGGGTACTACTCGACATTCACAAAATGTAATTAAAAGTTCGGGCGAGATTTTGCAACATAAAAAAATGCATGTCCGAATTTGTAATCTTCGCAATTTGCCTGCAAAAAATATAATCGATTTTGAGGAATCAGTCTAAAAGGCAGGTCGGATAAAGCCCTAGCAAGCATTTTCCGGTTAGACCAGCACAGAGTTTGAGGAGTCCACCCAAGAGGCAAATCGGATAAAATCTGGGCCAACAGTCTCCGACAGTCTGTGGCCCCCCTCTGTGGCCCCCCTCTGTGGCCCCCCTCTGTGGCCCCCCTCCCCTCTGTAAGCGCTGCTTCGCGGCGTCCAGCCGGCAACCTAAGCCCCGCTGATTTCCTATGCACCTCTAGGAAGGGGGTCCGCACCATTAAGTTCAGCAAAGCTCTGTCGACATATTTTTAGAGCGCAGCACTTAGGCGCCCGTTTCCGGCTTGAGCAGCGTCGCCGTCGCCGTCAGGGTCGCCGTCGGCGTAACCAAGGTCAGTCAAGGTCACGTGACCCCAGGTCACGTGACCCCTCCCAAGGTCACGTGACCCCCAAGGTTACGTCAATCCCTCTCAAGGTCACTTCAAGGTCACGTGACCCCCAGGTCACCTCTAGGTCACGTGACCCCCAAGGTGACCCCCACGTGACCCCCCAAGGTCACGTGACCCCCCCCCCCCCGAGGTCACGTGGCCTCCCTCCCCGAGGTCACGTGACCCCTCCCCCCGGGGTCAGGTGACCCCCCCGGAGCATATTAAAGAATGAGGGGAGGAGGAGGATAAGCAGGAGGAGGGGTCTACCCTCCCCTCAGTACCCTTCCCTCCTCCTCCTCAAGAGCTGCACTCCAATTCGGCGTTACAGGGAGTTGTAAACGGCTTTCACTTTTTAGAACGCAGCTCATAGGCGCCCGTTTCCGGCTTGAGCGGCGTCGGCGTCGCCGTTGGCGTCGGCGTCGGCGTCGGCGTCGCCGTCGGCGTAACCGCGCGGTGCATTATGGGAAATGTCCCATAATGCACCGCGCGAGCCCCTCCTCCGAAGTCACGTGACCCCCCGAGGTCACGTGACCCCTGAAGTCACGTGACCCCCTGAGGTCACGTGGCCGCCTGAGGTCACGTGATTCTCCTGAGGTCACGTGACCCCCCCCCCAATGTCACGTGACCCCCTTGACGTCACCCGACCTCCCATGAGGTGACGTGACCTTAAGGAGTCACCTGTCCCTCAGTACACTTCCATCCTCCTCAAGAGCTCCGCTCCAACCGGCGTTACAGGAAATTGTAAACGGCTTTCATTTTTTCTTTGGGCACAACTTTGCCGTAATAAACCTTTATGTTTCTTCAGTCGTTCGTCGCCTCGTCAATTGTCATTCGTGACAATATTTAGTTTACATCAGGTACCACGAATGCTCTTGATTTTGTTCATTTTTTTCAATTATAATTGTACAAAAAAATAAAAAAAAATTAAAAAGGAAAGAAAAACGTATGCACGAAGGTTCGTCGACATTCATTTTTTCAGTAATAATTGCGAAACGAAAAAAAAAAGTATATCTATTTCTTGCATCGAACCTGGGTTCGCTCCGTATGAAGCGGGCATCTTTCCACATAGCTACACCTGCGAGTACTCGTTTTGAGAATTCGTTTTATACGAGATCCAACAAATTTCGCGTCGTGCGTATTATTCTAAGCCGAATCCTGCGTCTGCATTTTACATATTTTTAGAACTGTCGTGGGGTGCGTCTCTGATCGTGAGTGAAGTTGCAGCAGCTTATTCGGGACTACACTCCGTTTCATACATAGCATGCAACGCAGTCAACGCTAGCCCACCGGTTTGCATCGCCGACCGTGCCTACGTTCGCCCCATAAAATAGTGCGTACCCTACAAAATTTTTCTTTTAAATTTTGAAAAATGTGCCTTGGTGGAGCTAGTAACTGATGGTGGCGTTATGATTTTGACGGAGCACACATTTTGTTTTCAATAAAAAGGAAAAAAATAATGTAAACTACTTCAAATTGATTTTCTTTTCGTCCATGCGACAGCCGCTGCGGGCTTTCGGGTTGCGTGGCACTGGCTGATTTTGAGAAGATGGCGACATACGCAGCAAGCTCAAGTACCTCTCCTCATCGGATATTTTCGAAGATTCGTTCTGCGAAGACCTCGAAAAAGTGCAAGGAGGTGACCGCCAATGTGTACGCGAGTAAAAGAACGCGTTTTCCGGAGAAGTCGGTCGTGAAGTCCTGGAGACGGTCAGAGACGACCCCGGAGTGTGCGCCCGTACTGTCGCAAAGTACAAGGCGCAGTGTCTATGGGCAAGGTGGCGTCCCCGAAGCGAAGAACTCGCAACGTAGAAGTTTCGAGCTCGAGGCCTGTCAAGCATGACGAATTCACACTCAACGCCATTCGCTTGAATGTGCATCGCAAGTACCCCAAGAGCGAGATTCCTACCCTTGACAGCTAATTCAAAATAAACTGTACAGGCCGAAACTAATGTCGATTAACGTCTTATTATAAATTTTGGGACAAGGCTGCTGTCAGTGCGATTCCTCATTCCACGCTGCACGAAAGAAAAATATAACTCGGTGCTGGAGGCAAATAACACTTGCAAAGCGACAGAGCAGATGGTAAAAATGTGGCCTCTTGGCGACTTATAAATAAAAAGCGAGGAAAGGAGGAATTGAAATATGCACTTGGGCAATACGCACAACCTTGCACAAAACGTATGTCTAAAAAAAACAAAAAACTTCACGCGTTGAGTAGTTTCGATCTACCGCCACCGAGACGTCTGTATCGCCAGAGCAGTACCATGTACCACTCGTCCACGAAGTGCGCGGAGTAAAACATTTGTTTTAGAGCGCAGCTCTTAGGGGCCCGTTCACGGCTTGAGCGGCGTCGCCGTCGCCGTCGGCGTAACCAAGGTCATCCCAAGGTCACTTGACCCCAAGGTCATCCCAAGGTCACGTGACCCCAAGGTCATCCCAAGGTCACGTGACCCCTCCCGGTCACGTGACACCCAAGGTCACGTGTGTAGGGACTGGACGCACCGTCAAGCGAGTCCAGTCTCGGCACAGGAAAAGAGAAAAAGACGCGCGCGCTAGCTATACGCTCACGCGCTCACGCGCTCACGAAGGGCAGTTCCTGCCGAGACACCACTGAAATAGAACGTTGTTTTGGAACGTCTGTCTCCTGCCTGTCTCTTTCACCACATTTGGTGACCCGGACGTGATGTTCCAAACAACGTTCTATTTCAGTGGTGTCTCGGCAGGAACTGCCCTTCGTGAGCGCGTGAGCGCGTGAGCGTATAGCTAGCGCGCGCGTCTTTTTCTCTTTTCCTGTGCCGAGAGCGGCCGATCGCCCTTAACCTCGGCCTCCGGCGGGTTTTCCGGTGAATCTTCCTGGTGGTCGAAGTCGGCCTCGGGAAATCTTCGATGGCTTGTACCTTTGATGGCAATGGGCGAATGCCCGAGGAGTCAAGCCGATGACCAAGAAATTCCAATTCCGGAACTCCGCACACCCGGAAGATCCACCGGAAAACCCACCGGAGGCCGAGGTTAAGGCCACGGTCCCACTGAATGTGGCAGTTTAGGTACTTTTTGGCAGGTCATTACTCATCTCCTTTTAAATACTGTTTTGTGTGATTGATGTCATTCGAAAGGCAATGCAATCCTCTTTCATTTGATATTATGTATGTGTTGGTTTTTACGGTTCATGCGCATTTGTAGCGTTGCGAATATAATCGCGCGGACCCTCACTTGCTCCGCTAGTTCATGTTTTATGAACGATCAATTAAAGATAACACGGTTCCAATATAGCAGTTTTGTTAAGATGATGTCGGAGCAGAATGTAACGATACACTTTTTTGTTATTTGCACTACTTTGTTTTTTTCGTCCCTCCAAATATTGCCCTAAAATTGACATGTTTCAGCACAAATATGTTTTTAATGACAAGTGCTAGGACAATGAAATTAGCTACAGATGTAGTGCTTATAATTGGTAATATGCGGAATAAAATGTAATGTTGTGTAAAATTTTTTTGTTTAGATATTTTATATCAAACGTAGCACTTTTCTGTGCTTCGAGTCATGGTACTTCAAATGCCGCTGAGGAAATAATTAAGCTATGATCAAATCTTTTATAACATTTAGAGCTACAATGATTGCCCAAGAGGTGGACGATGGCTTTTTTTTATTTTCAAAGTCATAACCTCCAGGAGCCCTTCAAACTTACCTGTTTTTGACGCATATCTTTTTTGGACATCAACCAGATTTATTGGCATCTAATAACATTTATTGTTTGGAATAGATATACATTGCGATGTATTAAATTTTCACAATGATATTGCTTCGGTTTTTTAATAGGTGTAGAGCTTAGCTAATTTTAAAAAAATATTAAAAACTGTTTGGGCGTTTTGTTGCGCTACCTAACGGATGGCAGACAAACTGCTGATTTCTAATGTTCAAACAATTTCCGAGGGCGGCGTTGGCGTCTGTATCATCATCAATCTTCGTGTCTTTTTACCTCCACATTTAAAAAATATATTGGAAGATTTACTATCGATAAATGAATGGTCAAAGTAGTGGGTCAGGTTAATAAATCTAAGACAAATAATTACACAAGCGTAGCGTGATATAATGTGTTCATTATTCGATATGATTGCAATCAATAAACAACAAAGACGAAGAGGAAAAGAATACGCCTCGCAAGTGGGCTCATTTTCGTCTTCTGCGCATGAGAAAAGAAGTAGCGGTGACGTCAGAACGCCGAACCCTGATTGGCTGATCGCGACCCCCTATCTGAGCGTCGTCTGCTCGCAACGTCGTCTGCGTCTGTCTTACCTTTCCTGCGACTTTCGGAAGTCGAGCGAGCTCGACTTCGCCTCTCAGAGAGGGCAGGCGAAATAACTCGAGCGGTACGTTGTTTTTGTCTAACAACTAGCAGACGCGCATCAAGGAGGGAAGTCAAAGGACTCACTGGCGAGGTGTCCCGAGGCGCCGAGGTTTGTTTGCTAAGAACCGAGAGTGAGGGTGGTTAGTGTCCGCAAGCTCCCTCCCAAATACTTTTTTCCTCCTTTCGTGTGCGGCGAGACTCCTCACTCATTAACGGCGTCGGTTGGCTGGTTCAATTAACGTCGTCTGCTTTACGTCTGCTAGTCAAAGCGATGGCTGCTTTACCTTTTCTGCGTTTGTCGGAGATTCACCGCTTTTTTACCGGCGAGAGTCACCGTTGCCTCGGAAAACAAGGAGATGACAAGAGGAAGAGATTGACCTCTTAATCTAAAATTGAGGTCAGCGATCAAAGTATAAGACGGGAAGGGTTCACAAGGGTCGCGCGGGCATATTCCATTCAGCACGCCAGCCGGTCGTGGGCAGACGGTCGCCGAGTCGGAGTGCCTGCTAGGACTATCTGCCGTGCCCACTTGGTCGTTGTCGGTGGAATCGTGGCCGTTGGAGCTTTTCGTGGGTGTTTGTGGATCCAGCGTTCTTCTTCGTCATGGTCTGTTTTAAGTACTTTTTTCTTGCTGCTTGAAGTTGGGACGCGTGAGAAGCGCACGTAGAAAAATAAACGTCCGTTGGTCGTCGCGACCGCGACGCTGTCGGCCATGCTGATTTGATCGTAAGAAGTGCGCAAAACAGCTTCGGTGCTGTCGTAGGATTTCGTCGTAACTTGCGGAAAACTTACGAAAATTTCGTTTCGTAAATAAGAATTTGTTCTTACACATAGTTTTGTCTTACGCACATTTTGGGCGTAAGATCGTTTCGTGAATCTGGCCTCTGCACTTCCGAAAGTCGCAGGAAAGGTAAGACAGACGCAGACGACGTTGCGAGCAGACGATGTTGCAAAGGAGCAGACGACGCTCAGATAGAGGGTCGCGATCAGCCAATCAGGGCTCGGCGTTCTCACGTCACTGCTACCCCCTGCGCAAGGAGCAGACGAACTTGCCCTCCGCATACACCCGAGTTCACTTCATGCCTAGAGTCACTAAATGAGCTTTAAATTATCGGCACTCCGTTCCCCAAAATTGTATTGGGCTCCGCCATTTTGGGTCTTGTTCAGAGCAAACGCAACTGCCGATCGTCATGATCCAAAAGTACGACTTCCTCAGCATTAGATGCGGTGCTAGGAAGCTGATGCAATATTGCAATGCTCTGTCGCGGGTTGTTTAAACATTTGTGGGGGACGGAAAAGCGTTTCCTGTGATTTTAGATAAAACTTCAGATAACTGGCAACCATGATTTTAAGCCACAATATGGCCAACTGTCTTTACTCTGAACCGTAGCTATATTTAGTGGCACAAGCGGGAACAATGAGGAAGAGGCAGGTGTCAAAAGGTAGTGGCTTGTGGAATCCACGGGGCTTACGTCATGGCCCCTCCAGGTATTACAAGCCTTTTGAACAAGAGCACGAATAGTGTCATTAATTGAGCTACTCTTCAGAGTAGCGACACTCAGCCATATTGTGGCTTAAGATCATGGTTGCCAGTTATTTGAAGCTTTATCTGAAATCACAAGAAACGCTTTTCCGTGCTCCATTTTAAACAGTTTGCGACAAAGGAAAGCAACATTACATGAGCTTCCTAACACCGAATCTAATGCTGAGGATGTCGCACTCTTGAATCATGACGATCGGCAGTTGCGCCTGCTCTGCACAAGCACCAGAATGGCGGCGTTCACAACACTGTTGGGGAAGAGAGTGCCGATACTCTAAGCGCAGTTCATCTATTGACTCTAGTTCCCGCGAAACTCCTTTTCCCTGACTGAAACTGAAAGTAAATATGAATAATACACCATTATTATAGCTTATTTAGTTATAACCAACTACACATAATGAGAGGAGGAAGCGGCCGGGTAGGAGAAATGCGGGTTTTATGTGCGACCGTTCTAACCGTCTCAAAAGAAAGAACGCGTGAGCTTTTGCTGGTTTAAAAAAAGGCATCCAAAGAAAAGAGGCGGCACGTTGTGTTCTTTGTTATTATGCGCCTAATTGCAAATTGTTGTGTGTATGTTTATACAGCCGGAAGTTAGTCTGCCTTAGTGGGCGTCTGATGTCTCAGCTGTAGATGAGCTATTGAGCCAGTGCGGTACAACCGCAAACCTGGCATTTTTAACGTGCACCACGCAGTAGGGATACACGACCGCCAGGCCGGTACGATGATCTTCCAGATCGAAACGGCCAGGGGCGGGGTGGGTTCTGCAGCGCGAGCTTTCGCTCCAAGTGCTCCGAGCTGGTGTGCGCTAGACCATGCACTCGGCCACCGCCCCCCCCCCCCCCCTCCCCGCTTTGTGCGTCTAATTTATATACAGGTATAAGTATTTGAAGATCGACGATGGACGACGTCGATCGTCTCGAGGTAATGTAACGTAATGACATTATATAAATAATAAATTCGTTGAAGGGCTGAACGACTCAATTTTTCAATTCTTGGATTGTAATATGGCGGTAGCCTATTGTACTTACTGTTGATGAAGAGCAATATGAGGTGACGAGGTAATGATTAAATGATGATGCTCTATAAGGACGACGATATTAGTTGGTGTCGAACCTTAACGTACAGTGCCAGACTTGTTTCAAGTATCGTGTACCTAAAGACTTTCTTCACCCGCAACAGTATATGGCAGAATCAATGAGGATGCTGCTTTACAACTGTACGTGGAACAGAAAACTGCACTGTGCAGAAGTGCGGCTTATTCGTTAATATGAGGGACGGATTTCTAGGAGCATTCCCTGATTGACTTCTTGGAACAAATGGCCTCGCTGACGTAAAGTGTCCCCGTTCCAAAAGATTCTTGAAGCATACTTAAACCGCAAAGGAGTATGAGGCGAAAAATAAGAAAAAGGAGCCTGGTGTGGAAGGTCCAAATCACCACCATAGCTTCTACTATCAAATACAAGGGCAGTTACACAATAGACAAAGAGAGTAATGTGATTTAGTTGTATTTACATTCAAGGGCATTGATATCCAACGTATTCAGAGGAACGACACCTTCTGGTCAACCAACAAAGAGCCTTTTCTACTCAAGTTTTACATGGAAGGCCCGACTTCCGCTGAAATTTCTCACGTAGACGAGTTGTCCGACCGAATTAACTGCCATTACTCCTGATCTGGGAATCTCTCGATCTTCGTTCGTAGGCCATAGTGTCATGAGATCGAGGGGTGTGGCTTTTCGTCCGCCGAATATTGCTTCGGCGGGTGTTTCTACCATGTAGTATGAGACCGTCGCGTGCTGCTGGAACAAGCACCTGGCGATCTGAACTGCTTCTTCCCTAAGCATCAAAAGGGCTTTTTTTCGGTTTGCACACCATCTGTTCTGCTTGCCCGTTAGTTGCAGGATGGTATAGTGCACTAATGTGATGCCTGATGCCGTTTTTTTTTTTCATCAAAAACTTGTTTATTTTATTTGAAGCAAGATTTGGCGCGTTATCAGAGAAAAGTATTTTCGGTAGGACAAAAGTAAGTAAAAGAGACCGCAGAACGTCAATGACGTGTTTTGACGCCGTGGCAGGCATCGTGTAAACTTCCAGCCACTTAGAGTACGCATCGACCATGACTCCGCAGATGCGGATACGTTTCGCCACCCACCGACTGAATAGTGGATCGTTTTCAGTTACTGCTCATGATGGCGTTGGACTCAAGGAATACTTCGAGTCTTTCCAGAAAGTTTCTGAAACTATAATGTAACAACCTTTACAACATCTTCCGGACCCTGTGAAACATAATATTTCGTGACCATATTTTAGTCGTCATTATAATGGTGAGGTAAGTACCGTAAATCGCGACGCAGTTTACTTGACGTCCGCTACCACTGGTGTCTTGGAAGATTGAGTCTACTGAGCGTGCATTCCTGCAGAAGAAATTTTTATTGATAGAATATTGCCACGTCAATCAACATTTGATTCCTTCTTGGTAAGATTTATAGCGAAAGCCCGTTACAACCGCTGTACCGCATCTCCCTATATCAGAGAACAATTTATACCCAGCCTGACATTCTCGCATACATCCGTTTGCTGGGCCACGCTGTTTGAGCCAGCTGAGCACAGCTGGCAGCGGCGCGAGCAAGGCCCCGAGGGGAACGTGATGGTGCTCAAGCCATCCCACTGTGAACCAATGTTTCGGCCACCCACTAGGGTGCCTACATGTCTGTCTGTCTCAGGGTGAAGACATCCATTGTTCCCCTGAATGTGCCAGTGCGTGACGCTCTCGCGCACTCGGTGCGTGACTTGGGCGGCAAAATGGCGCCTATGTATTAGCTAAAGCTAGACGCTCGAGCTGAGTGACACCGGATTGCGCGCACTTCAAAATGCATAAAAAAACGAATGGGCGGAAAAATGGCTGACATGTCACCACTCAAGCAAACGCGCGTGTGTATGAAGGCACTCTACCACCCACGGGTGCGTGTCGCCATCTATTGGTTGAACTAACGCTTTGTTCAAGATGGCTGCCGTGGGACCGCAGCCTTAAGGGTGATCGACCGTTCTCGGCACAGGAAAAGAGAAAAAGACGCGCGCGCTAGCTATGCGCTCACGCGCTCACGCGCTCACGAAGGGCAGTTCCTGCCGAGACACCACTGAAATAGAACGTTGTTTTGGAACAGCACGTCCGGGTCACCAAATGTGGTGAAAGAAACAGGCAGGAGACGGACGTTCCAAAACAACGTTCTATTTCAGTGGTGTCTCGGCACAAACTGCCCTTCGTGAGCGCGTGAGCGCGTGAGCGTATAGCTAGCGCGCGCATCTTTATCTCTTTTCCTGTGCCGAGACTGGATAAGGGTGGCGATGTGGGTTAGTTGGTTCATACTGACGAAAAGGCAAAAAGCGCGCAGAAAACGGGGACTAGAGGAAGTGCAGACAGGACAAGCGCTGACTCTCAACTGAAATTTAATCACAAGGAAACAAAACAAAGAAAACAGCAACTCCGCCCACGTCACATGACAAATTCACCACGTGTCCAAAAAAAAACATCTCTTTGCTACTCAGGCCCAGTGACGTTTGGCTTACGCAGTTCGCGCCGGCTTTGATGATTGCATGCGCCTCTAAAATTTCTCTATTCACTCTTTCCCTACCATTGCCAATGATACTAGTCTTACTGAAGATAGGTTTGCACCCACAACTATGACAATGCAATGGCATTTGCCATTGCATTGGCATTTGCCATTGCATTGTCATAGTTGTGGGTGCAAACCTATTTTGAGTAAGACTAGTATCATTGGCAATGGTAGGGAAAGAGTGAATAGAGAAATTTTAGAGGCGCATGCAATCATCAAAGCCGGCGCGAACTGCGTAAGCCAAACGTCACTGGGCCTGAGTAGCAAAGAGATGTTTTTTTTTGGACACGTGGTGAATTTGTCATGTGACGTGGGCGGAGTTGCTGTTTTCTTTGTTTTGTTTCCTTGTGATTAAATTTCAGTTGAGAGCCAGCGCTTGTCCTGTCTGCACTTCCTCTAGTCCCCGTTTTCTGCGCGCTGTTTGCCTTTTTGGCCGAGACTGGACTCGCTTGACGGTGCGTCCAGTCCCTACAGATATGAATGGCAGATGCGTCAGTCATCAGCGATGCTGGGGCATCACGTGACTCCCCAAAGTCACGTGACTTCGGGTCACGTGACCCCAAAGGTCACGGACCCCCAAAGTCACGTGGCTCCCCAAGTCACGTGACCCCCAGGGTCACGTAACCCCGATGACGTCATCTGTGACGTCACTGATGACGTCACCGGCATCCGCATTGTCAGCGTCATCATCACTGATGACGTCATCAGTGACGTCACTGATAACGTCACCGGCATGCGCATCGTCATCGTCATCATCACTGATGACGTCACCGGCATCCACATCGTCATTGTCATCATCACTGATGACGTCATCAGTGACTTCAAGGATGACGTCACCGGCATCCGCATTGTCATCGTCATCATCACTGATGATGTCACCGGTATCCGCATCGTCATCGTCATCATCGCTGATGACGTCATCAGTGACGTCACTGATAACGTCACCGCCATCCACATCGTCATCGTCATTGATGACGTCACCGGCATCCGCATCGTCATTGTCATTATCACTGATGACGTCATCAGTGACGTCACTGATGCCGTCATCGGTATCCGCATCGTCATCGTTACTGATGACGTCATCGGCATCGGCATCGTCACGTGACCCCCAGGTCACGTGACCCCCCAAGGTAACTTGACCCCCCCCCAGTACCCTTCCCTCCTCCTCCTCAAGAGCTGTGCTCTAATTCGGCTCTACAGGGAGTGGTAAACGACTTTCACTTTTTTAGAGCGCAGCTCTTAGAGGCCCGTTCTTGGCTTGAGCGGCGTCGGCGTCGGCGTAACCAAGGTCATCTCAAGGTCACGTGACTCCCAAGGTCATCTCAAGGTCACGTGACCCCACGTGACCCCCTGAAGATCACGTGACCCTTAAGGTCACGTGACCTTGGGGGTCACGCGGGGTCATCTTGGGGTCACGTGACCCCTCCAGGTCACGTGACCCCTCCCAAGGTCATCTCAAGGTCACGTGATACCAAGATGACCCCACGTGACCCTTTGAAGGTCACGTTACCCCCAAGGTCACGTGACCCCTCCCAAGGTCATCTCAAGGTTACGTGACCCCAAGGTGACCCCCACGTGACCCCCAGGTCACGTGACCCCCAGGTCACGTGACCCCCGAGGTCACGTGGTCTCTTCCCCAAGGTCACGTGACCCTCAAGGTCACGTGACCCTCAAGGTCACGTGACCCCTGAGGTCACGTGGGGGTCACCTTGGGGGTCACGTGACCTTGTGGTGACCCCCACGTGACACCCAAGGTCACGTGACCCCAGGTCACGCCTCCCCGAGGTCAGGTGACCCCCCGCCCCGGAGCATATCAAAGAATGAGGGGAGGAGGAGGAGAAGGAGGAGGGGTCTTCCCTCCCCTCAGTATCCTTCACTCCTCATCCTCAAGAGCTGCGCTCCAATTCGGCGTTACAGGGAGTTGTAAACGGCTTTCACTTTTTTTTCTGTTTTTTTTATGCGCACCACTTCAGTATCTTCTTAGCGTTGCACGGTATGTATGAAACCAAGTATAAGTGCCCATTTCGAGAACCACATTTCGATTTGAAGCAACGCCGAAGGCTCGTGTCTCGCAGCGCCGCCTGTTGAATGACCATTCGAAGAGTTTTCACACCGTGAAGGTAAGAGCGTTCACGTCGAAGAGCTCTCTTTACAACGCCTACAGACACACACAGCTCCCAATTGAGGGGGGTCACTGAGGTTTTAAGAGTCACTGATTGTAGTAATCGCATTCCAAAGATGCCGCGTTGTCGTAGATTGTTTTTCACCAGCTAAGCCTGTAAGGCTGAGGCCAGGGCTGGGGGATCCGTCACCGGAAACGTAAAGGCACAAAGCAAACGACGTGAGGCGCGCGGACGCGGTTTGTGGGAGCCGACGACGTCCAAGCAGTCCTGTGATCCGAGCAGCCCTAGTTGCAGCCTTGCTTTCGAGAAGACTGGCTATTCTTTTCGGCGGGCACAGAATACTTAGGCAGCATGCCTGCGGCTTATGCGGATCGCAGGAGGTGGATCACAGGACAACCAATGCACAAAAAATAGGTGGAGCACGGCACAGAGCACGCTCAAAGATCGATTGTCGCCGCCATGTTGCAATAAAACGAAGCGGAGAGAGGTCAAGCTTCAGTTTAGTACACAATTAACTCCAACATACTTTATTACAAATAATTATATAAATGTTAAAACAGTTTTTTTGTGTTTAAAGGTTATAATGTGAGTCGACTAAAACAGGAAAATTCACTTTGCGTCAAATGTGTTTAGTCGTAACCACTGTCGTCGGAACCAGAAAACGTCACCGCATCGCCATCGCCATCGAAACCAAATTCAAAAACAAAGCGAGCTGCAAACTATTAGCTCTGCAGGCGAATAAAGACGTTTATTCCTCCTCCTCCTCGGGTCACCGAGTTTCGATCGGTTTGAGGCCTTTAGGTTTTCGAAAAGAGTAAAGTTGTACGCACTCCGGAATAAACTTTGGACGGAAATGGCTATACGCACTCCGCGGAAAGCTCATGCCGCTCTGGCCACCCTTTTCGAACGGCGCTTGTATCACTGGCGAGCTCGTTAACACAGCCCCCCGCCCGCGTTGACGACTCTTCGCGGCGACAGTTTGCGGCTGCTAATTACAAAACTTAACCAGTACACGCCGCTTCGCGGCGTCCAGCCAGCAACCCAAGCCCCGCTGTCCCCGATCGCACCTCCGGAAAGGGAGTCCCATACCATTTAGTTCTGCGAAGTTTCGTCGGCAACATTCGTCTTTTTAGTGTATATCGCACAAAAGAAATGTCTTAATTATCGCCAAATGCCTCAACAAAACAAAATGTTCGAGAATAAAAGAAAAAAAAAAAAAAGTAGGCCCACCGCGGATCGAACCTGCGTCCACTAGCGTATAAAGCGGACACCTTAACCCCTCTGCTTTCTTTCTTTTTTTTTTTACTCGTTATTAAAAAATATTTGTTATATACATGCTTTAAAAACGACTTGTGTTTTTCTTTTTTCGGCTATATTAAACATACTTTGTGTGTGACAAGAAATGCAGTACACAATCTTTGGTGTCCGTTATACCATTCAGTAAGCAGATAACGACCACAGCGGCTTTCTTCCCTACAAGCTATGTAAAAACCCGGTCCCCGTTTTCGGTGGCCTAGTAACTTATCTTTGTCCACCGTGTCTTCAGAGCTCGTTTGTTTAAACGTGCTCTGAACTCCGATCACCCTTCCAGCCCTTGCTGCTCCGTCGCTTGTAACATTGAGCTCACATACATGAATTCGTCACAGAAGTGACGCCACGCGGACTTGGCTCTTTTTAGGGCCTCTAAGTGGTCCGTCCTAGACCACCAAGTCGCATGGAGACCAAGTAGAGCTAACAGTTTCCAAGCACTGTAACCAAACTGCAAAAACTTTGCTGTCTTCCATTCAATGTAGAGATCGATCTGCAGCACTGCTCTCGATTTAGCCCAAAAAAGCACCGCATTTGTACAGTATAAAAACTCATACTGTAGCGTCTCTGGCTTGGGGCCACCTTAACCCCTATGCTATGCAATCTTTTCTTTTTTCTTTATTGACTATGCTGTGCCATCGCTCAGTAAACTCGTTGTGACATTTTGTTTTATACGAGTTTAGCGGAGTGCGTATAGCCATTTCCATCCGAAGTGCAGTCCGGAGTGCGTATAGCTTTACTCTTCCGAAAAAAAAACATCGAAGGATGTTCTTGGGAAAACAGAAAGTGTCCCAGGTGCCGGCGGGCGCATGGAACCAGCTGTGGCTTCGAGTCTACATGGTGAGCACTCACCCATTCGTTTTACTTTTTCAGTGGTTTCTTTTCGGAGCGTTTGTGAGGTGTTCTTGTGTGTGCAGGAAGCGTGAAGGCGAACGTGTGCGGCTGCTTGTACCACACGTGCTTTACGCATTGGATTACCCTCGAGCTTTTCCGAACGAAGTCCCGGTACCGACCTGTCACTGAGCGAGCAGTCAGATTGCGGGAACACCCACAAAGGCAAAGGTCCCACCGGAGTCGGAGGTGGGGGAGGGGACGACCTGGTAAGTGTATTGGGGAGCTTTATCTCGTAAATCGGTGGACAGGACGACTTCTACAGATCAGGCTGCGGCTTGGTACTCCCTAACTAGGCAGTGTGTTTTGCGGAATCCATGACTGTTAATGGTACCCGTTACGTGCTAGCGCTCGTATTTGGTCCCCGTTTGCTTTCGCTGCGGGTGTTCGAATTCAAGTTCGATTCTCGTCCTCGGAAACTACTCCAATAATTGCGTGACGTGCGCCTTTAGAAGTAGGGTCTGTATTGATGATGTTGCTTGCGAAGAGTTTATAGAGTTCTTTTTTGAATAGGGCACGGGCGGTTTTATACAAAATGCTGTATATGTTGCACTTATTTGCTAGCCCTGTGGCACTATTTTATTGTGAAGGTTGGGGGAAAAACGCGCATTGAGTAGTTACAAATAATATATGTATATATATATGTGGTGATCGCTAGTATCGCCACGGCGAAGGAGAAGAAGCGCGCTCTAAGAGCGCGCGCCAGGGGGAACGCGAACAGACATAAAAATGGTAGCCTAAGACCGAACGCTGTCGCTTCTTGGCCATAACGTTACAATTGGTGGCAGCGGTGGGATGGCCACCGAGCCTGTACACCCCGTTCTTCCGGACGTCTTCCCCGGTGAGGGAAGCTTTGAGTCATGGGCAAAGCTCTTCTCCAGTGGCGCGGCAGCCAACGGTTGGGACGATGCCAAAAAGTTGGTGTACCTGCCGACACGCCTCCGAGGATGGGCCTTCCGCGTCCCCGAGCATCTTCCCGACCAAGACAAGGCCACTTTTCCCGCACTAGTGAAGGCGTTGACACATCGTTTGGCGTCGGCAGGTTAGCGTGCTGTGTCTGTGGCACAGTTTCGGTCCCGCGGCCATCAACCCACGCAAGCCGTAGACGTCTATGCCTACGACCTCGTGGACCTCTTTGGACAGGCTCATCCTGAGGTGTCACTACAGGTGGGCGACCCGATGATACGGGACCAGTTCATTGTGGGTCTCCAATCCAAGCTGCGTGACAAAGTCCTCGTCGCTGACCCTGCAACATTTGAGAAAGTTCTTGAGATAGCCTCAAGACTAACATCCATTGGGCATTTGTCTGCGGCTACGGGGACACCAATACTGTGCGCCGCCGTGGGTAACACTTCAGAAGCCACTACGCGACCCACGGGCGATGCCATTGCGGCGTTGAGCAGCAGCGTGGCCGACCTTCGCGCCACAGTGAACAGCATCATCGAGTCGCAGAGTCACTTCCAGGAGCACAGCCAAAGCTTTCCCCGCAGAAACACTCCTAGGAGGCGACCGCGATGTTTTCAGTGTGGCGGTACTGGCCACCTCGGAAGATCGTGTGCAAACTCTGACCAGCGTGCGCCACTGCGAAGTGACAACCCTACATTTGTGGAACGTGGAGATCAGGGAATTCTTCCGCTCCCCCAAGTAACAGTGAAGGGGAAAGTGGGCGGAATTTTCATGAACATGCTTATCGACTCCGGGACGTCAGCGACCATTTTACGAGGCGACAAGTGGCTTGAGCTCTCGCGCGACAACCCTGATTTTGAGTTCACTCACCGAGAGGGAGTCATTGGCCTTAACGGCGCCGCCTTCGAAGTTTGGGGAACATGCAGCTTAAACATTGAGGTTGCAGATCTCTCGGTGAGCCACCCTGTCATTGTTATCCCCGGCATCCTACATGAGTTCGTCCTGGGACTGGACTTTTTAATAAAACACCGATTTCGGGTTGACTTCAGCGAGAAAAAATTCGAACGACAAGTACAGAGCCGATGTGCCCAGACCCAAAGAGTTCAGCTTTCTGTCACGTCGATTCTGCCAGCGAGGACCGCAACCATCGTTGTCGGGACCATTTCACCGAATACGGCAGAGTTCGGTACTGGGCTTCTCGAACCTCGCCCGGATCTCCTCGTGAAAAGGAATACTGAAGTCACCTGGAGCGTGTTGACAGTGTCCGATAAGCTACCAGTAGGTGTCATCAACCATTAGGAAGAGCCGGTCACCTTATTCAAGGGCACAAGTCTCGGAACCCTGCACGCTTTTGACCACCCTGCAGGCGAGTACTCCGCTGCTCCACTTGACAAGAGGCACGCGCAGGCGGCACGAGACAGCGTCTGCTCTGCGACGAAAAGAGAGAAATGGACACTCACCTCGCTGCAAGATGAGCTTGCCGCATCACAACACCTCCAGGGTAATCAACAAAAACTGATCGAAGGTACGCTTCTTGACTTCGAGGATGTAATTTCTCAAGGTGATTGGGACTTGGGGAGAACGTCAGTTCTGACGCATTCGATCGACACTGGTGCGGGCGGTCCAATCAAAGGATCTCCGCGCCGCTTACCTCCAAACCGCCGCGAAGTTGTGACCACGAAAACGCATGAAATGCTGGACACGGGAGCAATTCGTCCTTCTAACAGCCCATGGGCTGCGCCCGTCGTTCTGGTGAAAAAGAAGGACGGAAACTTGCGCTTCTGTGTAGATTACCGTCGGCTGAACGAGGTCACACACAAGGACGCATATCCACTGCCTAGGATCGACGACACTGTCGAAGCCCTGAACGGTGCTAAATATTTCAGCACCATCGATTTGGCGTCAGGATATTGGCAGGTGGAGATGTCGACGGGGTCTCGGGAGAAAACAGCGTTTGCCACACATCAAGGACTTTTCGAATTTAATGTCCTTCCATTTGGGCTGTGCAATGCTCCTGCAACGTTTCAACGGTTGATGCAAATAATCATGGGAAAATTTGACTTCTGTCTTTGCTATCTTGACTATCTTATCATCTTCAGCAAAACGGAAGCCGAACATGTCATGCATCTTCGACAAGTTCTCAAGGCGTTGAGAGATGCAGGTCTCAAGTTGAAACTATCAAAGTGCCGCTTCTTCAGCAGCAGCGTTTTGTACTTAGGCCACAAAATTTCGGCTACAGGAATCGGAACCGACGAGACGAAAACAGAAAAGGTCTCGAAGTGGCCACAGCCTTTAAGCGTCGAGGATCTTCGCTCGTTCTTAGGACTTGCCTCGTACTACCGGAAATTTGTTGCAACCTTTGCCGGCATCGCGGCCCCGATTCACAAATTGTTGGAGAAGCAAGTTCAATTCCTCTGGACACAACAGTGCCAAGACTCCTTCGAAGAGCTCAAACAGCGCCTCACGAACTCTCCAGTTCTGGCGTTTCCAAATTTCGACCTACCGTTTATCCTCGACACGGACGCAAGTGAAAACGGTATCGGCACGGTACTATCCCAATTACAGGATGGGAAGGAGAGGGTAATCGCCTACGGCAGTCGTACCCTCACGAAGCCTGAACGCCGCTGCAGTGTGACCAGGAAAGAAACGCTGGCCCTGGTTTATTTCGTCCGTTACTTTAGGCACTACCTGCTTGGACGGCGATTCACATGCAGGACGGATCACAGCGCGCTTCAATGGCTACACAGCTTCAAAGAACCGGAAGGCCAAGTCGCCCGCTGGATTGACCAACTCAGCGAGTATGACTTTATCGTTTCGCATCGGCCGGGAGAACAACATGGAAATGCAGATTCGCTGTCCAGACGGCCTTCCCCGGCGAATGAAGGCCAACATGTCGCGCTCATGACAGTTGCACAGTCTTCATTCACCATGACAGACCTTCGAGAAGAACAACGACGTGACCCGCAGCTTTCGCCCATCATCGACGCCCTGCTTGCAGGCACGCCGGCAGGAGATATTCGTCGATGCAGCGCGGGAGCGCTCTTCCGCAACCGGCAGAAGCTAAGGCTAGTCGACGGCTGCCTCATGTGGAAAAAAATACCGGAGTCAACCCCTGTTCCCGTGATCCCCGAGACATGGATACCGCTGGCCTTAGACCCCGTTCATGATGATGCACCGGGGGGCCGACATCTTGGGCGCGCCAAGACACTAAAGAAGGCCGCAGAAAGGTTTTTCTGGATTCGAATTGGGGGGGGGGGGGGGGGGGGCACCCAGTGTAGCCGACTGGTGCTCGAAATGTGTTACGTGCTCCGCTCGTAAGGCACCAAACCTCAGACCACGAGCACCACTGATTCAGGAAGCGGCCACCTTCCCTTTTGAGCGAGTGGCTATTGACATCACTGGTCCGATTCGAACGACGGAAAGAGGCCAAAAGTACATCTTGGTGGTGAGCGACTATTTTACTCGATGGGTTAAAGTGTTCCCTCTGAAGACTCAAGAAAGCAAGGAGGTCGCCAATAGCCTCGTCCACAACTTCTTCAGTCGCTACGGGATACCGTCGGCACTACACTCAGACCAAGGCAGAACTTTCGAGAGCAACGTCTTTCAAGAAATGTGCTCAATTTTGGACAACCGAAAAACAAGGACCTCCCCTTACCACCCCCAGTCGGACGGATTAATTGAGCGATTCAATTCCACGCTGATGAACAGCTTGAGTGCGTACGTCAATGACACACAGACTGACTGGGACATCAAGCTCCCTCTCGTCATGATGTCCTATCGCTCGAGCGTGCATGAATCGACTGGTTACAGTCCTCATTATCTGCTCTTCGGTAGACACATGAATATACCAGCTGACATGCTGCTCGACGTGCACGTCCATACTAACATGGCGTCGACGTCCAGTTATGAACAACACGCATCGCGCCTACTGACAACATTACAAAGGGCTCGCGACCACGCAATTGTAAACGACATGAAAGCAAAAGATGCGCAGAAGCGCCACTACGACAGCACGGCCAGGGAAGAAGACTACGAACCTGGTGACAGAGTTCTTCTACATTCTCCCGCTGTGCCGCGAGGACAGTCCTCGAAGTTATATTTGCCATGGTTGGGTCCTTATGTAGTCGTCAAGAAGCTTCCTAACAACGTGTACAGAATCCAGGAAGAAACTGGAAAAAGGAAGCCGCGGGGTGTACACCACAACCGTTTGAAGCGGGTAGCCGATGGGAAGGAGCCAGTCTTGTTGCCTGCCAGGACGTTATCACACGTCACGGGAAACGACCTGCCTTTATCTGCACCAGCACTAAAAGACTTCCCCGATATAATCATCACAGAAAACAAAGAAAACGACCCGACTCCTACATGCCCAGCAGTCCCAGACTACCCAGACATAATAGACATTGAAGGTGATGATCTGTACGTCGATGCGGTCGAAAGTCTACCACCGGTACAAGCAGCTGAGGATCCGAACCTGGCCGACGCTCATGAGAACCTACCGCTGTTAGACATCCTTGACAACGAGCTTCACGTTGACGACCACGTAGAAGAAAACGGGGACCAAGGCACTGACGGAGGTCAGCACAATCCGCCACCAGCGAACGCTGCCAAACTCCTGGACGACGATCAACTTCCAGTTGTTTTTTTGCCCCCTGATGACGTCACTCCAACGGACTTGCCTGTAGACGTGCCACAGCAGGCAAAGCCAGCAGAGCGATACCTCCTTCGGCCACGAGAAACATTGAGTCGACCCGCGCGGTATCGCGATTGAGTGCTTCTAGCATGAGAAGCGTAGTTCCGGGACGGCAACTTCCTCGTGAAGGGGGATGGTGTGATGATCGCCAGTATCGCCACGGCGAAGGAGAAGCGCGCTCTAAGAGCGCACGCCAGGGCGAACGCGAACAGACATAAAAATGGTAGCCTAAGACTGAACGCTGTCGCTTCTTGGCCATCACGTTATATATATATATATATATATATATATAACGTGATATATATATATATATATATATATATATATATATATATATATATATATATATATATAATGTAGTGTCGAGTACCGTCCTACGGCAGTTTTGCAGAGCGCTCACGTGCCGTGCGATGGAACTCCACTCACGCTTTCAAGTGCCGTCCAAATGTCTTATGTAAAGCGAATTGTCAAAACGAGCTCTTCGAAGTTGTGGCGTAGCTTAGTGGAAATTGTAGCGTAGCTCGCCTCATACGCAGGGGACCCGGGTTTGATCCAAGTGTGGGCTTACTTTTTTTCATTTTTTTTCTCCAACATTTTGTTTTGTCGAGGCATTTGGCGATATTTACGACATTTTTTTTTTTTTTTTACCATTAACACTGGCAAAAAAAAAACGGATGTTGTCGACGAAGCTTTGTTTAACAAATTGGTATGGGACTTCCTTTCCGGAGGTGCGTGGGGGACAGCGGGGCTTGGTATGGGACAGAGGGGCTGGACGCTGCGAAGTGGCATGTGCAAAGGGGACAAGCAGGTTAATATATTTGTCATCAGCAGCCGCATTATGTCGCCGCGAAGCGGCGTGAAGGCAGGCGGGGCGTTGGTTAACGAGCTCCCCAGTGATACATGCGCCGTCCAACTTTCTTTTGGAAGGCACTTGTTGTGTTGCCGGACGGCACTGTAGGCGCCAAAGAACAACAGAAAACGAGGTGTTTGAAACAACTTTCTTGAAGAGACCATGAACTGATTTTTCATCTACTTCCTCCTCAGCTTTCCTCCTCAGTACATAAGCAAAGTGAGAAATCATGTGGACGTATTTCACTGAAACACAAAGTTTTGCCAGCAGTCTTAGAGCCGTCATGGACAAAGCCCTACCTAAATTCAGGGTTCACATTTTTGCAAGCGTCGACAACCACGAAGCAAGCGACGAGACAAGCGATGGGAACCCTTTTCGCTATCGCTCAGCCGCATGACGAGGCACACTGCATGAAAGCAACAGGAACAAGCGATCAATGCGATGAGCGACGTTTTCTAGTAATTCAAGATCCAAGCAGCGTTACGAGCGTCACTGAGAAGTCTTCGTCACTCGTCGCTGTCGCCGATCCTCGTCGCGTTGCTCGCTAAATCGCTTACATGCGGTCGAGCCTTAATTGTGTGAATGCGAGAGACACGTGCCACGAGTGAGTGCTGTGCTGCCACTCACTTCCAAGTGCCTCTCATTTTAGGGCTACACTGCCATTTGCTTCGAAGTGCTGCACGGTCCTCCTGCTCAGGCGCTTTGATGCCACTTACGAAACTAGCACAAACGCATCAAGGTTTTTTTGGCGGGTTTAGCCATCCGGTGTGTTGACCGCACTATTCTTCTTGGTGCCTCGACAGTCCACAGTCACTTCGCAGTCACAACTTGAGACGCCATGACGGCAGCGGCACTTGTGCCTGCTTGTCTTATTCACCAGAGGTTTGAAGACCAAGTGCAGACTTTCGACAGCACGACAGTTTCTGTTTCGTAACATCATGCATGCTTCCTTGGGACGACTCTTAATACACGGGAGGAAGAGGATGGCGATTGCACCAGTGGGGAATACGTCCAGGCACTATACCTGTACTGACACTTGCTTGAGCACCTGTTTATTTAAGATTATGTTTACACTTGCATCGTTACCTCAAAGGCGGGGTTTTCCTACCAGAAGAAAAATGTGACTGGGCCATAAGTAAGGCCAAGTCCGACTCGGGCTGCTGATCATGTTGGCCCGGTGCCTCTACAAGGACGAGCACCTGGTCAATAGGAGCGTAACAGGCCAACCGTCCATTTGTGACAAAGCATGGCGCCGTGGGAAGGAAGCCCATTACACCTGCTAAAGTAGATGTAATCGCAGGTGCGTGCCTTGCTGCATGTCTAACTTCCCGGCTCTAAACTATGCAGCAATAGACAGGTTCGGCATCGTGCATTATATAGGTTTTATAGAAAATACGCGAAATAGCTGTTGGGTATCATCATCATGCCGCTCCGAGCGGACATGTGGTGCGTTTTGCTATCTTGAATGTGCAAATGGCACTATACCTCGTCTCTTCGCAGCATGAACTGCGAAGGCTGTGCAAGCGCGAGCGGGTAGCCTTGACTGGAGCAGTGGCTGACGCGTAATCCCAACCATTTAGCTTGCTTGCACTTTTAGCAGGCACGGCCAACAATGATTTTTCACCCATCTAAGGTTTGCCGAGCCTCGCGAGTATGCAGTGAATTCAGTTGGCATTCAAGAAGCTATCTCCTTTTAGAGCGCAGCTCTTACGTGCGAGTTTCCGGCTTCAGCGGCGTCGCCGTACCTTAGGCGCTACTATGAGGTCACGTGACCCCCCCCCCTCCCGAGGTCACGTGACCCCCAGGTCACGTTACTCCCCCAGGTCACGCGGGGGTCATGAGACCTTGGGGATGTCACGTGACCACGGGGGTCACGTAACCTCGGGGGATAACGTGACCCCCAAAAACATTTTTCCGCTAGATTTAGCGGGGAATTTTTCCGCTAGATTTAGCGGGGAAAATGTTCCGCTAGATTTGGCTGGGAAATTTTTCCGCTAGATTTAGCGGGGAAATTTTTCCGCTAGATTTAGCGAGGAAATTTGTTTGCTAGATCTTGCGGGGAAATATTTCCGCTAAATTTAGCGGGGAAATTTTTCCGCTGGATTTAGCGGGGAAATTTTTACGCTGGATTTAGTGGGGAAATTTTTCCGCTAGATTTAGCGGGGAAATTTTTCCGCTACATTTATCGGGGAAATTTTCCCGCTGGATTTAGTGGGGAAATTTTTCCGCTAGATTTAGCAGGGAAATTGTTTCGCTAGATTAGGCAGGGAAATTTTTCCGCTAAATTTAGCGCGGAAATTATTCCTCTAGATTTAGCGGGGAAATTTGTTTGCTAGATCTAGCGGGAAAATTTTTCCGCTAAATTTAGCGGGGAAAATTTCCGCTAGATTTAGCGGGGAAATTTTTCCGCTAGATTTAGCGGGGAAATTTTTTCGCTACATTTAGCGTGGAAATTTTTCCGCTGGATTTAGTGGGGAAATTTTTCCACTAGATTTAGCGGGGAAATTTTTCTGCTTTATTTAGCGGGGAAAATTTCCCGCTAGATTTAGAGAGAGAATTTTTCCGCTCAATTTAGCGGCAAAATTTCTCCGCTAAATTTATCGGGAAAATTTTCCGCTAGAGTTAGCGGGGAAATTTACCCATAATTCACGGCGCGGTTAGGGCGACGGCGGCGCCGCTCAAGCCGGAAACGGGCGCCTGCTGCGCTCTAAAAATGAAGTATATGCGAAAAAGATTGCTTTCATATGAAGAAAGGCACCATTCATTATGATAATGACAAGCCTGACGGAAGAATGGCTCAATTACTGACGTCTGTACAGAGTGTTACAAAACTTAACACCTACAAGGAATTGCTCTACTTATTAAAGGTTAAAGTGCTTTTTGCACATACTCGACAGCCCTTAGTAACTCAGCTAAATAATTTTCAATTGTTTCCAACTTTGTCATGCTTGTTGTCAACATGCAGCAATTTAATTAGTCTTCTTGACCTCTGTTCACTGAAGATCGCTTTGGCTATTCTAAGAGACATAGCTTTGTATAGAGCTGCACTTGTCAGTTTTCTACACCGAGCCACAGTAGGCTCTGGTTGCAGAGGAATATCTGGTACTATTATGTCGAATATGAGCCGAAACGCCATGATACGTTGTGCTCGGGACTATTAGTGCTGTTTGTCGTATCCCTTGGCAAACACTTGTGCACGCTGCGGCCGAGACGCATTTACTCCTGTGCTCGTTCCGCCGTTCCGATCCCCGTTACGATAAGTGTGCCATGCACCGAATGTTCATAGACACTTGTGAAAGTCACATTTTTAGATAATTCGCCTCTCTTTGTTTGTCAGTGAAAGGACAAATTAAATTGTTATTTACTAGCTTGCCTTTTATATGGATGAATCTAACTTTCTTCCGCAAACAACTGCATGATTAAGCCTTTTTGGAGCGTTCACCAGCATGCCCTCATAACCGGAATATCTGCCGCTGCATTGTGAATAAGAAATTTAGCTGGAGAATGCTTTAACAGGCATCACTCAGCAGTGATGCATGGCCTGCCGGTATAGTGCTCATCCCATATGACAACAGGCAGGTGTGGGGATTGATCCAAAGAAGTAGCCCCGGGTTGCACAGCACGATCCTTGGTTCTCTTGAATAGCAAGAGTTATGCATGAAACCGTTTGCAAAATTTAATCAAAACAAGGCTCTGCAGAAATTTTGTGCACAGCGTCGATTTGTGCAACAATCAGTTTGCGATAAGTGGTTCAAACGCAGTTCTCGATTCACATTTAGGGAGAATGACAAGTGTGACCTTGTGGCCTTTGCACTCAATACCGCACCCGCCGTCGCGTTACCAGACAGCCGCAAGTGCGCTGTGGCACGAGCGCAGGAGGTGGATTGTCTCCGCGTCAGCGCCATTGTTTACGGAGCAATGTGCCAGGCGGCGCTGGTAGCGCCATGCGGCACACGTGCCGTTTCACCTCTTGGCGCCCGCAGTTGTGCCTGATGTCAAGAAGCAGTAGTTCTTAAAGAGGCGTGTTAAACCAATGTTCTGTGCTTTGCAAAAGAGAACACTTTCACTGGTCGAAAACAGATCTTCAGACTGCAAGCCATCGGCTGTACCAAACCGCTTTTGAGGCTTCCTCGACATGTTAGCACAAGGGCAAATGGGCCTCAACTTTAAGGTATAAATCTTCATTTTTCTGGGTCCCTTATTGCAGGAGCGTAAAAGAACTTCGCGTTGTCGGCAATTTGATTTATTTCTCGCTTTTTTAATGCTTAAGTCCTGGCTAGCTCAGCTCCCAAGTATAGTGACAGGCTCCATAAAACAATTCTTTCCCGTCTTTCTGTGAGCACCGCTTCAATCATGGGGCAGTGTTCTCCAGTTTCCCCCTGTCATCTTTAAACTTTACGGATGTCATGACAGATCTTGTTCTGCCTTCTATTCCGAAGGCAGAACAAGCCCTTTTGTTAATTTTAGGGAGATCTAATAAAGCAAGCAGGCAGAGGTAATCATCATTTATATCCACTGTTAATTTTGTGTGCATAACAATAAAAAAATGTCAGTGTCTTTATGTAAACAGTAAGGTAGAAAAAAGAGCTGCGGGAATCCTGAGAAAGTAAACAAAAGTGTCGAATTCACGTGCATGGGCAGGATGCATGCAGGTGTAACGGCGATTTCGAAATGAAATTTCAAATAAGGGAAGGAAACATTGAATCAACAGATTTAAGCACTTATAGTCACATGCCTAAACTTGCGTGGCCTCATTTATTATATTCAGGGAAGACTAATGTTTGTGAAATATTGGAATCGATCACCTCTGTCACCATATTATGTGGTCAACCTGGAGGTGGGCCAGAGTTATTGACAATTTCCGTGAGGCGTTTTTGAATCTACTTTCACGGCTTTTAGTTTAGACCGCCAAGTGCTATGAATATTTGCTTAACTTATGTGAACTGTCGACTAAACCAACCCGGAAATTTTCGTGCACCCACCCTGACAGTTTCGTGTCATAGCCGCAAGGTGCCATCGATTTCGCGTCGCCATTACTCCATTCACCCCCACGCTGACTGGGCCGTAGAAGCTGTGAGCTCGTTGATCCAGTCAACTGTCAACTTTAAACCAGATGATCAACCCCCCCCTCCCCACCCCCCCCTGCAGACTCAAATGCAAAGAGTGAAGTCAAACAATCAGAGACAGGCCTTTGATTGTTTCGGCGAAATACACTGTCAGTTTATGGTGAACATAGTGTACCCCAGAACAGGCTACCTGTTCCGATTTCGAAACAGAGTTGACATTTAGAAGGTGGTCAGATTTAAGGTGGCAAATCTTTTGGCTCACTTATTTTGGGTTGATATATCACTACGATCCTTCCTAATTGTTCTCCGTTGCACCTTAATAAGTACACTATTGCAACTAATTAAAATGTGATGCGATTTGTTTTTTCTATATAGCGCTACAGTCAAATCTTATTAATTCAAACTATACATTGTATCGAACTATTTGTGAACAGAGTAGTAGCTGTAATAGAAATGCATAGCGAAAAATGCTGTTACATTGAACAAAAATCGCAGCATCTCCCAATTAATCAAACTGCCAAGAGCGCCGTTTTGGTCTGCAAGATGGCTTTCCGCCAAGGCGGGCTTGACGTTAGGGGAAAGCTAGCTCGCAAGGAAAGATTGCCTTTTTTTTTTCTTTTTTATTTTTTTTTTCTTTTGGGGGGGGGGGGGGGGGGGGAGGCGGGGGCATTCGCGTAAACCACGCAGAAGAAAATATAAATTCTCTTTTACGTAGCAAGCGGGGAGAGTGTGATCCGGTGAGATCTTAAAAAAACGGAAGAAGCGGCCACTGAATAGCCGCGTAGAGCGTCCCTCATGACGTACAGACGCTACTTCAAGAGTAAACAACTTTTCTAAATGTGGTGTGCTTGTTTGATGTCCAATCCAATAAAGCTTTTATTTTTTTTTTTTTTAATTACCCGCTATATCGAACTTGAAGACGTTTTTCTGCGAGTTCGATATAGGCAGGATTGACTTACAGCGGTACGTACGGATAATTTCCACGGTCTTTTCATTTTCAGATGCCATCGACATGTACATCGGGCAAGCACCCTTGGATGTGTCGCCTAGGAAACGTAGGGGTAACATGAACAAGTATATTGCGGAGCAACTTCAAGATATCAACAGGAAGCTGAAGTTTTAAGCTACTTTTGGGAGCTAACTTAGTTTGCCTGTTGATGTCATGACAGTTGCTGGGTTATTTGCTTTGTCATCCGTGTAATATATCTGTTTTGTCAGTTGTACATGCTTACGAGTCATTTTGTTACTTCCTTTCGCATGATCTTTTCAGGAAGGGTGTCGGGAGTTCATATCAATTGAGAGCCCCTGAATAGGAGGGGCAGACCGGGGGTTACTAGCTCACCTGTTTCTGAACAGGAATTGTACAGGGGGACCTGCAGAATGGGAGGGCCCGCATAACAGGTCGACCCGAATCAGGTCGGGTGCTCCTGTTTGCGACCCGTTCACACATAGTACAACCTGTTTGCATACGGGCCCCGTACGTCTATAAAATCATATGTATGACCCAAACGAGTCAACTTGTACGAAAACTATATAGGTTTTTTCAGTAGGGCAACACGCTTCATTGTACAGTATTCAGTTATCCTGTTCAGATTATCGTGTGCACCGGCCGAACGGTTTGGACACGGTTCATTTTACGGTGTACAGTAATCCAGTCCAGATTACGGTATGCACTGGCTATACGGTTTGGTCCCGGTATGCATATTTTACGGTAAGATTCCCGGTTCGATAATCCAGTTTGGATGTTACCGTGTTAAACTTCATACCGTTTTTTCGATAGGCAAGTCAACTTCACGTGACTACCCGCACCAGAGATGACGAAGGCGGAACGGTCGCCTTGGGGCCCACCGATTACGCCGACCGCCCACTGGTCACAGGAGACGAACCAGAACAACATACCAAGCACAGGCGCGCAGCAACTGGAGCCTCAAGTGTTACAAACAGTCCCCTGAACGACTGTCGCGTAGAAACGACGTCAAGAAAGGCTACAGTATGCAAGTCAACTGACGAACGAATCACAAGTGGTTATAACGGAAATGAATATTAGGTTATTCTACAGTTCCCCTTATCAAAAAAGAAAACGGGGAATCTACAAAACGAAAGAATAGAATCTGAAAAGCACGAAAAAAGAGGAAGAAACGGAACCGTGCCAAAGCGACTAAACAAATCAATGGAACCATCTTGAACAGGAATGTCAAACGACCTCCTCAACGTAACAAACAATTTGAGAAACAAGGCATACTATACAACGAACGAAGCGCAAGGCAAAGAATCGGGATACATCAGTGCCTAACGCGAGCTATAAAGGAAATTAGGAAAGAGCGCATCGTATACTGAGCCTTTTCGAAACCCGTGGTTTTGATACAGGAGGCGTGACGATCCACTTCCTCCTACATTACGTTGGTGATAAAGGGAGATGCCGTGCGATCAGCAGCGGGCAGCAATTTCCTGAACTCTTATACCGGACAAAATTCTGGATCATTCCTTGGATGCCCGGAAGGAAGCCGTTGGGGGCGTCGAGGCCAGCCAAATAGAGGGTAGCGACGTTCGGCAGTCGCTAGTAGTAGTTGGCCCGTTTTATATTTGTGGCCTCTGTCACAAAATCCTGGACTGTCGCAGGAGGATTTCACGCGAGGCCCCCGAAAATGCTTCCCTTTACTTTTCGAAAGAGTGTCATAAGCTTCTTCGCTTCCTGCGTTTGAGGATCCGCGCGGTTGAAAAGTCGGAGGGCGTCTCCGACTAACCTGACAATGCTTTCATTTGTTTCTATAATTCTGGCCCGGAATAGTCCTTTAGCGCGCTTGCTACGCAGCTATTTCGCAAAGGTGTTGCGTCGTTTCTCTTTGCACGCTTACCAGGAGGTGAGTAATGCTTCGTAGTTTTCGAAGAAGAAACGGGCCGTTGCATGCTGTGAGAAGTAGATGATCTCGAGGCTCTGCTTTGGCGCGCATCGATTATGCCGCGCCACCCGTTCGTGATCCCGTATCGAGTCGTCGTAGTCTTCGTAAGCTTCGCCGTAGAAGGGCATCGGCGTACGAGGCACGACGGATAGAAACAGATGGGTGATGCTTCTGCCGGAGTTTCGGCCGGCTGGCCCTTGGAAAAAATCTTCGGTTTAGGTGGCTTCTTGCCTAGTTGTTCCGCCAATTATTCAAATTCAGGCGGCTGGCATTCAACACGGCATGGCGGCTTGCTCCGTCTTCGAGCTATGCACGGTCTACTTGTGGGGCTAGTTCTTGTTGCGGTTTCTTTGATGAGCTCGGGATCGGGCTTGGTTCACTTGGGAGCGTACGAGGAAGGGGCATGCAAAGTTACCCACACCTACTCCAGAAATGTTGCGGATGGGATCGAATCGACAAGCGTAAAACAGAAAATAAAGGTTTATTCGGCTTACTTGTGCTAAAAAAAAAAAAAAAAAAAAAAAAACGAACGTGGAGAAAGCAGCAGCGAGCGTCGAAGGTGGCAGCAGCAAGCGACGGCGTGTCGCCGGGAAAGCTGTCTAGCGCGAGAGTGCATCGGAAAAACCATCTGGGCTCCTTAGGTATTACACTTGGGATCTCGAACTTAGATTGTTCGGGTGTCGATGACGTGGGGTACGAGTATGCACGAATCTTCTAGAAATACAACGAAGCGTTTCTTCTCGGCCATGCACGCGGCAATTCTTTTTGTGTTTAAGAAACAAGCGATATAGATTGTCATTATTGGTTTCAAAAATATTGCGAGATCGCCTTTTCCGCTTCGGTTTCAAAATATAAAAAAACAAAACGGTAGGCGTTTTCGGCGAGCTGTATATACACCGCGTACCTTGTTGAGTTCACTTATTTAGTAATTACCAGGTATTTTGTGCACACCGAGATGTTCAGAGAAAGGCCGCAATCGTCGTAGTTCGTAGCAAACACCTCTTGCAAGGACACGACTTTGGAAGCATTGTGCGAGTACTTATTTTTGTAGCAGGACTAGGGTAATTCTGGAGTTCCACAACAACTCTTTTGTTCCATCTGGCCTGAATTGTTCATTCACGCGATTTGATGCTCAATAAATGTGTCGGCTTACGTAAGAGCGGCCCTTCTCCTTTCAGAATCGCAGAACCGTCGTGATTGAGACCATGGTTTTAGTACTAAAATGTAAGCTACTCAAGTAAAAATTCGCGAGCCCTTCGGCTGGAAGCGATCGGGCCTTCGCTTTACAACAGGTTTGTCCAGGTATGTTTCCGACATTTCGCATCGAAGTCCCGTGGCTCTCAAGTTGAGAGCAAAGCTGGCTTGCTATAACGACCATTTTTAGGTGGGTTCCAATTGTACGTCATAACGCTCACCTACCTTTGCTCGGGGATGCTATGCAAGAAAAAGTCATGAAAGTTGAAAGGACTACATTTTTTTTTTCTTATGCGTTTTTTCGCTTTGCACCGCACATGGACAGACGCCAACATTCGCTTCTATTGGACAATGGCTTGTGCCTGATGAAAAGCTAGAACTCAGCTTTCGTGGTCGCGTCTTGAGAGCGTTTCAGGTGGTTTTAGACGAGGGCGGAATGGCAGACGGACGCCAGCAATGGCGGATGCGGACGCGACACTTTCATGTGTGTTCTAATGGCACACGATGCCGTACGCTGGCGTGCATCTGCCCTCACAAGTTGCAGACGGTGTAAGATGGCAGACTAGAGGCACAAACGTCGCGTCAGTAAGACATTAGGCTTCCGGAAGTAATCAGCCGAGCAGCCAAGTTAACCTGGTTGTAACGTTCTGTGGGCAAGGCCAAAAGCGTGTTGTGAATTCCACCTAGATTGCGACTAGCGTCGGTAAATATTGCGCTATTTTTGTTTCGTGGAAATGATTTGATTTATATGTGTCCCATATCTAAGCCATTTAAATATAATTTCTGTTTCGTTTGAATGATTTTTAAGACCGTCCTACGGCTGTCCTATTGAGTGGCTACAAAACCATTTACAATTTACTCAACAAATCTTAAAATGCGTAATCAAAACTTGCTTTGCTAAATATTACGTGTGGCCTTCAGAAGTCTATGGCAAGCAAATAAATTCACAATTTAATTTTTTAATAAAATCATCAATGATGAAACATTGCGACGTGCTTCTAATGTTCCTCCTAATGGTAAGATGGTGATAGCTTTGCGTCGCGTACTGAGCATTAAAACAATTAAAATATGTATGCGAGAGCTTTTTTACAACTTTTTTCTTAATCTTTAAAAAATAAAAATACAATTTGTGGTAGAAACTGAATATGTTATAAAACACAACTTTTAGGAAAGTTCTCGTGCACTTTTGTAATATAATGCTGCGCAAAATGTGTAAAATAATCTCACTTTTAGCAATAATATTGAAGAAAAAAATATCAAGCATGTCAGAATATTTACTTCTTTATAATTATGTACTTATCGATAACTATAATAACTTGCCCTATAATCTCCAGAAACACAATAAATATATGTTAGCAAAATTAGTTTTGTTGAGTTTGGAGAAGAAAAATAAAAACGACGTCGCAATCATTACTAGTTTAAAAATAGGTACTTATCTATGACTATAATAGCTTTCCCTAAAAGTTCTGAACACAAGAAATATATGTAAGCAAATTTACATGCGAGTTTGCATTTTAGATTACATTTTTCAAACTTACCGTTGATTTTTTTTGTAGGACAGTTTTTTTAGAATTATGTTCTATTTTGCAAATACTGGTTCTAAAAAAAAGCCTAATATATTTAATTGGAGCGCGTTTTATATTTTTATTTGTTTCTCTAGCAAGCTTTTATATTTTATGTTTTGTTTCCAATACGGATTCTCAAAAAAACGCTCAGTCTACTTACCTATAACGTGTTTTAATGTTGCTTCTTCAGGTGTCCTCAGCAATTAATTTGTATGTTTCGTTTTTATTGCGGTGTCATTCCATGTCAAACGTCCCAGACGTTGCACTCGACCCCTTTAGACTTCTGAAAAAAGAATTCATGGCCTTTTACGCAATGTCCGTAGCCATGCCCTGAAATATTTTTTTACCGAAGAATTTTCTTGATGACGAGAGCGCGGTTTTAATTCTTAAAAAAACAGCGTGAAACTAGGCATCACTCGATAATTGATGAAAAATCAGCTTTTTAGGGAAATACCCAACAATATTTTTTCTTAAATTTGCACGGCTTTCGAATTTCGATGTGGTTAGGCTTGTAAAGTTTTGTTTAATTTAATATTTTTTTTAAACTAAAATCTTTAAAAAATTATCATTCTTGTTATTTTATCAAAAAGCATCTAACTTCTCTCGGGACTTAATGTAACTTCTTACCGTCTGCCCCGCCGATATATAATCTATAAAAAATGTTTAAAACCGCTCAATTAAATATCTCGCAGTAAACAAAAATCCTGAATTTGCAAAAAAAAGTGTGTTTTGACGCATAAACAGCCGTTTATTTCACCCTGAGTTGGTCCAAGTAAAAATATAAAATATGGTGGGTTTCGAAGACAATCGATAATCTTTTGATTTTGAAAGTTTAATCAAAGTAATTTTTGTTTAAAGCGAGAAAACATTTTTTGAATTTGAACTCTCGCAGCACAGTCCGGCGTCGCTTCTTAACGCCTCTTCGCCGCACAGCACGCCGCCTGCGACGATAGCTGACACGATTGGGTCCAAAGAAAGAAGGGAGTTTTCTGCCGCCTCCCCCTGTCCGTCTTTGCGGCTGAAAGGGAAGAAAAGGCGGGTATTGGGTGTAATAATCGGAGGTGCCGCCACCGCGTACCAATAGCAGGCCCGTTGTGCCCTTTGTGCCCCAGGTCGGCTCGAAACGCGATGCCTAATACGGGTGGCATCAGTTGACGTGGACTTCTCCTAAAAGGGAAACGTGACAAAATCAATCATTCTGCGCTGAAAAGCGGAACTATTCAGCGGCGCAAGAATTTGCGTTTCAAAGCCGATTTAAACACAAAAGAGGCGTGAGCCTCCAACTTCGCGCATTCGTTACCACATCGCCTCGTCGTATGATTTTGCCCGTTCACGGGGCTTTGTGTTACTGTCTACACCTGTCCTGACGTCGAGAAGAGAGAGTGATTGCTATGTGTACGTAAGAAACAGCTAGCTTACTAGTGGATGCTCTTACCTGGCAGCGCTAAGCATTTGCTGATATCAAGACAGTGGAAGTCCACAGGAGGACACAGCCGCGCAAAACGGTCAAACTAGGAAAAGCCATAAAGAGACAAGAGTAGAAAATAACCTCTTCCCACCAAGATGTACCCGACAACTGGAGGTCCTGCTTTTTACCTGCGTGCGCACAGCGTGACACCGTCGCACGCTCTGCCGGGCTCGACGGTGGCGTGCTGTGCAGAGAAGAGGCGCAAGGAACGACGCCAGGTTGCGGTGCGAAAGCTCGACTTCAAAATGTTTTTTTCCTCTTTAGAACAAAGTTACTTTATTAAACTTTCAAGAACAAAATGAAATAAACTCTTTTGTAGAAGTCACCATGTTACGTATTTTTCTTTGGGCCACCTCAAGGCAGAACTGACGGCTCTTTAAACTCCAAAACGCAGTTTCGCAAAAACTTTACTTTTTTTTTTCTCTGCAAGATATTGAGTTGTACGGCCTGAAACCTTTTTTGCGTACAGTATACCTACAGGACTGTCAATAAGAGTATTTACAGTCGCACGCAGCAAAGCCATAGTTTTTAACAAAACTAAAAATATGCTAGAATGCTCATATATTCCTTCTTTTTTAAAAACTGCTTCGAGCATAACAAATTCAATGACCACGATCATTATTACATAGCAATCTAAACACCGTAGGGTTTTTAGGTAAAACTATTTCAGTGTTCCGTAAAGAATCTTACTTTTCATCAATTATTGAATGTCTCGTAGTTCCACCCCCCTTCTACTCTTTCAAACCGCCATCACCCCATGAAATTTGTTTTTCGTCAAAGAAATACGTTAGAGAAGCACCACAAACGTTACGGTGAAGAGCCATCAGTTTTCTTTTAAGAATCAGAAATGGCCGTAGGACCTTTGGCATGTCATGGAAAAGTCCTGGTCACTTGAAGCCGCCCGTCGTTTAGGCATCGCATTTCGAGCCCCCCTCGGGTACAAAGGGCACAACGGGCCTGCTATTGCTTCGCGCTGGCTGCACCTCCGATTATTACACGAAACGCGGCCGTTTCTTCCCTTGCAGCCGGAAAGACGGACAAGGTGAAGCGGCAGAGAACTCCGTTCTTTCTTATGAAATAATCCTGTCAGCTATCGTCGCAGGTGGCGTGCCCTGCGGCGAAGAGGCGGTAAGGAGCGAAGCCGGATTGTGCTGTGAAAGTTCAGCTTCAAAATTGTTTTCTCGCTTTAAACAAAATAACTTTGATTAAACTTTCACAATCAAAATATTATCGACTGTTCTTCCAAGCCCACCATATTTTGTATTTTTACTTTGACCACCTCAAGGTTAAATAAGCGGCTGTTTATGCGTGAAAACTCACTTTTTTGCAAATACAAGATTTTTGTTTAGTGCGAGATATTTAATTGAGCGGTTTTAAACATTTTCTTTGTAGATTATATACCTGCAGGGGCAGCCGGTAAAAATTTTTATTAAGTCCCGGGAGCAATTAGATATCTTTTTTTTTTTATAAAATAACAAAAATGTTAAAAGAGTCTACAATTGTTTTTTTATATTTACATTAAACAAAACTTCACAGGCCCAAGCACATTGTGGGTCGAAAGTCGTGCAAATTAAAAAAAAAATATTCTTAGGTGTTTTACTAAAAAGCCTATTTTTCATTAATTATTAAGTGATGCCTAGTTTCACGCTGTTTTTAAAAGTTAGTACCGCGCTCTCATCATCAAAAAGTTTTTGGCCAAAAATATTTCGGGGCATGGCTACGGACATTTGCGGCAAAAGGCGACGGCTTTTTCTTTTAGAAATCGGAAGGGGTCGAGCGCAACGTCTGGGACGTTTGACAAGGGATGACCCTGCGGCATATCTGACACCTTCTTGATGGTCCAGACACTATGCACTGTCTGAACAAACTAGAACAAATACGACGATAAGTAGATCAAGTAGCTATTGTGCTTAATGTTAGTCATACTAACGCATAATTAATGAAGGCTTAACCCATGCTACCTACATGTCCTGTAGATACATACCATTTGGTGCTAACTTTCGTGGACCAAGACTGACGATTCAAGGAAAAGACGGTATCTCTTGTGTGGCTTCCTTTAATAATTTTGTTTGTCCTTACTTTTCCACACTTGAAAGGCATACCGGCTGGCGGCAATAGAGGGTCATCCCGAAATGTACCTCCGACTACGTAAAACTCCTTGGGTTCGAAGAATAACTGAATAACGTAAACATACGCAAGAGCTTTAGTTTAATGACTACATATTTATGCACTGAGCAAGGGTTTTAGTTCATCCCTTGCATTCCGTTCATCCCTCGCAATTCTACGGAAGTAGGAGAGAATAAAGCGCAAAGAAACACATGTTTCTAACATGGACATCGTCTATGTTTATTTGGTGATCTACGCGATTAAAAATATTTGGCGAGGGTGGCAGTAGAAGATAACACTGGGATGAATGATAGTAAGTTGGTGAAAAAGGCACAAAAAACATAAAACTTTTCTATTAAACTTGAGCAAAAAATGCAATATTCGATTTACAGAGAAGTTAGTCACGACAGGCACCGAAGGTTGCATTCGCAGGTGTATGTATTTATAAGCTTGTATATTTTATTAGAAACGGTCACGTAATTTAATGGTACACTCGGCGATACTGTTATCGCGAACAAACCGTCTCCGGATTTTAATGTTTTTCTCAGCATTGCAAGACTAATTAAAAGAACTATTGAGGTGCAAAATGCTCAGTGGGCGTGCTAACGTAAATGCTAAATTTGGATGCCGGCAACTACAATTACAAATTAAAAATTTTAAAAAGTGCCGAAGACCTGTTTGCGCTAAGAGTGTAGCGTGGTGTAGCGTTGTGTAGAGTTTATTTCCGCAGTCTCTTTTAACTGACCTTCCGTAAAACGGCAATTAATCAAATAAATAAAATAATTGATAATTTCGCATTAATCTTATATTTATATAAAGTATTCTGTGATTTCTGACAACAAATATATAAGTGACACAGTCTTGTGCACCAGGCTCATCATTGTACATATACACGTTACCTCTGATTCAGCAAGTTCCTGAAGTCGAATGTCGAAAATATTGAGCCAGAAGCTTTCTTTGAGGAGGTTTTACATGTTTATGGTTATTGTTGAATAATACGAACTTTATCGCACTGCCTTCCGTCAACTGAAAGAAACTTGTATTATGTTGACTTCTTCCGCATCCTGCCTTTTGCTCTCGTGGAACACATGCAACATTTATGTTTTCAATGCTATGTCAGTCTCGGTCGAAAATTCAAGCATTCACGATATATTTGGAACTACTTTAAAAATATAGTTTATATCTGAGCCGCATATTTCGTCCGTTAACGAAAAAAAAAAAACTTCTACCACCTGGAGATAATGATTTTTAGAAAAAATATGTACAAAAATAACGAAAATATATAAAATTTCTCTCTCTCTCTCTCTCTCTCTATATATATATATATATGCGTGTGTGTGTGTGTGTGTGTGTGTGTGTGTGTGTGTGTGTGTGTGTGTGTTTCATTTTTTAAACACGCGTTGACTAAAGTTCAGGGCTTTGTTACTTACCAGCCTAATGGCATGTGAGACGTGATATACATACTTTTCAGCTTTCTTAATATTAGACTTGACTGAAGTTAGCGTCAACGCAAGACACAATAAAACGGCATTCATCGTCCATGCCATGTGGTCAACCAGCGGACAAAATCTATATGTTAGCAGAACATTTTATTAAGATTCAGTAAATATAGATACTTCAAAATAATTCCAATCGCGTTCATTCTGTGAATGTTCGAAAAAGTCCGAAAGCCTTTATTATCAACATAAAGAACAAAACTAAACATACAAAAAGCACTGAATGCTATAATTACTTAAATTTTGAAAGCAAAAACAACTATGTGAAAAATGCGTGGACGATAGTTATACCCAAACATATAAATGCTTCAGTAAACATTATTCGCTGCAATGAAAAAAAACAAAGCACCGTCATACTATAAAGTCATTCCACCGTTTCATAATGCTTCACAAGGATTACCCCTGAGAAACCTTCGAATCCCTGTGGCGCACAAAAATAAATCGGTGAAACACGACGCAAAAAAGGAGAGACATTCTGTAAAAAACAAAGTTTTCTGAAATACCACGGGTCATGAAGTTGCATGCTCTTTCTCGATTTCATATTGCGAACTGGAAATAAGGTTTTCCGAAATGCCTAAATGCCCTTTTGTTTGCGTAAAGTATTTTAATTCGCTTGCACCTTCGCATTAATTGGAGATACATCATAACCTTAAAATGCAGGTTGTTCTCCTTTGTTGGTGCTAGACCAGTGGCTGCTGATAAAACCCGTTTGCTCTACTGACATCTTACTCCCGGTTAGCTCAGTTGGTAGAGTGCTGCACTGGAAATCCAGAGTCGCTTGGTTGGAAACTAGAACCAGGCAGATTTTTCAGTATCGTACCAGACACTGAGCCTAGTTTGGAGTTTTCTGTTTGTCCTCTTTCTCCGTTGCTCGCCTACTCCAGGGATTATTATCGTTATTCTTGTGCAGCTCGCTTGCACCATTACATTAATTTCAGTAACTCCAAACATTGTTGTACAGCCCTTTAAAACATTCGAGTAGATATTATTTTACAATTTATTGGGCTTTAAATAATAAAAAAAAGGATAGTGCTTTAGCACCTACTTTTAAGTGCACCAGAAGCAATATAAATTGTTAATACAAGCCTTTGCAAAGTAATGCAGTATAAAAATTATTTGCAATTCTATATCTTAAAACAAAACTTCATGCATTTTGTTATGATATTTACCGAATTAGTTCGCGTTTCGTTGACATTAAAAATTCGTTTGTTAGACAATATATTTGGCGCCCTCCGCAGTGGCGCCGCCCAGTTATTGTGCTCACTACACTCCAAAAACCAGTCAACAAGGAATCTGTGTAGCGGCTAACCCTCCCCCCCCCCCTTCCCGGCGAGCAATAGAGCAATTCCCCAACTTCTTGCATGCAACACGAGGCGCATTGCATTATTGGACCCTGTTCTCCACGGTGAGGACTGGGATGGGGTCGGTTTTGATCGCCCTGTTGGCAAACTAGCATATCTCAGGATTGGATGAAAATTAAGTTAGCGCTCCTTTGAATTGCACCCATTCATCGTGGTGGAAGCCCCCGTTGAACTACGAGCCTCCAGCAGCTCTAAGGGACTGCCTAGGCTTAGAGATAAGCAGGAGTACGGCCTGTCACATCCCAAACTTCTCTCGCGGCCCGGCTACCACTCCAGAGTATAGCATGACCTTTCCGGGTCACAGCCAATTTAAGAAGCCTAGGGCATTGAAGAGCCGATGAAGCAGGATGACCGGCCAGTATCGCCCTTTCTCGCGTGAGATCAAATGCGATGGCGGTAGTGTGAAAATAGCCCTCAAACGCTTCCGGTTCTGAACTAGATGCCAGGTTTCGCAGTATCTGCGAGATCAAATCTTCGAGCTATTTTTGGGAAAAAAGTCGCTTATGTCATTGTCATACATGATTCACTCTTATGGTGAATCACTGGCGCGTAAAAATTTTAAATATATACCTGGACCGGAAGTGTGCCAGGGCTACCCAATAGATGGCATCATTGAGTTTCTTGCCAAACTAAAAAGAGCGTCCTGTGTTTGCTCGTGGAGAAACTCCGGCTCGTCGGGAGCCCCCCAAAAAACGTGCCCTAGGATATCATCCGTCTTAGTAAGCCACGGCTACCCAAATATAAAACTTAAGAAAGTCGCATATTTAAAAACGTTTAGGCATTGTAGTGGGTCCTGACCTGAGGTCACGAAGTGAGGTTTTCCAAACGAAACGAGCTGAGTAGACAAACGGTACCGAGGCATGACCTTTGAGTTTTTTGTTGCGCCATGCTCCCCACGTGTGCCCCACGTGGGTCACAGGTGGTCAAATTGCGCTAGAGCCTACAATACCCCCGAGAGTCCCTCGTCGATGCGACGTGCGCGTCCACAATTTGGGCTGCCCATGCAATGCCCCTGTATGTGCGAACTCGGTTATGCCAAGACAAAGTTAGCGCAAATGTAGGCAAAACGAGCGTAGGCTAGCAATGAGCTGCAGACAGAGTACCCCGATGTGTTCCACTTCGGCTACGCGTGGGCATGCTCAACTTGGGCTACCAGCGTAACTCTCCGTGGGTCCCACCATAGTCGTACGTAACGTACCTGGTTACGTATTTCTGTAACGAGCAACGTATTTATTTACGTTCCTTTTTTTTTTTTTTTAGAAAAGGAGCCAGTAACGTACTTAGCTACCCTCAACGCCGACGAGCGAGTAACAGCATTTGGCTTCATTTTTGGAGTAACGTGTGCAACACCGTTTAAGCAGCCTTGTTTTAATCCTGCCCTGAGTATGCGTCCACTGCGACAAAGTCAGATATGAAACCGAAAAAAAACAACTAGACAGTATGACGTTATCGCTGAACACATTCGGTCGAACTCTACAGCTGGGAATGACCTCCATGAAGCAAACACAATAAGCTTCGCTGGGTGAACCTTCTTGATGTGTGCAGACCGAATGTAACCCTCGAGGGTGTCCAACACGGGAAGGAACACAACCCATTGTCAATTTGAAACTTTGGAAGCAGAGAGAACAAAAGAGGGATGAGATTCCGTGATTCAGAAGCTCTTACTGAAGCGCAACGCTGCCGTTTCTTCGAGCGCGTGAGTAGAGCGACTCAATAGTCGTTCTACTTACGCGTTTGCACCACGTGCATCAGGCGCCGGATTCGTATTATCAAGAAAACGGGGAAACATAACCGATGAAATCTTCGAGAGACGTCTACTGCTTAAGTGCCGTGACTGCTTTAAATATTACAATAAATCATCAAAGAAAAGCAAGTGCGTATTTGGTCATGAAAGTAACGAGAAAAGTAACTCCTTAGTTTGGAGATCACGTAACGCGTTTATTCTCAGAATGAATCCGTAACGCGCAAGGTATTTATTCCCTTAAAGAGCTATTAAACAATAACGGTATTGATGAAATCTTCGATGAAATCTGTGGCAGCCGGCGCAGATTTCATCGAAGAGACGAGCTACCGGATGAGACCATATCTCCATACGTTGCAGCACTAAAAAAACTTGCAGCAGATTGCAATTTTGGAACGGTAGAGCCGGCTGCGGCCAGCACCTCTACCGCTAATCTGCCAAGCCTTTAGAACGCCATCGAATCGGCTGGAACCGCGGCAAGTGGTGCGACACCCACCTCAGTCAACGCTACAATGCTCCCTATGAACATTATGCTTCGCGATCGTTTTGTTTGCGGGCTTCGGAACGAACATTTGCAACAACGCCTCTTCACAGAAAGGAACCTTGCGTTCTTCACGACCTTTCATATAGCCCTACGAGCGGAGAACGCCAAGGACCATCAGCGACAGATTAGGCAAAACTTCCAGGAAGTCAACAAAGCAGAAAAATCACGTCTGACACACCGAGGGCTCGACGATGCCACCGGAACTTCATCAACGCCGTGCTATTGCTGTGAAGAGGTCCACAGCCCGAGTTCATGCAAGTTCTGCACCTCGCAGTGCAGGTACTGCAGGAAGGTGGGTCATATTGCTAAGGCTTGCATGAAGAACAATAATGTTTCTGGCAAGAACGCCGTTCACATTGTTGACCCACAGAGAATTTCAGGCTCGGCTGCTCAAGGATCAGGTCAGTTAAGCTCACTGCACGATATCAACTGGATGTGAAGAGGGCAGACGACAACAGAAAATCTCGTGGTCAGCCTCTATGTGGAAAGTGTCTTCCTTCGAATCGAGGTGGACTCGGGGGCGGTATGCTCACTCATCAGCGAAGGAAGGTTTCACGCAGCTTGGCCCAGGCAACCGCATCAGTTCTCATGTGATAGCATGGCCCTGCGCACCTCGTCGGGTGAACGTCTGGAATCTCTGGACACAGTAGATGTGTGGGTACTGTACAAGAGCTTCAGAAAAAAGTTGCCGCTCCTCGTGATGAGATGTCTCGGCTGCAATCTGCTTGGCCGTAATTGGTTTGAACCACTTGGTATTGAACTGAGCGGTGTTCATTAAATCTTGCACGATAAAAGCTTGATTGATACCCTTGAAAAATACGCTCCAATTTTGACGGTGACTTTCACAGGTACAAGGGTCCGGCCGTAAGTTTGGAGCTGCAGGAAACTGCTACGCTTAAGTTTCTTATAGCGCGAACAGTGCCGTTCGGACTGAAACCAGCGGTTGAAGTAGAATTGCAGCGCCTCACGGACCAAGGCACCCTGGGGCCGACTCAACACTCAGAGTTGACCACACCTCTCGGGGTGATCCGGGAAACTGACGGTACAATTTGACTATGCTGTTACTACCGCAGCACAATCAACGCCATCACGCCCAATTCTGCGTACCCTCTATCAACCATATCAGAAGTACTGGCAAAGCTGCGTGGAGGCAGGATATTCTCCACGTTAGATCTTGCACAAGCTTACCAGCAACTCAAGGTCGCCGAGAGCACTGCTGACATATTCACGATAAACACCATCAAGGGTCTCTATCGGATCAAGCGCTTGCTCTTTGGAGTGTCAGAAGCACAGGCAATTTTTCAGCGGTGCACGAATACCACACTGGCAGGGTTCCCAGGTGTGAGCGCCAACCTCGACGATATCATTGTCCGTGGCCCCACACCGAAGGAGCACGCTCAGCGTCTAGACTCCGTTTTTTTTTACGGCTTCAAGGGGCCGGCGTGCGACTGCAGAAAGCCAAGTGTCGTTGCGGTCTTGCCGAAGTCACCTACCTGAGACACCGAATCGAGTCAGCGGAAATCCAGGTTACAGACGACAGGCTCAGCGCAATCAAGGAATTGCCCGAACCGACCTCCAAACCCACTCTAGAGTCATTCCTCGGAATGCTTGGGTTTTACGACCGATTCTTGAAAAAACAGAGTGACGGTGGCTTGTGCACTATCAAACTGCTGGAAAAGATCGTTTGCTGTAGATGGGAGAAACAGCACGCTGCTGCTTTCAAGAACCTCAAGATGCTCGTACTAGACAAAACAACTTTGGCTCACTACGATGACACAAAGACACTTTTTTTTGTCTTGTGATACTTCACAGTACGGCGTGAGAGCAGTCATGGTTCAAGTGGATCAGGAAAATAGGGAAGCTCCTATCGCTTTCGCATCAAGGACACATAGCGAGGCCGAGCGGAACAGCTCACAATGGGCCGAGAGGCGTTGGCTGTAGTGTTTGGAGTCATTCATTTTTACCAATACATCGCTGGACGCAAGGTGGTCATTGTCACTGATCATCAACTCTTGCTTACGATCCTAAGTTTCAAGAAGCCTGTACCCCAGGTTCTCTCTTCAAGAATGCGACGCTGATGTGTTGAGCTATCGGCATACGACTACCAGCTGGTCTATAGACCAGGAAAGAAGCACCAGAACGCGGATGTGTTAAGTCGGCTACCCCTGCTTGACAGCGTGAATGAACCATGTCGTCCAGGTGATGTGCTGATGATTGAGGCTCCAATGGGTTCACACCTAACGGCCAGCAGGATCGCACAAATGACGCAAGTGCATCCAGTTCTCGCCCGAGTTTTCAAGCTATACAGCGAGGAAATCTCCATAAGATAAAAGAGGCGATGTTCCTGCCTTTTAAAAAGAAACTCGCCGAGTTGTCGACACAGCAAGGATGTCTGATCTGGGGCTCCAAGGTCGTCATTCAAAACTCTGCACGTGCCGAAGGAAAGACATTCACACTGGCTATGCCACTTGTGCCGTCCCGTGATCGTCTTCAATTATACACTTCACGAAGCAGTCAGTAATGAGTCCGTGTAGCGATTTATTCCTTCGCCGCGAGCAACAGCGTAATAAAATTCCCTGCAAGGAACACTGCACGCGTTGCATTAGGGGATTATGGGGCCCGATTAGTCATGGAGAGGAGTGGCATGGTTTAAGGGTTTTGGGTTCGATCGCCCCGTTGACGAACTAGTGGATCTCGGCATTGCATGAAAATAAAATCAGCCGCCGGTACCTCCAGCGGCAGCAAGGCATTGCCTAGGCTTAACGAGGATTGGGAGTATGGCCTGCGGCATCCCGCTTCTGTGGAGGCTTGGCCTGCATAGTGCAGGATGGCCCTGCCGGCTCAAGGACAACTGAAAAAGCCTAGGACATTGAGGAGCCGATGAAACTGAATGACTGGGATGGTATACTTCTATGTTCCATCATCGACCTTTGTTTACCTGCGCAAAAACCCCAGCGCGTCAAACCCCTTCTCCCTCCCTCCCAACAACGTGTTGCCTATTTCTTTATTTGCATTGATAGGTAATAACTACACTATTATAAATATAAAGAGTGTCGCAGATTTGTACATTTACTCTGTTTCTTCTGTTTTTTTTTCTTGACCTAATATCGTGAAGTGACGTTTTCCAATTGAATCCTTAACTTAGTGACTACGCGATACCCAAGAATGGCATCCGAGACTCTCGGCGCGCAGAGCACTCCTCCGACCTTTTCATGCTTTGGTCGAGATTCTCGTGACTGAGGGGTTTCGAAACTAGATGATCTCGAATTTGGTATTCAGGAGCCGGACCGAGCCTAGGCCAGTATCTTCAAGACTCGAGGGTCTCCTCCTGTTCAACACTGGTTTACTTGCATTCTCTATACTTGCCGGGTGTTTAAGAGCCGAGAGCCGAGGGCCGACTCGTATCACTAGATTGTCCTTTTTTAAGGCAACGGATTTTCCCTATGTTCCCAGGTTTAAACCTCTATGTCGCAAGGAGGTAGCCAAACTATGTTGATTGTTTGTAGCTACCCTTCTGGCTGCACTTTTACGATTTTACGCACACACATGGCGATCTCACGCACTGTCTCGCAGACGTCCGTCTACTTCCCGCTCTGACTTCCGCCAGACTGCGCCGTGCTACATGTTTCACAAAATGAAGCCTTGCGCAGTGGATTACCTTGAGATTAAAAGGGTGGACTGCGCAATGCTGAGTAAGTAGCGATGCGATATGAGTTGCCACAATCTGCACATTTTCTTTAAATCTTGTCGTCTCTCAGTTCAACATGGCAACAAAAGCATATGACACACATGGTAAGTGCAATTATCAGGCTACTACTATACCTTCATATTGTGCCATAAATATAAGGTAAATAATCCAGCACTCAAAACTACACAAAGTTTAAGCCGCAGAACATAGTGAGTTGAGTTTTTGATACAAGAGTAATAAAACAACTTTCCAACCTGCAACGTATCGTGTACAATATCAGTTGTGGACAAAACAGTAACGCTGCTCCCAAAATGGTGGTGTGGCAGGACCGCGATTCTTGAATCCCCAGTTCCGTGGCAGCACGTAGCACTTCTAGCCGTTTGTCGCACCAGAAGATGCCTTTTGCAGTTGTAAGTAAACGAGTTTTAGCACGTGCCTTCAGTCGATGGGGCAGCTGCCGGCTTGAAGAGCACGCCTTCCACCTACTTTACAACCTGCAACGTTGCAAGTAGAAAGTCAGGTTTGATCAAAATGGTACTGCTGCCGCCAAAATTTGACCTCTAACATATAGATAATCCCAGAGAGCATAAACGTATAGCCTATACCTAAATTTGTAGCTTTATTGCTATATGTAGAGAATAGTCGTCATTATCCGTGTCTAATTATTAATTATTTGTTGGCACCTAGTCATACAAATTGTTAGCTTTTATTTAACACATATCTAAATAACTGATACATGGAAAGTATGTTGGATGTTATATATGCAGATTTTCATATCCTAAAAAGCAAACAATTTGCTTTTTTGTAAAAAATAAGTACGGTTTCAAACGTTATCCTAAAAAACATTTAGACTCAAGACTTTGTTGTTCACAAAGGTTCGTGCGAGATAACAAAATCTCTCATGAAATATTTTAAGCGTCGGGAAAGCTCGTGTTTTCGTAGTACAAAATATACGTCGTCACAATATCCCGCCAACAAGAGCAACGTAATATTGCATTTTAGGATATTGCGCCGCCTCTCCGCTTGCTGCCAGTGAACAACAATTGTGTGTTAGATTTTTTTTTTTGCTCGTTTAAATGTTTATCTTTTCTCCCTGTTGAGTAGTAAGAATCTGCAATGTTCCGCCAGCCCCTTTTTTTCATGCGAGCGGGAACGGAAAGACCACGTCCTTGCTCGACGGAAAAAACCAACAATATACGCCACTCCTATCAAAATCAGCAAATGCATATTCTGCAGTCTTGTATTGTTAAATTACCTTCTTTAATATTGCTTTTGTTTTCTGGTGACGCTGAAGCAAATCAGCAAATCCGAGCCTCATGAGTACGTAGCAAACAGAGTTTTCCAACTTTTAGATAAACTCGAATATCGGACCTGATTTTTAATGCGACCCTAAAAAGCGTTGATGAAGCTCCTTTAGGAAGCGGAAAAAAGAAATGATTCTATAAAAAAAAAAAAAAAAAAAGCTTACAAGCATATATTGTGGATGGGCGTTTGGTGTCCCAGCTGTAGATGAAAAACTTAGCCAGTGCAATACAACCGCTAGCCTGTGGCATTTTACATGCTCAATGCAGTAGTTACACGCGACTGCACTGGGGTACGAAGCACATCCCGATTTAAACGGGCAGGGCTGGGGATTGAACCCAGGATCCCTGTTTACTGCAGCGCAAACTTTCGCTGCACGTGCTCCGAGCTGGTGTGTACCAGCACACTCATTATCCGAGCCCTCCAAGTTTGCTGAAACAAGCCGGATGAATTACCGTGTTTACTGATGTAATAACCGCACTATGTATGACCAAGGTCCCTGCGCCTACTTTCCTGCAGAACACATATACATGCCAATCATCGTTTTGCGCATAATTAACATAGCGAATAGCTAGGTCACGAACACAACTTTCCATAAAAATGTAATCTTTTCAGATGGTATCTTCGCGTGAAGACGTTATCTTTGTCCCGTAAATATATTTAATCGTGCTGTCGATCGTGGCGATTCGTAATCTGCGTGCTCAGTGAAAAAGCGATCCCTCGGGTTTTCTTCATAAACAGTGTGGCTATTACACGGGTAAATACGGTAAGTATAATTCAAAGCGGACAGTCGCCTGATATCGCAGTCGACAGTCGGTGGTATGTAATACTTAGTCGAGTTGCTTTGGCCGTTCATGTCCTACTTCTTGCTCCGAAAAAAAAAAAATGTCGGAACGCTAATTGCATGGTACTTATTTGATTCCCGCTTAGCGCCTTAGCGAATCTCTGTAGTATCGATGGTTTATTCCTAGCATTTATTATGTTTGAGATATAAGGATAACTTATGCCTTTTATATTCTTTGTATGCTACTGCACTGACTTGGGAAGTAATCCGTTACAAGTAACGCCATACTTGTAACCGATTACTTTTTAAAGTGATTTGTAATTGCCACGTTACTATTTGCGGTAGTAATTTGTAACGCAATTTTGTTACAAAATATAAGTAACTAACTACTTCAATTGCTCCCTACTTTTTTAAAAATAGAAACATAAAAACTGGAGGATTATAAGTGTGCGACAACCCGCTCGACCTAAGTTTAAAGCGAGCGCCCGCACCCATGGATATTTCAATAGTGCATCCAACTATACTCTGTTCGTGCATAAGCTGACAGTGCGTCAAATATACAGGTACGTGACCGCAGCTTTGAGTTGAGAAGGGTACGTTTCAAGAGGGAGCTTTCGTATATCGGTTCCATACCTCCGAATCACCTAGTGTAAGTAGAGGTTGCTAGAGTGTAGCTGTGAGGGTGAGTGAGAGGCATAGGTGAGCGTGGCTGTGAGAGGGAGGGTGAGTGAGGGCGACCTAAAATGCCCTCTGATAGCTATTGCGCGCTGCAGAACTCAGGGATCCTGGGTTAAAACCCCACTCCTTCTTACTCGTTTTGATCTAGATGAGCATCGTACAGGCGTGTGGTGGGGTACCACTATGCTGCGTGATGGAAGTTAGATACAATAGGATAGCAGTCATTCAGCACTGGCTAATTAGATCGTTTCCGAAATTGCACTTACCAACCATGCGACGGTGCTCGAAAGTGCGGCTCAGTTCATGATCGGCTAAGCGCTTCCAATAATATGTATACTTTCGTAAACGCGAGCTTGAGGATCGCTGTTTTCGATTCGCAAACATTGTAAACCAAGAGTTTGGTTGACATTCCAAGTTCGGGCACTACGGATGGCGTAGATGAATACTACGTCGCCCGCAGGACGAGCGACCGGAATTGACGGCGCAGTTTGTTTGTAAGTGAAAGTTACGTGAAAACGGTCTTCGGGCGAAAGGGCAATTTTGTTTTGTTCTAACATTGGTGATTAAGTTGATTTTCCCCTTTTCGTGGGCGAAACTGTGCAGATGGGCGTCAGAGATGCTTGTCGCGTCTTTATTGACAATGCAGTCTACAACGGCCCATTGAGTGGGTTATCGCCCCATCGCTTCCGTCGTCGTGACGTCCACGTCGACGATGGCGCCTTCGACAGCAGGCGCCATCGTCTTTCGGCGCTTCCTTCCAGTCATGAACAACCAACTAGCCCAACTTAACATTCTGTTACAATCCATTTCTAGTGCGCCACGTGTCGTCGTTACCTACTTCTTTTGTCCCTGTCTTTCGGCGCTTCCTTCCAGTCATGAACAACCAACTAGCCCAACTTAACATTCTCTTACAATTCATTTCTAGTGCGCCACGTGCCGTCGTTACCTACCTCTTTTGTCCCTGTCTTTCGGCGCTTCCTTCCAGTCATGAACAACCAACTGGCCCAACTTAACATTCTGTTACAATTCATTTCTAGTGCGCAACGTGTCGTCGTTACCTACTTCTTTTGTCCCTGTCTTTCGGCGCTTCCTTCCAGTCATGAACAACCAACTAGCCCAACTTAACATTCTGTTACAATTCATTTCTAGTGCGCCACGTGTCGTCGTTACCTACTTCTTTTGTCCCTGTCTTTCGGCGCTTCCTTCCAGTCATGAACAACCAACTAGCCCAACTTAACATTCTGTTACAATTCATTTCTAGTGCGCCACGTGTCGTCGTTGCCTACTTCTTTTGTCCCTGTCTTTCGGCGCTTCCTTCCAGTCATGAACAACCAACTAGCCCAACTTAACATTCTGTTACAATTCATTTCTAGTGCGCCACGTGTCGTCGTTACCTACTTCTTTTGTCCCTGTCTTTCGGCGCTTCCTTCCAGTCATGAACAACCAACTAGCCCAACTTAACATTCTGTTACAATTCATTTCTAGTGCGCCACGTGTCGTCGTTACCTACCTCTTTTGTCCCTGTCTTTCGGCGCTTCCTTCCAGTCATGAACAACTAACTAGCCCAACTTAACATTCTGTTACAATTCATTTCTAGTGCGTCACGTGTCGTCGTTACCTACTTCTTTTGTCCCTGTCTTTCGGCGCTTCCTTCCAGTCATGAACAACCAACTAGCCCAACTTAACATTCTGTTACAATTCATTTCTAGTGCGCCACGTGTCGTCGTTACCTACTTCTTTTGTCCCTGTCTTTCGGCGCTTCCTTCCAGTCATGAACAACCAACTAGCCCAACTTAACATTCTGTTACAATTCATTTCTAGTGCGCCACGTGTCGTCGTTACCTACTTCTTTTGTCCCTGTCTTTCGGCGCTTCCTTCCAGTCATGAACAACCAACTAGCCCAACTTAACATTCTGTTACAATTCATTTCTAGTGCGCCACGTGTCGTCGTTACCTACTTCTTTTGTCCCTGTCTTTCGGCGCTTCCTTCCAGTCATGAACAACCAACTAGCCCAACTTAACATACTGTTACAATTCATTTCTAGTGCACCACGTGTCGTCGTTACCTACTTCTTTTGTCCCTGTCTTTCGGCGCTTCCTTCCAGTCATGAACAACCAACTAGCCCAACTTAACATTCTGTTACAATTCATTTCTAGTGCGCCACGTGTCGTCGTTACCTACTTCTTTTGTCCCTGTCTTTCGGCGCTTCCTTCCAGTCATGAACAACCAACTAGCCCAACCTAACATTCTGTTACAATTCATTTCTAGTGCGCCACGTGTCGTCGTTACCTACTTCTTTTGTCCCTGTCTTTCGGCGCTTCCTTCCAGTCATGAACAACCAACTAGCCCAACTTAACATTCTGTTACAATTCATTTCTAGTGCGCCACGTGTCGTCGTTACCTACCTCTTTTGTCCCTGTCTTTCGGCGCTTCCTTCCAGTCATGAACAACCAACTAGCCCAACTTAACATTCTGTTACAATTCATTTCTAGTGCGCCACGTGTCGTCGTTACCTACTTCTTTTGTCCCTGTCTTTCGGCGCTTCCTTCCAGTCATGAACAACCAACTAGCCCAACTTAACATACTGTTACAATTCATTTCTAGTGCGCCACGTGTCGTCGTTACCTACTTCTTTTGTCCCTGTCTTTCGGCGCTTCCTTCCAGTCATGAACAACCAACTAGCCCAACTTAACATTCTGTTACAATTCATTTCTAGTGCGCCACGTGTCGTCGTTACCTACCTCTTTTGTCCCTGTCTTTCGGCGCTTCCTTCCAGTCATGAACAACCAACTAGCCCAACTTAACATTCTGTTACAATTCATTTCTAGTGCGTCACGTGTCGTCGTTACCTACTTCTTTTGTCCCTGTCTTTCGGCGCTTCCTTCCAGTCATGAACATCCAACTAGCCCAACTTAACATACTGTTACAATTCATTTCTAGTGCGCCACGTGTCGTCGTTACCTTCTTTTGTCCCTGTCTTTCGGCGCTTCCTTCTTAGTCATGAACAACCAACTAGCCCAACTTAACATACTGTTACAATTCATTTCTAGTGCGCCACGTGTCGTCGTTACCTACTTCTTTTGTCCATGTCTTTCGGCGCTTCCTTCCAGTCATGAACAACCAACTAGCCCAACTTAACATACTGTTACAATTCATTTCTAGTGCGCCACGTGTCGTCGTTACCTACCTCTTTTGTCCCTGTCTTTCGGCGCTTCCTTCCAGTCATGAACAACCAACTAGCCCAACTTAACATTCTGTTACAATTCATTTCTAGTGCGCCACGTGTCGTCGTTACCTACTTCTTTTGTCCCTGTCTTTCGGCGCTTCCTTCCAGTCATGAACAACCAACTAGCCCAACTTAACATTCTGTTACAATTCATTTCTAGTGCGCCACGTGTCGTCGTTACCTACTTCTTTTGTCCCTGTCTTTCGGCGCTTCCTTCCAGTCATGAACAACCAACTAGCCCAACTTAACGTTCTGTTACAATTCATTTCTAGTGCGCCACGTGTCGTCGTTACCTACCTCTTTTGTCCCTGTCTTTCGGCGCTTCCTTCCAGTCAGAACAACCAACTAGCCCAACTTAACATTCTGTTACAATTCATTTCTAGTGCGCCACGTGTCGTCGTTACCTACTTCTTTTGTCCCTGTCTTTCGGCGCTTCCTTCCAGTCATGAACAACCAACTAGCCCAACTTAACATTCTGTTACAATTCATTTCTAGTGCGCCACGTGTCGTCGTTACCTACTTCTTTTGTCCCTGTCTTTCGGCGCTTCCTTCCAGTCATGAACAACCAACTAGCCCAACTTAACATTCTGTTACAATTCATTTCTAGTGCGCCACGTGTCGTCGTTACCTACTTCTTTTGTCCCTGTCTTTCGGCGCTTCCTTCCAGTCATGAACAACCAACTAGCCCAACTTAACATACTGTTACAATTCATTTCTAGTGCGCCACGTGTCGTCGTTACCTACTTCTTTTGTCCCTGTCTTTCGGCGCTTCCTTCCAGTCATGAACAACCAACGGGCCCAACTTAAAATTATGTTACAATTCATTTCTAGTGCGCCACGTGTCGTCGTTACCTACTTCTTTTGTCCCTGTCTTTCGGCGCTTCCTTCCAGTCATGAAAAACCAACTAACCCAACTTAACATTCTGTTACAATTCATTTCTAGTGCGCCACGTGTCGTCGTTACCTACTTCTTTTGTCCCTGTCTTTCGGCGCTTCCTTCCAGTCATGAACAACCAACTAGCCCAACTTAACATTCTGTTACAATTCATTTCTAGTGCGCCACGTGTCGTCGTTACCTACTTCTTTTGTCCCTGTCTTTCGGCGCTTCCTTCCAGTCATGAACAACCAACTAGCCCAACTTAACGTTCTGTTACAATTCATTTCTAGTGCGCCACGTGTCGTCGTTACCTAACTCTTTTGTCCCTGTCTTTCGGCGCTTCCTTCCAGTCATGAACAACCAACTAGCCCAACTTAACATTCTGTTACAATTCATTTCTAGTGCGCCACGTGTCGTCGTTACCTACCTTTTTTGTCCCTGTCTTTCGGCGCTTCCTTCCAGTCATGAACAACCAACTACCCCAACTTAACATTCTGTTACAATTCATTTCTAGTGCGCCACGTGTCGTCGTTACCTACCTTTTTTGTCCCTGTCTTTCGGCGCTTCCTTCCAGTCATGAACAACCAACTACCCCAACTTAACATTCTGTTACAATTCATTTCTAGTGCGCCACGTGTCGTCGTTACCTACTTCTTTTGTCCCTGTCTTTCGGCGCTTCCTTCCAGTCATGAACAACCAACTAGCCCAACTTAACATACTGTTACACTTCATTTCTAGTGCGCCACGTGTCGTCGTTACCTACTTCTTTTGTCCCTGTCTTTCGGCGCTTCCTTCCAGTCATGAACAACCAACTAGCCCAACTTAACATTCTGTTACAATTCATTTCTAGTGCGCCACGTGTCGTCGTTACCTACCTCTTTTGTCCCTGTCTTTCGGCGCTTCCTTCCAGTCATGAACAACCAACTAGCCCAACTTAACATTCTGTTACAATTCATTTCTAGTGCGTCACGTGTCGTCGTTACCTACTTCTTTTGTCCCTGTCTTTCGGCGCTTCCTTCCAGTCATGAACATCCAACTAGCCCAACTAAACATACTGTTACAATTCATTTCTAGTGCGCCACGTGTCGTCGTTACCTTCTTTTGTCCCTGTCTTTCGGCGCTTCCTTCTTAGTCATGAACAACCAACTAGCCCAACTTAACATACTGTTACAATTCATTTCTAGTGCGCCACGTGTCGTCGTTACCTACTTCTTTTGTCCCTGTCTTTCGGCGCTTCCTTCCAGTCATGAACAACCAACTAGCCCAACTTAACATACTGTTACAATTCATTTCTAGTGCGCCACGTGTCGTCGTTACCTACCTCTTTTGTCCCTGTCTTTCGGCGCTTCCTTCCAGTCATGAACAACCAACTAGCCCAACTTAACATTCTGTTACAATTCATTTCTAGTGCGCCACGTGTCGTCGTTACCTACTTCTTTTGTCCCTGTCTTTCGGCGCTTCCTTCCAGTCATGAACAACCAACTAGCCCAACTTAACATTCTGTTACAATTCATTTCTAGTGCGCCACGTGTCGTCGTTACCTACTTCTTTTGTCCCTGTCTTTCGGCGCTTCCTTCCAGTCATGAACAACCAACTAGCCCAACTTAACGTTCTGTTACAATTCATTTCTAGTGCGCCACGTGTCGTCGTTACCTACCTCTTTTGTCCCTGTCTTTCGGCGCTTCCTTCCAGTCATGAACAACCAACTAGCCCAACTTAACATTCTGTTACAATTCATTTCTAGTGCGCCACGTGTCGTCGTTACCTACTTCTTTTGTCCCTGTCTTTCGGCGCTTCCTTCCAGTCATGAACAACCAACTAGCCCAACTTAACATTCTGTTACAATTCATTTCTAGTGCGCCACGTGTCGTCGTTACCTACCTTTTTTGTCCCTGTCTTTCGGCGCTTCCTTCCAGTCATGAACAACCAACTACCCCAACTTAACATTCTGTTACAATTCATTTCTAGTGCGCCACGTGTCGTCGTTACCTACCTTTTTTGTCCCTGTCTTTCGGCGCTTCCTTCCAGTCATGAACAACCAACTACCCCAACTTAACATTCTGTTACAATTCATTTCTAGTGCGCCACGTGTCGTCGTTACCTACTTCTTTTGTCCCTGTCTTTCGGCGCTTCCTTCCAGTCATGAACAACCAACTAGCCCAACTTAACATACTGTTACACTTCATTTCTAGTGCGCCACGTGTCGTCGTTACCTACTTCTTTTGTCCCTGTCTTTCGGCGCTTCCTTCCAGTCATGAACAACCAACTAGCCCAACTTAACATTCTGTTACAATTCATTTCTAGTGCGCCACGTGTCGTCGTTACCTACCTCTTTTGTCCCTGTCTTTCGGCGCTTCCTTCCAGTCATGAACAACCAACTAGCCCAACTTAACATTCTGTTACAATTCATTTCTAGTGCGTCACGTGTCGTCGTTACCTACTTCTTTTGTCCCTGTCTTTCGGCGCTTCCTTCCAGTCATGAACATCCAACTAGCCCAACTAAACATACTGTTACAATTCATTTCTAGTGCGCCACGTGTCGTCGTTACCTTCTTTTGTCCCTGTCTTTCGGCGCTTCCTTCTTAGTCATGAACAACCAACTAGCCCAACTTAACATACTGTTACAATTCATTTCTAGTGCGCCACGTGTCGTCGTTACCTACTTCTTTTGTCCCTGTCTTTCGGCGCTTCCTTCCAGTCATGAACAACCAACTAGCCCAACTTAACATACTGTTACAATTCATTTCTAGTGCGCCACGTGTCGTCGTTACCTACCTCTTTTGTCCCTGTCTTTCGGCGCTTCCTTCCAGTCATGAACAACCAACTAGCCCAACTTAACATTCTGTTACAATTCATTTCTAGTGCGCCACGTGTCGTCGTTACCTACTTCTTTTGTCCCTGTCTTTCGGCGCTTCCTTCCAGTCATGAACAACCAACTAGCCCAACTTAACATTCTGTTACAATTCATTTCTAGTGCGCCACGTGTCGTCGTTACCTACTTCTTTTGTCCCTGTCTTTCGGCGCTTCCTTCCAGTCATGAACAACCAACTAGCCCAACTTAACGTTCTGTTACAATTCATTTCTAGTGCGCCACGTGTCGTCGTTACCTACCTCTTTTGTCCCTGTCTTTCGGCGCTTCCTTCCAGTCATGAACAACCAACTAGCCCAACTTAACATTCTGTTACAATTCATTTCTAGTGCGCCACGTGTCGTCGTTACCTACTTCTTTTGTCCCTGTCTTTCGGCGCTTCCTTCCAGTCATGAACAACCAACTAGCCCAACTTAACATTCTGTTACAATTCATTTCTAGTGCGCCACGTGTCGTCGTTACCTACTTCTTTTGTCCCTGTCTTTCGGCGCTTCCTTCCAGTCATGAACAACCAACTAGCCCAACTTAACATTCTGTTACAATTCATTTCTAGTGCGCCACGTGGAGTCGTTACCTACTTCTTTTGTCCCTGTCTTTCGGCGCTTCCTTCCAGTCATGAACAACCAACTAGCCCAACTTAACATACTGTTACAATTCATTTCTAGTGCGCCACGTGTCGTCGTTACCTACTTCTTTTGTCCCTGTCTTTCGGCGCTTCCTTCCAGTCATGAACAACCAACTAGCCCAACTTAACATTCTGTTACAATTCATTTCTAGTGCGCCACGTGTCGTCGTTACCTACCTTTTTTGTCCCTGTCTTTCGGCGCTTCCTTCCAGTCATGAACAACCAACTACCCCAACTTAACATTCTGTTACAATTCATTTCTAGTGCGCCACGTGTCGTCGTTACCTACTTCTTTTGTCCCTGTCATTCGGCGCTTCCTTCCAGTCATGAACAACCAACTAGCCCAACTTAACATTCTGTTACAATTCATTTCTAGTGCGCCACGTGTCGTCGTTACCTACTTCTTTTGTCCCTGTCTTTCGGCGCTTCCTTCCAGTCATGAACAACCAACGGGCCCAACTTAACATTCTGTTACAATTCATTTCTAGTGCGCCACGTTTCGTCGTTACCTACTTCTTTTGTCCCTGTCTTTCGGCGCTTCCTTCCAGTCATGAACAACCAACTAGCCCAACTTAACATTCTGTTACAATTCATTTCTAGTGCGCCACGTGTCGTCGTTACCTTCTTCTTTTGTCCCTGTCTTTCGGCGCTTCCTTCCAGTCATGAACAACCAACTAGCCCAACTTAACATTCTGTTACAATTCATTTCTAGTGCGCCACGTGTCGTCGTTACCTACTTCTTTTGTTCCTGTCTTTCGGCGCTTCCTTCCAGTCATGAACAACCAACTAGCCCAACTTAACATTCTGTTACAATTCATTTCTAGTGCGCCACGTGTCGTCGTTACCTACTTCTTTTGTCCCTGTCTTTCGGCGCTTCCTTCCAGTCATGAAAAACCAACTAACCCAACTTAACATTCTGTTACAATTCATTTCTAGTGCGCCACGTGTCGTCGTTACCTACCTCTTTTGTCCCTGTCTTTCGGCGCTTCCTTCCAGTCATGAACAACCAACTAGCCCAACTTAACATTCTGTTACAATTCATTTCTAGTGCGCCACGTGTCGTCGTTACCTACTTCTTTTGTCCCTGTCTTTCGGCGCTTCCTTCCAGTCATGAACAACCAACTAGCCCAACTTAACATTCTGTTACAATTCATTTCTAGTGCGCCACGTGTCGTCGTTACCTACTTCTTTTGTCCCTGTCTTTCGGCGCTTCCTTCCAGTCATGAACAACCAACTAGCCCAACTTAACATTCTGTTACAATTCATTTCTAGTGCGCCACGTGTCGTCGTTACCTACCTCTTTTGTCCCTGTCTTTCGGCGCTTCCTTCCAGTCATGAACAACCAACTAGCCCAACTTAACATTCTGTTACAATTCATTTCTAGTGCGCCACGTGTCGTCGTTACCTACTTCTTTTGTCCCTGTCTTTCGGCGCTTCCTTCCAGTCATGAACAACCAACTAGCCCAACTTAACATTCTGTTACAATTCATTTCTAGTGCGCCACGTGTCGTCGTTACCTACCTCTTTTGTCCCTGTCTTTCGGCGCTTCCTTCCAGTCAGGAACAACCAACTAGCCCAACTTAACATTCTGTTACAATTCATTTCTAGTGCGCCACGTGTCGTCGTTACCTACTTCTTTTGTCCCTGTCTTTCGGCGCTTCCTTCTAGTCATGAACAACCAACTAGCCCAACTTAACATTCTGTTACAATTCATTTCTAGTGCGCCACGTGTCGTCGTTACCTACCTCTTTTGTCCCTGTCTTTCGGCGCTTCCTTCCAGTCAGGAACAACCAACTAGCCCAACTTAACATTCTGTTACAATTCATTTCTAGTGCGCCACGTGTCGTCGTTACCTACTTCTTTTGTCCCTGTCTTTCGGCGCTTCCTTCCGGTCATGAACAACCAACTAGCCCAACTTAACATTCTGTTACAATCCATTTCTAGTGCGCCACGTGTCGTCGTTACCTACTTCTTTTGTCCCTGTCTTTCGGCGCTTCCTTCCGGTCATGAACAACCAACTAGCCCAACTTAACATTCTGTTACAATCCATTTCTAGTGCGCCACGTGTCGTCGTTACCTACTTCTTTTGTCCCTGTCTTTCGGCGCTTCCTTCCAGTCATGAACAACCAACTAGCCCAACTTAACATTCTGTTACAATTCATTTCTAGTGCGCCACGTGTCGTCGTTACCTACTTCTTTTGTCCCTGTCTTTCGGCGCTTCCTTCCGGTCATGAACAACCAACTAGCCCAACTTAACATTCTGTTACAATCCATTTCTAGTGCGCCACGTGTCGTCGTTACCTACTTCTTTTGTCCCTGTCTTTCGGCGCTTCCTTCCAGTCATGAACAACCAACTAGCCCAACTTAACATTCTGTTACAATTCATTTCTAGTGGGCCACGTGTCGTCGTTACCTACTTCTTTTGTCCCTGTTTTTCGGCGCTTCCTTCCAGTCATGAACAACCAACTAGCCCAACTTAACATTCTGTTACAATTCATTTCTAGTGCGCCACGTGTCGTCGTTACCTTCTTTTGTCCCTGTCTTTCGGCGCTTCCTTCCAGCCATGAACAACCAACTAGCCCAACTTAACATTGTGTTACAATTCATTTCTAGTGCGCCACGTGTCGTCGTTACCTACTTCTTTTGTCCCTGTCTTTCGGCGCTTCCTTCCGGTCATGAACAACCAACTAGCCCAACTTAACATTCTGTTACAATCCATTTCTAGTGCGCCACGTGTCGTCGTTACCTACCTCTTTTGTCCCTGTCTTTCGGCGCTTCCTTCCAGTCATGAACAACCAACTAGCCCAACTTAACATTCTGTTACAATTCATTTCTAGTGCGCCACGTGTCGTCGTTACCTTCTTTTGTCCCTGTCTTTCGGCGCTTCCTTCCAGCCATGAACAACCAACTAGCCCAACTTAACATTCTGTTACAATTCATTTCTAATGCGCCACGTGTCGTCGTTACCTACTTCTTTTGTCCCTGTCTTTCGGCGCTTCCTTCCAGTCATGAACAATCAACTAGCCCAACTTAACATTCTGTTACAATTCATTTCTAGTGCGCCACGTGTCGTCGTTACCTACTTCTTTTGTCCCTGTCTTTCGGCGCTTCCTTCCAGTCAGGAACAACCAACTAGCCCAACTTAACATTCTGTTACAATTCATTTCTAGTGCGCCACGTGTCGTCGTTACCTACTTCTTTTGTCCCTGTCTTTCGGCGCTTCCTTCCGGTCATGAACAACCAACTAGCCCAACTTAACATTCTGTTACAATCCATTTCTAGTGCGCCACGTGTCGTCGTTACCTACTTCTTTTGTCCCTGTCTTTCGGCGCTTCCTTCCGGTCATGAACAACCAACTAGCCCAACTTAACATTCTGTTACAATCCATTTCTAGTGCGCCACGTGTCGTCGTTACCTACTTTTTTTGTCCCTGTCTTTCGGCGCTTCCTTCCAGTCATGAACAACCAACTAGCCCAACTTAACATTCTGTTACAATTCATTTCTAGTGCGTCACGTGTCGTCGTTACCTACTTCTTTTGTCCCTGTCTTTCGGCGCTTCCTTCCGGTCATGAACAACCAACTAGCCCAACTTAACATTCTGTTACAATCCATTTCTAGTGCGCCACGTGTCGTCGTTACCTACTTCTTTTGTCCCTGTCTTTCGGCGCTTCCTTCCAGTCATGAACAACCAACTAGCCCAACTTAACATTCTGTTACAATTCATTTCTAGTGCGCCACGTGTCGTCGTTACCTACTTCTTTTGTCCCTGTTTTTCGGCGCTTCCTTCCAGTCATGAACAACCAACTAGCCCAACTTAACATTCTGTTACAATTCATTTCTAGTGCGCCACGTGTCGTCGTTACCTTCTTTTGTCCCTGTCTTTCGGCGCTTCCTTCCAGCCATGAACAACCAACTAGCCCAACTTAACATTCTGTTACAATTCATTTCTAGTGCGCCACGTGTCGTCGTTACCTACTTCTTTTGTCCCTGTCTTTCGGCGCTTCCTTCCGGTCATGAACAACCAACTAGCCCAACTTAACATTCTGTTACAATCCATTTCTAGTGCGCCACGTGTCGTCGTTACCTACCTCTTTTGTCCCTGTCTTTCGGCGCTTCCTTCCAGTCATGAACAACCAACTAGCCCAACTTAACATTCTGTTACAATTCATTTCTAGTGCGCCACGTGTCGTCGTTACCTTCTTTTGTCCCTGTCTTTCGGCGCTTCCTTCCAGCCATGAACAACCAACTAGCCCAACTTAACATTCTGTTACAATTCATTTCTAATGCGTCACGTGTCGTCGTTACCTACTTCTTTTGTCCCTGTCTTTCGGCGCTTCCTTCCAGTCATGAACAATCAACTAGCCCAACTTAACATTCTGTTACAATTCATTTCTAGTGCCCCACGTGTCGTCGTTACCTACTTCTTTTGTCCCTGTCTTTCGGCGCTTCCTTCCAGTCATGAACAACCAACTAGCCCAACTTAACATTCTGTTACAATTCATTTCTAGTGCGCCACGTGTCGTCGTTACCTACTTCTTTTGTCCCTGTCTTTCGGCGCTTCCTTCCAGTCATGAACAACCAACTAGCCCAACTTAACATTCTGTTACAATTCATTTCTAGTGCGCCACGTGTCGTCGTTACCTACTTCTTTTGTTCCTGTCTTTCGGCGCTTCCTTCCAGTCATGAACAACCAACTAGCCCAACTTAACATTCTGTTACAATTCATTTCTAGTGCGCCACGTGTCGTCGTTACCTACTTCTTTTGTCCCTGTCTTTCGGCGCTTCCTTCCAGTCATGAAAAACCAACTAACCCAACTTAACATTCTGTTACAATTCATTTCTAGTGCGCCACGTGTCGTCGTTACCTACCTCTTTTGTCCCTGTCTTTCGGCGCTTCCTTCCAGTCATGAACAACCAACTAGCCCAACTTAACATTCTGTTACAATTCATTTCTAGTGCGCCACGTGTCGTCGTTACCTACTTCTTTTGTCCCTGTCTTTCGGCGCTTCCTTCCAGTCATGAACAACCAACTAGCCCAACTTAACATTCTGTTACAATTCATTTCTAGTGCGCCACGTGTCGTCGTTACCTACTTCTTTTGTCCCTGTCTTTCGGCGCTTCCTTCCAGTCATGAACAACCAACTAGCCCAACTTAACATTCTGTTACAATTCATTTCTAGTGCGCCACGTGTCGTCGTTACCTACCTCTTTTGTCCCTGTCTTTCGGCGCTTCCTTCCAGTCATGAACAACCAACTAGCCCAACTTAACATTCTGTTACAATTCATTTCTAGTGCGCCACGTGTCGTCGTTACCTACTTCTTTTGTCCCTGTCTTTCGGCGCTTCCTTCCAGTCATGAACAACCAACTAGCCCAACTTAACATTCTGTTACAATTCATTTCTAGTGCGCCACGTGTCGTCGTTACCTACCTCTTTTGTCCCTGTCTTTCGGCGCTTCCTTCCAGTCAGGAACAACCAACTAGCCCAACTTAACATTCTGTTACAATTCATTTCTAGTGCGCCACGTGTCGTCGTTACCTACTTCTTTTGTCCCTGTCTTTCGGCGCTTCCTTCTAGTCATGAACAACCAACTAGCCCAACTTAACATTCTGTTACAATTCATTTCTAGTGCGCCACGTGTCGTCGTTACCTACCTCTTTTGTCCCTGTCTTTCGGCGCTTCCTTCCAGTCAGGAACAACCAACTAGCCCAACTTAACATTCTGTTACAATTCATTTCTAGTGCGCCACGTGTCGTCGTTACCTACTTCTTTTGTCCCTGTCTTTCGGCGCTTCCTTCCGGTCATGAACAACCAACTAGCCCAACTTAACATTCTGTTACAATCCATTTCTAGTGCGCCACGTGTCGTCGTTACCTACTTCTTTTGTCCCTGTCTTTCGGCGCTTCCTTCCGGTCATGAACAACCAACTAGCCCAACTTAACATTCTGTTACAATCCATTTCTAGTGCGCCACGTGTCGTCGTTACCTACTTCTTTTGTCCCTGTCTTTCGGCGCTTCCTTCCAGTCATGAACAACCAACTAGCCCAACTTAACATTCTGTTACAATTCATTTCTAGTGCGCCACGTGTCGTCGTTACCTACTTCTTTTGTCCCTGTCTTTCGGCGCTTCCTTCCGGTCATGAACAACCAACTAGCCCAACTTAACATTCTGTTACAATCCATTTCTAGTGCGCCACGTGTCGTCGTTACCTACTTCTTTTGTCCCTGTCTTTCGGCGCTTCCTTCCAGTCATGAACAACCAACTAGCCCAACTTAACATTCTGTTACAATTCATTTCTAGTGCGCCACGTGTCGTCGTTACCTACTTCTTTTGTCCCTGTTTTTCGGCGCTTCCTTCCAGTCATGAACAACCAACTAGCCCAACTTAACATTCTGTTACAATTCATTTCTAGTGCGCCACGTGTCGTCGTTACCTTCTTTTGTCCCTGTCTTTCGGCGCTTCCTTCCAGCCATGAACAACCAACTAGCCCAACTTAACATTCTGTTACAATTCATTTCTAGTGCGCCACGTGTCGTCGTTACCTACTTCTTTTGTCCCTGTCTTTCGGCGCTTCCTTCCGGTCATGAACAACCAACTAGCCCAACTTAACATTCTGTTACAATCCATTTCTAGTGCGCCACGTGTCGTCGTTACCTACCTCTTTTGTCCCTGTCTTTCGGCGCTTCCTTCCAGTCATGAACAACCAACTAGCCCAACTTAACATTCTGTTACAATTCATTTCTAGTGCGCCACGTGTCGTCGTTACCTTCTTTTGTCCCTGTCTTTCGGCGCTTCCTTCCAGCCATGAACAACCAACTAGCCCAACTTAACATTCTGTTACAATTCATTTCTAATGCGCCACGTGTCGTCGTTACCTACTTCTTTTGTCCCTGTCTTTCGGCGCTTCCTTCCAGTCATGAACAATCAACTAGCCCAACTTAACATTCTGTTACAATTCATTTCTAGTGCGCCACGTGTCGTCGTTACCTACTTCTTTTGTCCCTGTCTTTCGGCGCTTCCTTCCAGTCATGAACAACCAACTAGCCCAACTTAACATTCTGTTACAATTCATTTCTAGTGCGCCACGTGTCGTCGTTACCTACTTCTTTTGTCCCTGTCTTTCGGCGCTTCCTTCCAGTCATGAACAACCAACTAGCCCAACTTAACATTCTGTTACAATTCATTTCTAGTGCGCCACGTGTCGTCGTTACCTACTTCTTTTGTCCCTGTCTTTCGGCGCTTCCTTCCAGTCATGAACAACCAACTAGCCCAACTTAACATTCTGTTACAATTCATTTCTAGTGCGCCACGTGTCGTCGTTACCTACCTCTTTTGTCCCTGTCTTTCGGCGCTTCCTTCCAGTCATGAACAACCAACTAGCCCAACTTAACATTCTGTTACAATTCATTTCTATTGCGCCACGTGTCGTCGTTACATACTTCTTTTGTCCCTGTCTTTCGGCGCTTCCTTCCAGTCATGAACAACCAACTAGCCCAACTTAACATTCTGTTACAATTCATTTCTAATGCGCCACGTGTCGTCGTTACCTACTTCTTTTGTCCCTGTCTTTCGGCGCTTCCTTCCAGTCATGAACAACCAACTAGCCCAACTTAACATTCTGTTACAATTCATTTCTAGTGCGCCACGTGTCGTCGTTACCTACCTCTTTTGTCCCTGTCTTTCGGCGCTTCCTTCCAGTCATGAATAACTAACTAGCCCAACTTAACATTCTGTTACAATTCATTTCTAGTGCGCCACGTGTCGTCGTTACCTACTTCTTTTGTCCCTGTCTTTCGGCGCTTCCTTCCAGTCATGAACAACCAACTAGCCCAACTTAACATTCTGTTACAATTCATTTCTAAAGCGCCACGTGTCGTCGTTACCTACTTCTTTTGTCCCTGTCTTTCGGCGCTTCCTTCCAGTCATGAACAACCAACTAGCCCAACTTAACATTCTGTTACAATTCATTTCTAAAGCGCCACGTGTCGTCGTTACCTACTTCTTTTGTCCCTGTCTTTCGGCGCTTCCTTCCAGTCATGAACAACCAACTAGCCCAACTTAACATTCTGTTACAATTCATTTCTAAAGCGCCACGTGTCGTCGTTACCTACTTCTTTTGTCCCTGTCTTTCGGCGCTTCCTTCCAGTCATGAACAACCAACTAGCCCAACTTAACATTCTGTTACAATTCATTTCTAGTGCGCCACGTGTCGTCGTTACCTACTTCTTTTGTCCCTGTCTTTCGGCGCTTCCTTCCAGTCATGAACAACCAACTAGCCCAACTTAACATTCTGTTACAAGTCTTCCCAAATGCCCAATTGCACCGCCTTTTTGCTGAAGCCAATTAGCGAAATTCTTCGCTCCTGAGGATTTTGATAAAAACATCAGTGCTGATAAAGAGGCTGCTTAAACTACACAAAACCAAACAGCAATTCATTTTGCGAGAGTTTGTTAAAATTAAGATTCCGGAAATTATAATCCCAGTTACAGCTAACATATAGCTCCATGATATAACAAATACTCACAACTCCTGAACCGATGAAAAAGAAACTATCGTAGCAAGACGTTTTGTCGACGTTAAATAAAGCAGTCGAAGCACACGGCGTCCTTTTAAATGAGACGACACTGAGGCTAATGAAAAAAAAACGTTAAAACTATACATACCAGCTGTAGAACTTTCAACATCAGGCAAACCCTAAACCGATTACAAAACGAATGAAGGGGCGGTGGGGACTTGCGTGGTGGTTACGCATTTGAGGTTGGAATTCGTGAACACGTTCAATTGACGTCAATTAAAGCTTTATATTACCCAAGTGTTTAGTCGGATTAATTACCTAAGTGTTTAGTCGGCCCTTTCAACTGAAACCTTCAGCCTTTATCCATAGCAAAACACTCCTTCCGAATGCTCCTTCCCTTCAAGGACAAGAGTCGGATTCCCTAAGCACGTGTTAAGTTGCTTTTTGCACAGAGGGCAACTCCAGTCGAAAACAAAACCAAAGTAAACGACTGCTCACACGAAATATGATCACAGCTGAAATAATACAACCAGGTGAAGCCGGGCACTCTACCAAAAAAGATTTTAAAGATGCTACCAGCTGATCTTTAGCGGATGGCAAGCAGGTTAGCTTTTAGTCAAAGAACACTGGGCGACGCGCAACCCAGCACCCCCGTGGCGTCAGGTCGCGGAGGAGCTGCGGTTCATTCTGCACGTTGTGCCGCATACCATAACACCATGGTGACGTTACTTCGCGGCCCGCTCATGATCAGCGTTGCCGTTTCTTTAGTAGATACTTTCGGTATTGCGTAGACGCCCGAAACCACGCTTGAGCAGTGATATTTATAAAACTACACGAAATATCGAGAAAACAAATATACCTTGTAATTCCGGCATGACTAAGCTGAAAAAAGTGGTAATCAAAAATGAAAAAAAAATATTGACCGGAATTGCCCATTAAGCCACTAACAATGCGCACTAAAGTCCACCCTTGTTTACTTGCATGTTCGAGTGTGGACAACGCACGTGTTGCAAGGCGGGATTAGGCTGGGGGAAAACACGGCTGCCATTTTACTTGACGCGAGTATTGGCGTGTTCTTCCGGTGTGCTTGGACGGCGCCAAACAACTGTATTGCGTTTGGATGTCGAAATTGGCTCCGACCTTGGGAGGACGAGTGTTTTTTTTTTTTCAGTTTTCTTTGATAAAATTCAGCCTTGGTGGCAGAGCGGCGGTGATTAGTGCGGAAAGGAGGTTGACTCTTCATGCCCCGCAAGGACTTGCCCGGCAAATGAGTATTCCCGACCATTTAAATGACTTCATTTTCGCGAGTTTCGTAACTTAAATATTATCACGAAAAATAGATCCCACTAATATATTGCTTTATGGTAAATAATGCATAGCAAACCACTCGTAATCCCACAATTTTGTGCCTGCGAAATATTCCCAAAAGCCACACTTCCCGAAAGTTGCGAAATATCGAGCTTGTGAAAATCAAGTCGTTTACACTATCCGGAGCTCACTTCGTCACATGTCAGATACTTTCGTAGCACCTCAGAAACGTACGCTAGAAAGTTTGGCAATAGCTACATTGCCGCTTTATTAAGCAGGAAAACCATCGCTCTACAAACATCACCCAGACTTTGAGGCAATTGTGTTCGCTGACACAAAACAAAGGTCATCCCGATAGCTAGGAGCGATGCAAAGGTCGCACATCCATCAAAGGCAGAAAATGACAGCCTACCACGCCGATACCGTGTAGGACGCCGCCGTCATCGACAGAAGGCAGCCGTCTTGGAAGAGACATATCCGAGAGTCATCTGAGATGTTCTCCCTCACTTTGCGTACGTAGCCCTCTTTCTGAAAATCCCATCCTCGTTGCGCCTGTTATAGCACATCCGTCTTCTAGTGAACTTAACGCCACACATCGTCTGGCGATAGGCCTACGAACTGAGGTGGCTTCTCAACCTAGAGGTCGGGCTGAAACGGGAACGGTGTGTCTTCGTCCTCTGCCATCTTCAGGTGTCGCCGAAGAGTAACGGAGCCACAGAAACTAGAAAGAAAGCTGATGTGCTAGAAATCAAACCTAAAAGCGTGGAGAAACCAAGGTTGATGGCGAGAATGTTTTCCACCCAAACAACCCTCAAACCCAGTCAAATTGATGTCTTAATGTTTGCTAATAGGTGGCGCGACATCCGAGCAAAATAATGGATATTGTGATGAAGATATGTTTGATAATTTTCTTTAACTACGCACTGCAGTCTTTTCTTAGAAATACGTTTCTTTTTCTTTCTTTTTTTTCGTGTTAAAGTTTAAAGTACGTGCAAAGGCGCGTTGGCTCTTTTTCTTCAAACGATAAGCGGTAACGGAGAAGGAGGTGATTACCGTACGAACAAAAAACATGCCACTTCTATCATAGTCGTCGTCCGGGATCTCCGCAGCATAACGTGTAAACATGTGTTGCGCCACTTAGAACGCTGCTTTGTTCCGATGAACTTCTGGGAAATCCCGGTCTTACGAATGTTGAGCGAACAAACCAAATTTTCGCAGTTGTTTCTATTTTCGTATGAACAAAGCTGTTGTCGCAAGTGCTCGGGGCGAGCCAGACCAATGCCACGCAGACAACGAGGCATGCCTGTGTCGTCATTGCTAGCGACTCCCCGATCATTCCCAGGCGGCAAACACGCTGAAGGTGGACGACAGACGCCGCAAAGTGGCACACTCGCCCGTCTTGGCCTCGCCGCGTGCTAGCGTCGCGCTTGTTGTGCGAAGCTGCACAACGGGCTGGCGACGATGCGGACGCGCACTAGGCGGCTCTGTGTCGATCAACTAGCAATGGCTTCAGAGGGAAACGTGCGGGGCTTGCCTTCTAGTTGATGCTAGCTAGAGTGTGTTGAGGAAGAGCGTTGATGAAATTAAGCAAAGTTAGAAGTCTATTTTATAAAACAGGGAAAGTGTAGCGTTTGTCGAGTATCAGGCAAACATTTTAACGCGAAAGCATGAACTGTCCCTTGGAGCCAAGCCGGGGTTGTCTGTAGCCGCCTGTACCAGGAAAACGGCACCTAGATTGGCTGCGACGCGCCATGTTACTGCATAGGAACGGCGCCATCCTTGGTAAAGAACCAGCCGAACTGCTGGCGGCTCATCAGGAGGGGGTTGAGGACGGGGGTATGCACTTGCCTCACGTTAGGCCTAATGTTACGGCCAACGTTAAGGCTAACGACACGCTTTGAGGTATAACGTCTTCAACCGGTACCTTCACCTCCGTATACCTTCCCTACTACTCGTCAAGACCTGTGCTCCAATTCGGCCTTACAGAAAATTGTAAACGTCTTTCATTTATTTTTAAAATTAATATGCGATTTTGTTCTATTTATGTGCTGTGTCGGTTAAACGCTCCAGGAAAGAAGAAAGCGTTCGTTTTTCAAAATGTTTCACTTAGTTCAGGACTTGCACATTATGTACGAGTCTCTCCTCTGTTTAAAACAATTATCTTGAACTTTCCACTTCAAGTGCATAAGTTTTCTATTAATAATTGCGTAAGTTTTATGTCTCGAAGGTCAAGAACAAACTGACGGTACAAGCGCTAACTCACAACTGTCGTTTTAATAATCACACAGAAGACGAGAAAGAAGTAGCGTTTCTCTCTCGTCTTTCTTTTCGGTATGAAAAATTCCCAAAATGGAAGAGGAAGTTACAAAGATGAAAGAGCGTGTTGGTGAAAATACAGGAGTCAAAGAAAGAATAAAAACGCTTAGGGACAAGGACAGATAGCACAGTTATTTTAACTAGCAACACACATTTACTGTTGTCTCCTTCAATAGTGCTATCTCCTTCCTAACGTTTGAGACTAAAGAGGAAGATGCGGAAATTCATATATTTATATACACCCGGAAAAAAACAAATTCACACCCAATACACTAGAAGATAAAGAATTCAGAAAGAAAGAAAAAATAAAAAAGAAAAAGAAAAACACTATTGACAAATTGAGATAGAGCGCCCTTTGGCTAAACCAGCTCTGGTTTCAGGTAGTTCATCTCATTTCTGGACAAGGCAAGAGAATGGGCAGCGATGTTGTGATCGTCATGGGCTATCTTGTATGCCTCAATGATCTCTCGGCCGAGCTTGTTCTTATGTCTGCCTATTGTGCACGTGTCCTGGAACCGGGCATCACAGTTCGTACAGAGGTGTTGATGAACCACTATTGGGTGAAAAGTGTCGTCCAAAGCACGAGAGACCTCGAGGACGTGCTCTCGTAGGCGGGTGTTAAGGCAACGACCTGTCTGTCCAATGTATCGGTCGCCACATGAGAGAGGGATCGAGTATACCACCCCCTCTTCACAGGGAACGGTCTGATTAGCGTGTTTGATGGAACATCTTTTGAAGGTTTCGTTATTGTTCACGCGCCTGCACAGTTGTTTCAGGCGCAACTTGCACGAGAAGACAACCGAAACGTTGAAGCGCGCTGCAATTGCCTTCAGTCTGTGCGCCGAGTTGTGCACATAGGGAATGCAGCTAACACGTGATGGCTTACTACGTGGAGCACGGGGCCTTTGGGTGGCTAGAATTAACTGCAGAAGAATGGTGCTCAGTAGACCTTCCGGATAACCAGCTCTGAGGAGACGTTCTTGTTGTTTTGCAATGCTGAAGCTTGCAAGGTGAGAACAGGATTTGGTGCGAGAAGATGAGAGGAGAGACCGGATGATTCCATGTTTTACCAGTTTAGAATGGGAACTGCAGAATGGAAGAATAGGTTTCCGAGATCGTTATTGGAAGGCCCAACAAATGCCGGTTGGAAGAAGATGCAGACGAAGATCGAGATTCTCGTGCAAGTTGCGCCTGAAAAAATGTGCTGGCGCGTGAACAATAACGAAACCTTCAAAAGATGTTCCGGCAAACACGCTAATCAGACGGTTCCCTGTGAAGAAGGGGTGGTATACTCCATCCCTCTCTCATGTGGCGACCGATACATTGGACAGACAGGTCGTTGCCTTAACACTCGCCTACGAGAGCACGTCCTCGAGGTCTCTCGTGCTTCGGACGACACTTTTCACCCAATAGTGGTTCATCAACGCCTCTGCACAAACTGTGAAGCCCGGTTCCAGGACACCTGCACGATAGGCAGGCATAAGAACAAGCTCGGCCGAGAGATCATTGAGGCATACAAGATAGCCCATGACGATTACAACATCGCTGCCCCTTCTCTCGCCTTGTCCAGAAATGAGATCAACTACCTGAAACCAGAGCTGGATTAGCCAAAGGGCGTTCTATCTCAATTAGTCAATAGTGTTTTTCTTTTTTCTTTTTTCTTTCTTTCTGAATTCTTTATCTTCTAGTGTATTGGGTGTGAATCTGTTTTTTTCCGGGTGTATATAAATATATTAATTTCCGCATCTTCCTCTTTAGTCTCAAACGTTAGGAAGGAGATAGCACTGTTGAAGGAGACACCAGTAAATGTGTGTTGCTAGTTGAAAGAACTGTGCTGTCTGTCCTTGTCCCTAAGTGTTTTTATCCTTTCTTTGACTCCTGCAGGGGAAGTTACGTTGAGGGAACTGAGAAATAACAATAAAGGAAGAGGGCGTTACGTTAAAAAACTGGAAATTAGCAGAAAGAAAGGAAGAAGTTGTCCACAGTGAACCAAAGAAACCACCTTAAGTAGGAAAGTTAAGGTAGTTAAGTTCTTTTTCAGTTAATGCCACTGATGGTGCACTGACACATGAGTTCTCCTTTTCTTTTATGGCCATTGCCTCATATATTTCCCTTGATGTCTTCTCACGGTACCTTCGAAGGATCCTTGTCTCTGTGAGTTTCGGCTTGCAGTGACAGTCTCTTACGTGCACTGCAAGATGCCCCGATGGTGTTGATTTGAGTGACGCAGCGTGTTGACGTAACCTGGGGGGCTATGTTGCGCTTTTTGGACTCCCAGGAGACTAGGGAGAGGGAAGTGACGTCAACGACACAGCAAACGCAGATTGGGTGTTGATTTCGTTTTCTTCTGTCAACATCCAATCTGCGTTTGCTCTAGTCGTTGACGTCACTTCCCTCTTCCAAGTCTCTTGGGAGCGCAAAAAGCGCAACATAGCACCCCTGGTGTTCACGCACCGGGCAGATTAACCAACATATACTCTGCCACAGGTGAAAGGTATTTCATATATAACCTGGCTTTGGCAAAGTATATACGTTTGCTTGTGCTTCTGGCCGCATTCTTTGCGGCGGTCTTGTGGGGAATTTATCACAGGACAAAGCTTTTTAAGCTTGTCTGGTGCTGAAAAGACGACAGGGATGTCATACCTGGCAGCCACCTTTTTCGTGTTGTGTGATACCCGGTGAATGTAGGGTATTACAGGCGGGCGTTCTCCTTTGTTCTTGGCGTTTTCTTTCTGTCTGCGGATGTTAATAATTTTTTCTACTACATCGTACAAGATGGTACATGGATAACCAGAGGTCTTGAGTCGGTTTATCTGTGTCTCAAAGCCCTGTCTTGCCGTATGGTCACATGACTTTTTAAGGGCTGTGCTAAGAGAGTTTTTGATTATAGCCATTTTAATTAGTTTTGAATGGGAGGACTCATATTGGAGTAATTGCTTTCTTGAGCGTGGCATGTACATCCAGCGAGTGTGGTTTTGTTGGAATATCATCTGTAGATCAAGAAATTGAAGGCTGTCGCATGTCGGTAGCTCGTGTGTAAAGTCAGTCCTTGTGCGTTTTCAGTGAAGATTGAACGTATATTTTTGATTTGTTGCTCGTTATTTATATCAGGTCTGTTTTTAGTAGCACGAGATAATCGTCCACATATCTGTATATTCTTGACACCTGGTTGTTGGATACCCGCTGGGCGATGGCCCGATCGCATTTGGATAAAAAGATGTCGCATAACACTGGTGCCACACATGATCCAATGCAAATTCCTTTTTTTTGCAGGTAAGTATTTCCGTTGTCTGAGACGACTGTGGATGCTAGGTAGAATGTCAGTAACTTCAAGAATGACTCAAGATGTACTCCAGATTTGTTTCGGAAGGGCAGTGTACCATTTTCTTCGATACATTCTTTTACAGCTACGAACAGTTGGTCATGAGGTATTGAATAAAACAAATCTTCCACGTCAAGGGAAAAACCATATTGTACTAGTACGTTGTCATTTTTTAGATCCTGTATGACTTGTTCTGAGTTTGAAATCAGGAACGGATCTTCCAGGCGGAGGTTTGATAACTGACTAAATAGGTACCTTGACATAGCTCCTTGCCAAGAACCTTTTTCAGTTACGACTACACGGAAGGGACATTCCACTTTGTGTGTTTTAGCCGTAAAGAATATGTCCAGAACATCTTTCTTGGATGCGGTAATTTGCTTTTTCAGATTGGTTAACTCCAGCTTGAAGCACAGTTGAAGTGCTTTAGCTTTCACTTTTTTGGTCTTCATATCTTGCAAATAGTTGAAGTTCTTTTGTATGGCTAAAGTCGCCGTTTGAAAATACATATTGGTGGGGCATACTACAAATCCCCCTTCCTTATCTGAAACTAGGAGATTCAAATTATGTGTTTTGAAATAATCGATCACTCTAGGTCTCATTATCTTGTTCTTAACATGTCCAGATTTCAACAAAACCTTAACACATTCATCAATACATCTGGTCCTGTCATTTTCCGGAGCTTTCGCAGCAACGCCGCATCATCATAATATTGCTGTACCATCACTGACTGTCATTCACTATCTGACTTGCGTACGTGACTCGCCTCGCTCTCCGCTTATCAGTGATACGGCGGTGGGCGATATATACGCGCGCGGAATAAAGGCTGGGGGTTGTTCTGCTGGGAACTACTTGGTTGGCTGTCACTTCCTTCATCGTGCCGCGAGACACACGACATGCTGTCAGAAGTGGGATGATGCTTCTCGCCCGTGTTGTTTTGGCGGCCCTCGTCTTGCACTCGGTTTGCAAGATGGAAGTACGTACAGCGGTCCCTCCCCTGGCAGTTCCTCCGCCCAAACAATTCAACTTCGACCGAACTTCAGAATGGCCAGAGTGGATTCAAGAATTCGACGATTTCCGCTACGCCGTGGGTCTCAACGAGAGGTCGGAGGAAGCCCAGGTGCGGACGCTGCTGTATACCATGGGAAGGCAGGCCAGGAGAATTTTCCAGACGTTTGGCCTCTGGGAAACGCAGTCTCAAAGTTACGATACAGTGAGGAAGAAGTTCGACGGCCACTTCGTAGCCACAAAGAACGTGGTTTACGAAAGTGCCTGTTTCCATCGTCGCAAGCAAGAGAGCGGGGAGAGTGTCGACCAGTTCGTTACCGACCTCCATGTGCTCGCTGACCGCTGCGACTTCGCACAGTTCAGAGACCGTATGATCCGTGACCGGTTCGTCGTGGGACTTGCCGATGCAAATTTATCCGAAACCCTCCAACTGGATGCCAGCCTCACTCTCGAGACGGCACTAGCCAAGGCCCGCCTCAAGGAGACTGTTCGTCGCCAGCAGCAGGAGCTGCGTCCTCACTCAGATGTAGCGACCTCGGGGGAAGTCGACGCCGTGGGCCAGCGGAGTGGACGCACTGGAGCACCCGGCAACATGCACAGTCGGCTGCCTTCACTTCAGCAGCAGCAGCAGTGGGGGCTCTCCGAGCAGCACCACCAGCTCTTCACGTATTGCGGACGTCCGAACCACCTCAGGACTCAGTGCTCGGCGCGCTCCGCGCGTTGCCACCACTGCAACGCCAGAGGACATTTTGCTGCGGTGTGCCGTAACCATAGGTCGGCATTTTAAGCTGTCCTCACTCAAACTCACGATCACTATTTTTTCCTCAATCAGAACTCACGCCCACTCACGATCACGATTTATTCAAAATAGAATCATCACCCGGACTCACCCTCACGGCTCAACGCAAAACCAAAACTCACTCGCCGTCATCATCACGGTCGTCACGCACACAGATCATCACGGTCATCACGCTCACAGGTCATCACGAATCATCAGACTCACAGGTCATCACACTCACAGTTCCTCACGGTCCTCACACTCACAGGTCATCACACTCACAGATCCTCACGGTCCTCATACTCACAGGTCATCACGGTCCTCACGGCACTCACACTCTCAGCTCCTCACGGTCCTCACTGTTACAGGTCATCATGCTCATCACACTCACAGGTCCTCACACTCACAGCTCCTCACGGTCCTCACACTCGCAGGTCCTTGCGGTCCTCACACTCACACAGGTCCTCACGGTCCTCACACAGGTCTTCACGCTCATCACACTCACAGGTCCTCACACTCACAGGTCATCACGCTTGCCGGTTGCTTTCTTTGTGCTTTTCTTTTGTTTCTCTCAAGCCTTTGGTTTGTCTTCGCGTGAGTCGTGCGGCGGGGAAACTTCTGAGCCACTAATCCAATTTGAAAGAAATGTACTATGTTAATGTTTATGCTCCGCACATTTCTACCAAATTTCGTAAACCTGGATGAATTACGAAAAAGTCAAATTTGGGGGTTTTACGTGCCAAACCTACGACGGGCATCTGGCACGCCCCAGCGGAGGACTGAGGATTAATTTCGACCACCTGGGGATCTTTTGACGTGCAACCGAAAGCTCGGTCACACGGCGCCTTCTCCGCAATAAGCCTCCGTCAGATTGCGGGCACCTCGGTCAGGATTCGAACCCGCCACTTGGGGATCCGTAGGCCGGCGCTCTCGCCTCGGAGCCACCGAGGCGGCAGGATGAATTACGAAAGAAACTAAATGCAAGCTGACTAAAGTGGGTGCGTTTAACTTTCGCCTGCTGACAAGGGCGGCGGGAAAACAGAAACGCGCCTTCCGACAGGTTACACAGACAATGTCGCAGTGATTAGAACATCGCCTCGCTGTGCATACCTCGCTCATTTGTACACAGATAAACAATTACTACATATATCACCTCCGTTTCTTTTTTTGTGCCACCCACAGGTACTTCTACGGAAGTTTATGCAGAATGTATATATAGTAAACATATCGGCATCGACCCATTTTTTTTTGTGTGTGTGTGTGTAGGGGGGGGGGGGGGAGAACGGTTATATTAGGTAGGGTGGTTGCACGTGACGACGGTTTGAAATCTCACCATAATCCCTGTTGACAGTGGTGTCTGTCAGTCGTATGCTATTCTATGAACAGAGGCCGCGGTGGCCGAGTTTTCTTCTCACTTGAGTTGCTTCTGATTTTGTTGATCGACCGTGCTTGCCGGAGTAGGCTGCAATTTAAGGAGAATCATCGGCTGGCATTGTTTTTCAGTCATCTCGGCCTTTATAAAATACTGTCAGCATTCATTATCTTGATACATGCAGCCGTCCTTGAATTGGTTTTGTTTGGATTGGTTTGACTTTGGCATGACTTTGATTGGTTTGGTTTGGAGTGGTTTGGGGGTTTGCGGCCGTCCCCATGTGGTTCTTTGTCGCGCTCTCGATCATGTAGGGCGCGCCAATTTTCATGTGGCAAGCCGCGTCATTCTTGATACGCAGTTTTATAATGGGCAATCAGTTCGTCGAACAAGGTTTCATAGACAGATTGTTTCATCGACACTGCGATGTTTCATCGGCAGATCGTTTCTTCAACATTTGTTTCATCGATGTGTCATCCGAAGATCGTTTCTTCGACATTCGATGCTCGACAGAGCTTATTACTCAGCCACCTTATTACAACATTTCGTCGAAACTTTTTTTGTTCGTTTTGTTTTACTCGTACGTCTAACGACATTTCTCTTTTTCTCTCTTTCATCGACGCGGCGTTGGCTCCTTGACGTCATGCGTTCTTCGCGTGTTCGCAGCGCACTACGGTGTCCGCTTCGGACAGGGCGCAGGTGGCGCAAGCGCAAATGCTCCTCACTCTTTGTACGCATGCAGTGCAGTGTGCTGTGCGTGGTGTTGGCTGTGCGCTTACGTCGCTTACGTTGCTGGAGTGGTGCGTGCGGCGCGGCGGCCTTTTGCACACGTATGACCGTTTGGCCGCATGCTCGGCCTGTCTAGCGGATATTGGTTTACGAAAGGAGCGTGCCCTATAGGGGGGGGGGGGGGGGGGGGGGGGAGGGAAACTGAGGCTCGGAGCTCGGCAGCCAGACGGTCGGACGTAATTGTTGCTTTCTGTCGTGCAACGTCAACGAAAATGTTTGTAGCCGCAGACCGATAAATTTAGGTTTAGATAAAGTATGCGTCATAGTTTCAGCCTCAAACGCCAAACATTGTTGATATGTACTATCGGGGAAAAATGAAATGCGAACAGAGGAGCGCGTGGCTCGCGGTACAGGCTGCGCCGCCTGGAAGTGAACCTAGGGGCGAGGGTGCGTGGCCTACTTCGATGTGTTCACGCCTTTCGATTGGCGCTCCCCCAGCTTCGGCAGTGCGCCTCTCAGTGCGCTGAAAGCTACCACCGCTATCTTTGCCTGCTCGGCGAGTGCGGCGAGCTTCTTTGCACCGCGCGCGCTGAGCCAGCAAAGATAGCGGTAATAGCTTTCAGCGCACCTAGAGGCGCACTGCTGAAGCTTGGGGAGCGCAGAGGGAGGGGCGTGAACACCTCGGAGGAGGCCACGCACCCTCGCTCCTGGGCTCACTTCCAGGCGGCGCAGCCTGTACCGCGAGCCACGCGCTCCTCTGTTCGCATTTCATTTTTCCCCGATAGTACCTTTCTTGATGACAACTGCACCAACGTGAGAGAGCCCACGTCGTCGAACACTTGCACCCATATCATGACTAGGGTATGGCAAGATTTCTTGCTTGAAGTGAAGATCATCTCGCTACGACTAGCTACGACCACACGCCGCAGCGATGCAGGCGTCGAAGGGGTGCATCGCAGTCAGTCGCCGTCACCCGACGCTGCTCGTTTGACATTCACGGCTTTCCGCCCAGGTGCTTCGTTTGTACTTGGAACCAAGTGTTATTTTCTGTGCTTGTGTCTGTGCTCAGTGGCTGGATATGGGCCTCAAGAGCAGTTCTTCAGGCTCAAGAGCATTCGCCGAAGAACTTGCGAAGAAAATGCCACCCATGAAAAAAAGCACGAAGACACAACGCACCAGCTTGGTGGACTATGCACTGGTCGCGGAAACCAGGCCCTGCGGAGTATACACCAAATGCAAACTATCTAAAAAAAATCATTTTTAGGTTCAAATTGGCTTCTGCGGACTAAACGCCTCGACACTGCCTGTTATTATGCATTGTATATTCACCACTGTTTGTTGCGGCTTGAGACTGCCTTCCTGTAATGATGCAGAGGGGTCAACTGAACCTTGAAATAAACATATTTAAGCACATCTAGACACGATGTTCCTTAAAGCCAGATGGTCAGGGAAAAGGTGTGCCATTACCTAATTTGCCAACAGCACACAAATGGTCACAATCAAAACTCACCGAGTCAATGGGCAGTTTTCCACCGCATTATCGCCGTGTAATCACCCATTTGGTCCATTAAAAACCTTGAGGCTGTAGCCACCAGCACACCCATTCTAGATCTGGAAAGCTTATGCTGCAGACGAAATTCCCATATCATCACATTTTTAGCAAACTGAATGGTCCCACCTGTTACACTTTTAGCTTTGGAAGTAAACCAGTTCACAATACCACCAGTGGCATACATCGTGCCAAGCATTAGTGCCGCGTGTGGCAGCAAAATATCCTAACTAGGGAAGCAAACTTAATCGATCGTGTTTATTAAGGCACCTAGATACGGGAGAAATTATCAATCAATCAAAGAAGGACCCTCGAAAGAGAAGTTTTCCCGCCGAACGAACATTACTTTTTATTGGGCGTTCCGCAATGTAAGGCCGAAGACATTCACTCCGTGATCGGTACAGAAGCATTTGCTCAGTAGTCGGTCGTGCGTGATAAAAACAACAACAAAAACAAAGGTGGATTAGAAACGCGATAGATTCGCCTTTGCACGGAGTACTTAAACTTAAAATCGTGTCAATATAAAGCGACTATGGCCCGCCATGCTAGCAGCTATCTTAAATTTTACCCGTGTAGTCGTCACACCCGTGCACCAAACGAAAGCGTTGCTGCAAGCACCTCCGCCGTCAACTTTGAGTAGCTGTTGAGTCTGAAGAACTGCTCTATGAAGTCCATATCCAACCACTGAGCACATACACAAGCACAGGAAATAAAAATCGGTTCCAAGTACAAGCGAAGAATCCTGGGCGGAAAGCCCTGAATGCCAAACGATCTGCGTCGGGCGACGGCGACTGACTGCGGTTGCGCTCCTTCGACGTCTCCATCGCTGCGGCGGGTGGTCGTAGCTAGTTGTAACAGATCGTGTCAGCTCTGTTGCTCGTACCGGAACACTAGAGCCGCGTAATATTCTTGCTGCTGAAGTTTATAAGCCTACGTTCGTGGCCAACGCATTTACACAAAGCCAACGCCCAGCTAACCTATCCCCCTCTTTCTCTTTCGGCGACCGGCCGCCAGGGCGGTGACATCGTCGCTGAAACTCCTCAATCGCCTAGGTCGTCTTCTTTGCCATAGGGCAGCTGACCACTTCTACGTGCGCGAGCTCTCGCTGGCAGCGTAATCCTATTTATATAGTGCTCATCCGTGTGTACTGTAGCGAATATTTCATGCCCAACATATCAATAGTGTATTGTTATCAACCAGGAAAACGCAATATCTGTAAACACCCCCCGACAAAGAAAGAAAACGAGAGCTCGCCGTTCGTTTTGACCGACGTTGGCTTTGACCAATAGACCGATCTCACCAACCGTCAAGAGCGTGCGTGACGCAGCCATAGTTGTACTTCACAGGAGGCAGCGGTAGTGCACGAGACGGCTCGTCTCGTGCACTACCGTGGCGTTCACCCTCGTGCGGAAAGACCACAGTTCCCGCAATTCATTGCGACAGAGGAGGCATTGCGAAACTGGCGATGAGGTCGGTCTATTATCCCAAGCCCGGTTCGTAAATCTGCGTTTCGAGCGACAGAAACGACAAAACCAACACGAACGACATGACAAAGGGGACGATTATGTTCGTATTACAGAGCGTGGCAGATAATGCAATGAGCAGCTTTGTCAAGCAATCATGTGTCACGGTTGTCCCGGTGTCATGTCGTTCGTGTCGTTTCTGTCTTTCCTGTAGCTCGGAAGGCAGATGTGTGAACCGGCCTTTACGAGCCTACTCTGATGGTACGCTTGAACGTCATGGAAAATCGGTCTCCTCGCCTTTTCGAGGTGTCGCCACGGGTACGAATACTGGCGGGGTATTAAGTGATTTGTTCGGCACACAAGCGTCACTACAGGTTATGACTCTGTCAACATTGCCTGAATCCTATTCTAATTGTAAAATAAAATATCGAAGCTGTCTTCCCGGGCACAATGTCCGCCCATATCAAAATCGAACTTGGCGGTTTTTTTTAAATGCAATATTTAGCATTATTTCGCGCATTAAGTTCCCGGAAATTAGCAGCACATTCGGGAAATTGAAGTTGAGTGTTTTTTTTTTCATAACTCGCGGAAATGATGACAAACGGTTTCTCCGGACATTTAGTTGCAAATTCACAAGATATATTATAATTTATGTTGCATAATTATCAAATTCGCGGCCTTTCTGTAACCATCGGTTCGAGACAGATTCTCTGTCGCTCGGTTAACAAGTGTTCATTCAACGCAGTAGCGCACTTCAACGAACCGCTGATCAATCTTGCCGTCCGCTACACCATTGTAAAAATTCATTACGGGCTTGAATCATCGCGATATGTGTCATATGCCTTCCAACGATAAGAAGTGTTTCAGAATTGAATTGTAAAAAGTTGGTTGTCAGATGTATTATTTTTTTTTTACAAGAAATTCTTGCCTCACTCTGAGCACCTATGCATTAGACCATAACAACGTAAAAAAGAAACATGAATAAACAACGGCCAAGGGGAGCACAGCGTCACGCACGAAGCCCGAGAAGCCCGGGCAATTGGCGCCTCGGAGTCGCGTCCAGCCGGCGCGCCGGCAACCCGGCCGTGGCCGTGGGGCAGGCGCCGCGACGTTGCGGCCACTGTGCGCCTCCGTCAGCGAAGGCACACGGCACACGGCGAATTCTGCGAATCCCGATGAGCCAGTAGATTTATTGGAGTAAGACACATGGCAGCGTCTCACAGGCGTCCATTCTAGATGCCACCTGTCTCTATGCGACGCTCTAATTGGCCCACTGAGTCGTAGCTTCCACAGTTTGCTAAGTGTGCCCATAGCATGGAGAATAGAAGGGTAGGAGAGGGCATGACGTCGACCGCGTAGCCTCCACAAGCCATGCTCCCTTGACGCCTCGCCTCTTTCTCATTTTCCTCCTTACTCTCCTCACTTACCATGCCAACGTGACCACATCACGTGACCGTAGCTAGACATCGTCTGGCTGTGGGGTACTAGAACACACCACAGTCTAGACTTCGACCTGATAAAACCTACCGGACGGAGCGCGCGCAAGCCTGCAAGGAGTCCTTCTACAATCAACCATCCATCTCACACGTGACATGTCAAGCGCACCAATCGCCAAAGAGATCTGCGGTCACGCTGGGCACAAAATCGTTTAAACTTTTTATGACTAGGCTTCACCAATATTGCAACGTGCCCCCTCCTAGTACTTCTAACCTCCTTGGCCCATAGGCAACCAGCAATGCAGCTTGGAAGTTGGCACCACGACACGTTGCGCCATCTAGCGACTGAAAAATAAAACAACTTGGATAGTCCAGGACGGCCTGGGTCGCGAGGACTGTGGGCGGGCGCATTTAGAAACCACGTGTGAACGTGGCATTTTGGATCGGCGTGAGCCTTTTTGGAACTGTTTTTTCATAAAATTAAGTCTCAACTTCACGTCTTTATGACCTTTCCGGGTTCCTGTGACATCTCCCCTAAGCCTAGAGTTTTCCCCAAAAATGAACGCCGTTACTGCTGCGTGAAAGACTGCCACAGTCGTGAAGGTGACCCAAGCGTCAGACTTTACCGCTTCCCTTTAAGACCTTGGGAAGCGACACGGCGACAAAGTGGATTACTGGAGTGCGATGCATCAAGTAAGTGAATTTTACATTAATTGTTGAAGTGAACGAAAATTGATGTGCAGGCTTGGAAAGTGGTCTGACAGACTCCTTTTGCAAAATAACGTATTTATACTAGTTTTTTTACGAGTCTCTGAGACAACCATTTAGAGAAATACAGTAGGAAAAATTGGGCCGATTGTTGCTTCGCTTTGACGTCCAGAATCAGGCGATCAGGTCTTCAAGCGAGATGCCCTTCGACCTGTTCCCGGCGCTCGTAGTTGTAGGCGTGCATTTGGTTGCGACCGCGCGCGCCGTTCGGCACGCGCGGTTGCAACCAAAACCTTTTAAGCATGCAAGTTTTTAAATAGTTGATTTTCGTAGAACAAATTTTTGTTTGTTTCGGCTGCCAAATTTAATGCTGAGTCTGGTAACAAATGTGACGGCGTGCGGAAAACAGGATGCTCACTTTTTTTCTGGGAAAAGCTCATGCGAAGCGAAAATATCCTTCTCATATCCTGTCGCCAGACTTGTGCACTGTTCTCTAGCACGGAGAGTTTGGTTCTAATTACCCACATTTTATTCTAGTGTCGTGGGGGCGCCGGGAGAAGAAGAGGACGGCCGAGCGAGGCGCGAGCGGGGGCCAGCCGGCGAGGAAAGAGGAAGAGCGTGCTGCACGAGGCTGGGGACGGGCAGGAACGATAGAGCCGTTCTGGCTGGTCCGGCCCATGTCGGTCCCAGTAGCGTTCCACCAGCGAGCTTCGGATCAGGACCGGCGGAAACGGCGAGCCTGGCCTTATCGGCCTAGTCCACGACGGTCCAGGAGTGGTTCTGCAGCGAAACTCTAGCTGTGATAGCCCGGAACAGCTAGCGTACGCAGTGCGTGGGAAGGACGATCCGCAGGCGTGGACACGGACTCCGGGCTCATTCACACTGGAAGCGGATCCGCGTTCGCAAAGCGGTTGCGAACGCGGTTGTATAAGGATTCAGTACAATTGCACACGCATTTGATGACATCAAGTGCGCGTGCAATTGCACTGGATCTTTATACAACCGCGTTCGCAACCGCTTCGCGAACGCGGATCCGCTTCCAGTGTGAATGGGGGGTCCGACTGCCAGCTATGAACGACGGGCGACAACTAGGGTCGGCGGGTCCGGACTGCCGGCTCTCGAAGACGGGCAACCGGGAAGTACAGTAAACCTATTCGCTGCCTTCTCGTTGCGTTGTGTCACTTCCTGGGAGACGAGCGAATCACAGACCGATCGGGCGGCGATTATTATAGAGCGACGCCGCAAGCGCACGAAGACAGTTCAAACAGGTGTCCAAATGACAGCTTCAGATTATGCTCTCAACACTTGGACCTATCAAGGCTCCCGATGGTCTTAAAAAACCGCATAAAATAAAAAGGGACATGGCGCGCACGTGCACACGGGGACTGCTGAAATTGGGCTCGCCGCCGCTCGCCACGGCCCGACGGGCAGACTAGCCACTGGCCGACCCATTAAAGGGAAGATGGGGCACTTCTACATTTGAGAAAAAACGCTTGAATTGCGTTCATTTGGCCTTTAGAATAACAGATATCAAAATTATATTTCAATGCGACGCGCCGGAGAGCCACAAGAGCAATTTCAAAATAGGGCTGAAGCCCCGCCCCCCTAGCCTTGGGCAGCCAAAAGAGCCGTCGATGACGTCACGGACAGCGACTGTCTTTCGCGTTTTTCTCGCGTTTAACAATACTTACGCAGCAAATGGTTTGGGTATTCGGGTTCACGGGGTAAAACTACACTAGAATTCACTTCTAACTCATTTTTTCCAAGAAGCTCCGTAGCTTCCCTTTAAGAGAGACCCCTCCGCTTGTGGCGCCGAATGCAGCACTCTCGTGGCGCCGCCTGGCCATTGCCGGCTGGCTGTCCTGCACTTGCGCCATCTTGCCCCAAACAACACTTAAAAGCATGATATCGCACAATGTGAAAGACCTCACCCGAAGCTTCGATCGATCATGACACCGCCTTTGTCGCACTTCCTGAGTGATGACTCATTGCGAAAGGTACGTTGAGGTGCGCGGAGAAATGAAATTCCGGGTGCTGATGAGGATCATGCGAGTCATTTAATTTTATTGCAGCTGTGCGAACGTTATAGTTGACGCAATCATAAAATTCTGTGCCCACTGACACCAACTTGACAACAGGAACCGAAATACACACGAACCTTTCTATGCCACAGAGAGAGGAGCGCTAGCCGTTTGGAGCGCTTCCCCAATTCCGACGTTACCGCGCCGCCTCGAGGCGCCGTCAGTCCGTTGGCCCGTTGGCGTCTCGCAGTCTACCGTGAAGCGAAGAGCGAACGCCGAGGAGAGACGAAAGCGACCCCCCCCCCCCCCCCCCCTTACCACTTCCTCATACCCCCTCTGCCCTCTACAGCTGGTTGAGACATTGCGGAGGGCGCTGGCAAGGAGGAGCCTGCAAGAACAAGCACCCTCCCCCCCCCCCCCCCCCCTCCTCCGCCCTCCACAGGAACCGGCGCGTTCACATGGCGAAGGAGCAGGCGAGCGACACCCAAACCAACTCTGAAGGCCCGAACCCCACGCAGTACTTGCGAAGCGAGAGTCTCCTCGCCCACTAAGACGGCCCGGGAGCTCACGTGACCAACCCAGCTCACCGCGACTCATCCTGGCCATGGTCCTCAGGCTCACGCCATCACGCAGACTAATGCGGTCACCGGACTCATATCCACCCAAAGACTCACGTCTTGATTCAGGCTCATGCTTATGAGCCTCGAAACTCACAATCACACTCAAGAGACCTTAAAACTCACACTCATGAGTACTTCACTTAGCGCTCAAGCTCACACTCACACTCAAGAGTTTTAAGAACTAACAATCACACTCACGGTCAAACTCACGTTCATGAGTTCGCAGGGCTCACACTCGCACTCACACTCATTAGTTCTCAGAACTCGCGATCACACTCGCGATCAGACTCACGCTCATCAGTTCTCAGGACTCACGCTCACACTCACACTCATAAGTTCACGTACCTTACGATCACACTCACACTCACAATCACAATTTTTCGAGACTTGCGGCCTCACTCACGATCACCTCAAATCTGATGGTGAGCGTGAGTGATCGTGAGTGATCGCACTCATGAGTGAGAATGCCGAGGTATGGCCGTAACAAGGCTGAGAAGCCGAAGGTAGGCGTTTCTTCGCTCGAATGGGACCAACCTACCTATTTTGTAGGATCAGTTGGCGCTTCGAAAGCTAGGTTTGTTGAAGTGTCCATTAATGGCGTGCCGGTCTCCGCAAAAGTAGACTCTGGGGCAGAAGTGTCTGTTGTTCCGCCCAGCTTCCCAGGAGCACCGCCTAAGTTAACGCCCTCGTCGGCACAGCTGACTGGCGCAGGAAATGAGCGCCTTCGCTTGAAAGGCACGTTTGTATCTGACATTTTTTGGAAGGGCAAAACCACACGACAGACTCTGTATGTCGTAGAATTGGCACATGCAGTTTTGTTAGGTCTTCCCGCCATAGAGGCGCTCGGTGTGGTGAAATTTGTAGATGTGCTGGAAGATAAAAATTATGAGCAAAGGTACCCCCAGCTTTTCTCTGGTCTTGGGGCATTGTCTGGCGAGTACACCATTCGGTTGAAGGCCAACGCGATACCTTTCGCTATTTTCACGCCCAGGCGCATTCCCATTCCTTTAAAGGAAGCTGTTAGAACGGAGTTATCTAAGATGGAAGCCAATGGGGGTGATACGGAAGGTAGATGGTCCAACAGAATGGTGTGCAGGCATAGTGCCTGTACTGAAACCCTCTAGCGAAGTTCGCCTTTGTGTAGACCTGACGCAGCTGAATAAGAGTGTACTGCGCGAACGCTTTGTCTTGCCAACAGTGGACGATACTTTGGGCCAGTTGGCGGGAGCTACGTATTTTTCGAAGCTGGACGCTAACTCTGGGTTTCTCTAGATAAAGTTGGCAAGGGAAAGCCAGACATTAACAACATTCATCACCCCGTATGGCCGCTATTGCTTCCGGCGATTACCATTTGGTATCAGCTCGGCACCAGAGCATTTTCAAAAGCGAATGACGGAAGTCTTGGACGGGCTTCCGGGAGTAGCAAACATGATGGACGACATTTTAATTTTTGGAGCCACAAAGACTGAGCATGATGACAGATTGCGTGCCGTTCTCGAACGGTTGAGCACTGCTGGCGTCACCCTTAACCGAGCTAAGTGCTCGTTTGCGGTTCGCGAAGTGGCGTTTTTGGGCTACGTTGTTGGCGACTCGGGTATCAGACCAGACCCCAGAAAGGTACAGGCCATAACAGAAATGGCCATACCTTCGTCAGTTGCAGACATACGTAGATTTTTGGGCATGGTTAATTACTTGGCGAGGTTTGTGCCGAATCTCGCTGAAATATCTGCACCACTGCGGGAGTTGCTGTTGAAGGATAAAGATTGGTGCTGGGGCGGGTCGCAGCAAAAATCTTTCGATACATTGAAGGAGGTTATTTCTTCGGCCGATTGTGTTGCGAAATTTAATCCGAGGCTTCCCACTGTAGTATCAGCCGATGCATCATCGTTTGGGATCGGCGCTGTATTGGCGCAGGTGCAGCCAGATGGTCAAAGACGGCCAGTTGTATATCTTTCTCGTTCTTTAACGCAAACCTAGCAGCGGTATGCTCAAATAGAAAAAGAAGCGCTGGCATTGACGTGGGCGGCAGAACGGTTGGAATGTTATTTGAAGGGTCTTGACTTTCAGTTTGAAACTGATCACAAGCCTCTGGTGACGCTTCTTGGGAAATAGCCGGTAGATGTGCTTCCGCCGAGAGTACAAAGATTTCGCTTAAGGCTCATGCGTTTTTCTTTCTCAATCTGTTACGTACCCGGAAAGCAGATTGTTACTGCGGACAATCTCTCTCGGGCGCCCCGCAAAGAAACCGATTTTGTTTTGGGGGAACTGTCATCTGAGGACGTTTCTAGTTTTGTAGCCGGCTGCGTCAGTGAATTGAGACTGTCGGCGCACCTCGACAAAATAAGGTTGGCACAAGAGCAGGACATCTCATGCCAACAACTTTTGCTTTACTGTCGCAATGGTTGGCCACGCTTCACAGTTGTGAGCAGTTGGTTAAGGCCTTACTGGTCAGAAAGAGCGAACCTTACGATTTGTGATGGCGTGCTAATGTATAAGTCTCGCCTTGTGATTCCTCAAAAACTCAGAAAGGAAGTTGTGGCTTCATTGCATGAAGGTCATCAAGGTATTGTCAAATGTCGCGCTAGAGCTCTCGAGTCGGTTTGGTGGCCCGGTCTCAGCTCGGAGCTGGCGTCTGCGGTGAACAACTGCCTGCAATGTGTAAAGCTCCGTGTTCAAAGAGCGGAACCGATGCTGCCCTCAGAAACCCCTGCTCTGCCGTGGCAAAAGCTAGGTGCAGACCTTTTTCATTTTAGGGGGAAAGAGTACCTCGTTGTGGTTGACTATTTTTCACGTTTCCCTGAGCTCGCGCTACTGTCGTCAACGACGTCTGCCGCTGTCATTTTGCGATTTTGCCAGACATGGTATTCCAGAGCTTATTGTAACTGATAATGGTAGTCAATTTATATCTACAGAGTTCACGGCTTTCTCAGAAAGCTACCAGTTCTGTCACGGGACGTCGAGCCCTCGGTACCCGCAATCTAACGGAGAAGCGGAACGCACAGTTCAGACAGTGAAAAGGCTGCTAGAGAAATCGGCGGATCCACACTTGGCACTTCTGGCTTACAGAAGCACCCCAGGCCCTCTCGGAAAAAGCCCATCGGAATTGCTCATGGGCAGACGCCTGCGCTCGACGCTACCTGTGCACCCTAAAGAGTTGACGCCGTGCACCGCAAGAGGCCTCGCGAGCCTCAGAAGGAAGGATGAGGGGTTCCGTGACAAACAAAGGCGCGACTACGACCACCGCCATGCGGCCAGGCCACTTCCACGGTTGCTACCTGGAGACCAGGTGTGGGTGAAGGACTGTCGAGCCCCAGCTATGGTCTTGAGACCAGCCTCCCGGCCAAGGTCTTATATGGTGCAAACAGAAACAGGAGCAGAGCTAGAGAGGAACCGCCGAGGCCTGGTACTATATAAGGAACCAGCACACGAAACAAGCGGTTCCATCACAAGCGGTTCCCTCTATGAATTTCCGCAGGATTCCAGGGAAGGGGAAAATGGAGAGATTTGACAGAGCCTTCCGCGCTCAATTCTGACTCAGCAGCTCAAGAAGAGAGCGGTACACAGGGCACGAACGTCACGCGTTTTGGTCGACCCGTGAAAAGGCCGCAATTTTATGGGTGTAGCTAGCATCACTAAGTTTGTTTTAGGTGTTCCACTGTTTGTTTTTGGGGGCAATATAGTTCAACTGTTGCATTAAAAAAAAAAAAAAAGGGGGAAATGTGGTGTCATCCTGACCGCATCATCATAATATTGCTGTATAATCACTGACTGCCATTCACTATCTGACCTGCGTACGTGACTCGCCTCGCTCTCCGCTTATCAGTGATACGGCGGTTGGCGATATATACGCGCGCGGAATAAAGGCTGGGGGTTGTTCTGCTGGGAACTACTTGGTTGGCTGTCACTTCCTTCATCGTGCCACGAGACACACGACAGTCGACAGCATCTGAAAGAGCTGAAAGCACTTTACGCTGGCCTACCCGAACCGCGAAGACCATGTCTCAATCGACCGGCTCAAGCCTGCGTACATCCTGAGCTCCGACTACACAGACAACCTCCCACCACACACTGCGAATGTGGGATGCTCTGCCACGATGGACATCACGCATCGAACTCAAACCGATCAAGCACGTCCCCGCAACGTCCGCTTCACTCCCTTAAACACTACCAAATAGCGCGCAAACAGCGTCTTTCGCCGCTATTCCGCTAGGGGGGGAGCCCATGTAGCGAAGAAGCTGGCGACACCATCTACACCGTAGAGCAACGTGCACCAACGCACGTACAGCGAACGTGGCAGGAGCCTCGCACAACGAGCGGCACACACACGTGACAGAGGTCCGATGGAATACGTCGGCTGGAACCCAGGCTCCTCTCATCCGACATAGACATTATCTCAGACTGGCCCGTTTGTAAATATCTATCGGTAAATTATGTAAATAACAAGTGTGTCAGCAAAGAATGCCTCTTGGTATGTTGACCACAAATTGGTGACCCGAACTGCCAGATACCTTGGACTACGTGCCTCCAACTCCGAGATGTCCCACCCCGACGGCCACGGAACATCAGATGGCGAGGCAGCGGGCGGTTCTGCTACCGCTCCTTCACACGCTGCCGCCATCCACCTGAAGCTGCCCGATTTTTGGACAAATGATGCAGAATTTTGGTTCCTTCACGCGGACGCCTTTTTCCGCAACAGCCGCATCTATTCTCAGCGAGCCAAATTTGATTATGTCGTGACGGCCCTGCCCCAGGCGACCACATCAATCGTAAGAGATCTCCTCCGCTCTCCTCCGGAAAATCCTTACGATGGCCTAAGGGATGCGTTGATCCAGCGTACTACCGCCTCCGAGCAGAAACGGCTGCAACAGTTGCTGACCGCCGAAGAACTAGGCGACCGCAAGCCGTCCCAACTTCTTCGCCGCATGCTGCAGCTACTAGGAGATACAGCCGACAACCTGGATAATTCACTCATCCGCGAGCTCTTTCTCTAAAGGCTTCCCAATAACGTGCGCATGATACTTACAACATCCGACACAACGTCCTTGGAAGCGCTAGCACGCATGGCGGACAAGATCATAGAGGTTGGTTCCCCAGCTCTTTACGCCACCCAACAAGTGCTTCCCATGCAGCAGGTGTTACCTCTCCAAATCGTCTCTCATCAAAAGTCGACCAACTATCGGTGCAGGTTGCCGAACTACGAGCGTCGACCACCTTTCGTCCTCGGTCTCGCTCCTCCAGTTTCCACCGAACCACTGGACGCAGAAGCTCTCCAAACACAACACACCGCATCTGCTGGTACCACCAGAAGTTCGGTGATGCGGCAAAAAACTGCTCGCCACCCTGCTCTATGGGAAACGCGAGAACACCACGTTAAAGACGGCCAATGTGGTGATCCCAGAAAAGACCCGTCTTTTCTTCATCACTGACAAGACCACCAAAATTCGATACCTTGTGGACACAGGCGCGGAAATCTGCGTTTATCCTTCAACTCCGGAGGACCGCCGACACAGTCAGCCTTTGACATCTCTAGCAGCGGCCAATGGCTCAGCTATTAATACCTATGGCGAGAAATCCATCACTCTCGATCTCGGATTAAGACGGACTTCCCGCTGGATATTCATAGTCGCGGATGTCAAGTACCCTATCCTTGGCGCGGACTTCTTACAGTTCTTCAACCTAACCGTAGACATACGTCAGTACCAGCTTCGCGATGGTGAGACGCATGTACACGTCCAGGGAATAGAAGTCCGAGACCAAAAGCTTCAACTTCTCCTGCCATGTCCCCCAGTCTCGACACAATGGGAAGCCCTTCTCTATCACTTCCCGAGACTAACACGACCATCGTTCCATGCTGCATCCACGCAGCACACCATTAGCCACTCCATTGAAACTACTGGACCACCCGTCTTCGCACGACCCCGGCGACTAGCTCCCGAGAAGCTAGCAATCGCAAAGAACGAGTGCGAACACATGATCGAGCTTGGTATTGCCCGGCCTTCATCGAGCAGCTGGTCGTCCCCCTTACACATAGTCCAAAAGAAAACTGGAGATTGGAGGCCATGCGGCGACTGCCGTGCACTGAAAAAAGTCACGGTACCAGACCGGTATCCCATCTTCCATATTCAGGATTTCTCCGGGGCCATTGCAGGGGCAGCCATCTTCACCAAGCTTGATCTTGTGAAGGCCTACCATCACATCCCAATTGCGCCAGAAGACATTCCTAAGACAGCAATTGTGACAGCTTTTGGATTGTTTGAATATGTGTGGATGCCATTCGGCCTAAGAAACGCCGCTCAAACATTCCAGCGTTTTATGGACCAAGTAGTGCGAAACCTTCCATTCTGTTTCGCATATTTGGATGACATTTTGGTGTTTAGCAAGACATCTGAAGAGCACCAATGTCATCTCCGAACAATCTTCGAACGTCTCGACGAGTTCGGTGTCACCATCAATGTGCAAAAATGCACATTCGGCGTGTCCGAACTGGACTTTCTCGGACACCATCTCGACAAGGACGGTATTCAACCTCTGTTGTCGAAAGTCCAAGCGATCCAAGATTTTCCACGACCAACCAATGTGCGACAACTCAGAGAATTCCTGGGACTTATCAATTTCTACCGTCGCTTTCTCCCAGGGTGCGCTGTTGTACTTCGCCCACTGAATGCTTTTCTCGCGGGAGTCAAGGCGAAGACTTCACCCCTAGCCTGGAACCCCGCAGCCGAGGAAGCCTTCGTCAGAATCAAGAACCAGTTAGCCAACATGGTACTCCTGACGCATCCCAGATCGGACGCTCCGACTTCCATCATGGTCGATGCCTCGGACACAGCGATCGGCGCAGTTTGTCAGCAGTTGATTGATGGATGCTGGTGCCCCATCGCATTCTACTCAAAATCACTGTCCCCTACAGAGGTGAAGTACAGTACCTTTGGACGTGAGTTACTTGCCACCTACTCCGCTGTCAAGCACTTTCGTCACTTTCTGGAAGAAAGACAATTCTTCATACTCACAGATCACAAGCCGCTGACGTACGCCATTGCCTCTCGCAGTGCTGCGCACTCCCCAAGAGAAATTCGTCAGTTGGCATTCATATCAGAATTTACAACGGACATCAGGTTCATCAAAGGACAAGAAAACATTGTAGCCGATACTCTTTCCCGCGTTCACATCGATGCGTCTTTTGTGGAACATTCACCTCTGGACTACTCGGCCCTCTCAGCTTCCCAGAAAAATGACTCTGAACTCCAGTCGCTACTCAGCTCCTCCACCTGTTCACTGGAGCTCCAGAAAGTTCACATACTTATCATCGCCAACACTCGTATGCGACGTTTCAACCGGTCAGCCAGGTCCTTACCTCACTAGAGATTTTCGACGCCAAGCTTTCAACATACTTCATACCCTAACACACCCTGGGGCCTGGTATCAAGTCTACACAAAGACTTGTTTCATCTCGGTATGTATGGCCTGGAATGAACTCCGACGTCCGACGCTGGACACGCGCCTGCATCAACTGCCAGAGAACCAAAGTCCATCACCATACTGTCTCACCATCTGCGACATTTCAGCTTCCCCATGGACGATTCAGCCACCTCCACATGGACATCGTTGGCCCCCGTCCACCATCTCAAGGTTATCGGTACATATTGTCACGGGTGGTGACTAATAAACAAGAAATAAACAGGAATAAATAAACGTTTGATGTGGCGAACTTGTGCCAAAAATAAAGAAGGAAACAGAAGAAAGCAGAGCGTCGCGGGCGTCGAAGTCGGCGTGTCAGCAGAATCGAGCGCTAGGGCGAGACTGACTCGACAAGGTCGCGGGCGGCCTCTTATCTAGAGTGCGCCGCTATCTCGAAGATTCGGCGAAAGCGGTTCGAGCGTCGCGTGATCGGGGCGAGAATGAACACGTACTTTCTAGAAAACAAAAGCAGGGATAAATGATAGAAGTTACGTGCGGTACATGAATAAACGGGAACTTTCTGGAGGACCGTGACCGAGCGTTTCTTTCTCAGCCTTGCGCGCGGCATTACTCCCCCCTTTAAAAGTGCATCGCCCCGATGCAGTGTAAAACAAATCAAAATAAAAAAGAACGATAAACTAAAGAGTCTTTTGGAGCACAAAAGGTCCACAGTCCTATCGAGCGTAGTACGGCTTCAGGCGCACGACGTGGACGACCTCAGGTCGTGGTGGGCGGCGTGACGATGTTCGTGTTCCGTCGGGCATCACCTCGTAGTTCAGCTCGCCGAGGCGACGAAGTACCTTGTATGGTCCAAAGTACCGTTTCAGCAGTTTCTCACTGAGGCCGCGGCGACGGATGGGCGTCCATACCCACACCCTATCTCCGGGCTGGAAGTGGACGTCCCTGCGACGAAGGTTGTAGCGGCCGGCGTCGACGCGTTGCTGGTCTTGAATCAGGAGTCGGGCGAGCTGGCGAACTTCTTCGGCGCGTTGAGCAACCGCCTGGGCGTCGTCGCTCTCGTTGTCAGATGGCTCATGGGGCAGCATCGCGTCCAGCATGGTCGTTACTTTGCGCCCATGCACCAGTTGAAAGGGTGTCACTCCGGTGGTCTCTTGTACGGCCGTGTTGTAGGGAAATGTGACGTACGGCAACACCTCGTCCCATGTCTTGTGCTCCACGTCGACGTGCATGGAGATCATGTCGGCGATGGTTTTGTTGAGTCTCTCCGTCAGCCCGTTGGTCTGCGGGTGGTACGCCGTGGTGCGACGATGGCTGGTGTGGCTGAGACGAAGGACTTCTTGCGTCAGCTGGGCCATGAATGATGATCCACGGTCTGAGATCAGGACTTCGGGAGCGCCGTGCCGGAGGACAAGAGACTCGATGAAAAACTTGGCGACTTCAACAGCCGTTCCTGATGGAAGGGCTTTTGTCTCGGCGTACCGCGTGAGATAATCGGTTGCGACGATTATCCATCGGTTTCCTTGTTTCGACGGTGGGAAAGGTCCGAGTAAATCCATACCGATTTGCTAGAATGGGGCAGATGGCGGCGCAATAGGCTGAAGAAGTCCTGCCGGTCTCGTCGGTGGCTTCTTCCTTCGTTGACACTCGTGGCAAGATCGGGTGTAGTGGTGTACTGTCTTCGCAAGCTTCGGCCAGTAGTACTTTTCGCGTATCCTCGCAAGAGTCCTGCTGTAACCAAGGTGTCCCGCCGTCGGGTCATCGTGGCAGGCTTGAAAAATTTCTTCTCGAAGACTGGAAGGGATCACCAACAGCCACGCCGTGTTGCTGTCGCTGAAGTTCTCCTTGTACAGTACGCCTTGTCGGATGGAGAAGGTTGGCAGTGTTCGAACAAAACCGCGGTGAACGGCGCTTCCTTGCCCCTCTAGGTGTTCGATGAGTGCTCGCAGCTCAGGGTCGTCTCGTTGGAGTGCTGCCATGTCGCTTACATCCAGAGCGCCGAGGAAACACTCATCGTCGTCCTCTTTGGTGCAGGCAGGACCGGCCTCGACTGGGGCCCTTGACAGGCAGTCGGCGTCATTGTGCTTCCGGCCGGACTTGTACACCACGGCCATGTCGAACTCCTGCAGTCGTAGGCTCCACCGAGCGAGGCGTCCGGAGGGGTCCTTCAGATTCGCCAGCCAGCAAAGCGAGTGGTGGTCTGTGACTACGCGAAAAGAACTTCCATACAAATATGGGCGAAACTTTGTTATTGCCCATATGACAGCGAGGCACTCCTTTTCGGTCGTTGAATAGTTCCTCTCCGCTTTAGACAGCGTCCGACTTGCGTATGCGATAACTCGCTCGGCTCCGTCCTGCACTTGGACTAGTACCGCACCCAGTCCGGTGTTACTGGCGTCGGTGTGGATCTCGGTTTCAGCAAACTGGTCGAAATGGCCAAGAATCGGGGGCGTCTGGAGTCTTCGTTTGAGCTCGTCGAATGACCTCTGGTGTTCTTCTGTCCACTCGAACTTTACGGCGTCCTTCGTGAGGTGTGTCAGCGGTGCGGATAGCTTGGCGAAGTCTCGAACAAAGCGCCTGTAGTAGGCACAGAGTCCGAGAAATCTTCTCACGGCCTTCTTGTCAGACGGCGGCGTAAATGCAGCTACGGCGCGGGTCTTCTCGGGGTCAGGTAGAACACCCTTGTTGTTCACGACGTGGCCAAGGAACTTTAGTTCCCCATAGGCGAACCGACACTTTGTTGGCTTGAGTGACAGGCCGGCGGTCTTGATGGCTTGAAGCACGGCTCAAAGTCGTCTGAGGTGTTCGTCGAAATCTCGTGAGAATACCACGACATCGTCCAGGTAGACGAGGCAGCTCTGCCATTTCAGACCTGCCAGCACGGTGTCCATGACGCGCTGGAAGGTGGCTGGTGCTGTACAAAGTCCGAACGGCATCACTTTGAATTCGTATAGTCCGTCGGGAGTGACGAAGGCAGTTTTCTCCCGGTCACGTTTGTCGACTTCAATCTGCCAATAACCACTCTTCAGGTCCATCGACGAAAAATATCGGGAGTGGCGCAGTCGGTCTAACGTATCATCGATGCGGGGGAGCGGATAGACGTCCTTCTTTGTCACGGCGTTCAGTCGACGATAGTCCACGCAGAACCGCAAGGTTCCGTCCTTCTTCTTTACAAGGACGACTGGGGACGCCCATGGGCTCCTTGAGGGTTGAATGATGTCGTCGTCGAGCATCTCCTGGACTTGATCTTGAATCACTTTCCTTTTCTTTAAGGAGACCCGATACGGCGACTGGTGGACAGGAAGTGCGTCGTCGTCGGTAACAATGCGATGTTTCGCCATTGGTGTTTGGCGAATCTTTGATGTCGTGGCAAAACAGTCACTGTATTCGGCAAGGAGATCAATCAGTTGCCGGCGCTTCGTAGCTGGGAGCTCGGGGTCAATGTCGAGCGGCGGCGGCGTCGTGCTTTTCTGCTGTGGCGACGAGGTTTCCTCGGAGATTGCGGTGACCACCGCTGGCGCTTGAAGCTCCTCGACGTGGCCCACGGTGGTACCCTTCGTTAGGTGCTGCGGCTCCTCTCGAAAGTTCGTCACAAGAACAGTTGTACGTCTTTCTTGGAGATCCGTTACGCCTCTTGCGACGCCAATTCCTTTTTCGAGGAGCAGTTGGACGCTGCCTTCCAGAAGAGCTTCACCGTGCATGGCGGCGTCGGCCATAACGGTGACGAAAACACTCGACCGCGGCGGTAGGTTTACATGGTCGGCGATAACTCGGATCGCGGTTGATGTTGTGTTGGTCTCTACCGACGGTAAAACAGGTTTCCGCAGCGTCAACTGGTTTGCCCCGAGGTCGATGACGGCGCCATACTCGCAGAGAAAGTCCATTCCGAGGATAACGTCCCTCGAACAGTCTTGCAGAACGACGAACTTCACAGGGCACGTTTCACCGTGGATCTCGACGCGAGCAGTGCATCTCCCGACTGGCGTGATGAGATGTCCTCCGGCGGTTCGTATTTGGGGTCCATCCCACGGCGTCATGACTTTTCGCAGGCGGCGAGAGAGCCTCCCACTCAAGACTGAGTAGTCTGCTCCGGTGTCCACGAGTGCCGATGAGTCGAGGCCGTCTTTCCCTATTCCATAAGATATATCACCATAATGCTTTCCTGCGCGACAAAATAATTGCTTGGCCTGTCTATGTTTCCTCCCGTCTTGATCATCAACATAAGGTGGGCATTCCTAACTCTGTCACGACCACGTTTTATTCATCTTTCGTTCCCCGTACATCCCAGGAGTGGAACCACCTTCCCCGGTCGATCGCCATTATCACGGACTCTGAGCTCTTTAAAAGTACAATAACTAATTACTTTATTACTGAGTGTGTCTAAATATGTATTATGTTATTTGCATTAACCTTCTTGTTGCTCTCCCCCTCTGTAATGCCTTCGGGCCCTGAGGGTATAATAAATGAAATGAAATGAAATGAAATAACAACGTTTAAGTTGTTGGACACCGAAGCAGGAGCGTCGTTGTGATGCGTATCGTCGGGAGAGTGGGAGCGCTCCGTCGTTCGTGGAGGCTCTTTACGTCGGTCGTCTTCGGCAACTCCACCTCCAGGGGTTGCCGCGCCTAGTTTCCCCGGCGAGGAGCGAGGGGCGACAGGCTTTCACGTCGGGGTCGGTGCATCGGCGAAGCTGGACGTCGCGGTGACGGCGACCGGAACTCTCGGCGGGACGCAGGCTCGGGGGTCTGGGGTCGTCGCAGGTACTCGTCGATCTCCCGAGGGCGTTCACCATACCGGGGGCGCGGGTCGCTTGGGTGGAATCCGCGCAGCCCGAGTCGACGGTATGGGCATCGGCGGTAGGTGTGGTCTGCCTCCCCGCAGTGGAAGCACAGAGGGCGTCGGTCGGGCGTTCGCCACACATCGGTCTTCCGGGGTGCACGGGGCTCCTGGCTGGCGTACTGGGGCTGGTCGTCGTGGCGTCGGTCGTGCTGCGGCGCAGGAGACTGGCGTCGGGGCGGCGCGACATAGGCGCGAGGAGGAGGCGGTGGCCGTCGGGCCACTGCGGCGTAAGTTAGCGCGGGTTCTTCGGAGACTGCTGCGCTGATGGGAGCCTCTGGTTGAATGGCTCTCTGCACCTCTTCCCGCACGACCTCAGCGATGGAGAGCGAAGCTGGTCGGTCCGCGGCGGGTAGTAGCTTTCGCAGCTCCTCCCGGACGACGTCGCGAATGATCTCGCGAATGCTTGGGATGCTGGACCCAAGGTCGCAAGCGGACGGCGGGACCGCGCTGACGCCGGGTAGCCTCTGGTAGTGGCTGGCTCGGGCTTGCAGGGCACGCTCGATGTTCGTTGCCTCGGCGACAAAGTCTTCGACAGTTGTCGGAGGGCTGCGGACAAGGCCACCAAAGATGTTTTCTCTCACGCCCCGCATGAGGATTTGTAGCTTCTTCTCCTCTGTAGCCCGAGGGTCGGCGCGGGCGCTCAGGCGCAGGACGTCCTCAACGAAGCCGGTGACACTCTCGTTGGGGCCCTGGGTTCTGGTTCGCAGTAGGTCCTCGGCTCTCTCTCGGCGGTGGTGGTTGATGAAGGTAGCCTTGAGATCGTTCTTGAAAATGTCCCACGACGTCAGGGAGGACTCATGATTCTCGTACCAGTGCTTGGCAGTCCCCTCAAGCGAAAAATAGACATTGTGTAGGCGCTGCTCGTCTGTCCAGCAATTGTGGCGGGCAACGCGTTCATACTGGTCAATCCAGTCTTCGACGTCTTCGTACTGCTCGCCGTGGAATGGAGCCGGTGTCCGAGGAGCTACGGGTAGGTAGACGACGGCAGGAGCGGCGGGGGTCTGCGACTGGTTGGCCATCGTCGGCTGCCTGGTCCTGGGTGGTAAAGGTCCGTATTCCGGGTGTAGCCCTTGGGTTCGGCGACTTGATCGAGTCTCGATCTGGTCTTCGTTGGGTCCTCGGGAGCTTGGGTTCGGACTTGCAGTGCGGGAACTTGGGGGGCTGCGCTGCACGAACATGCGGTACCCAGCACCTCCACCAAAATGTCACGGGTGGTGACTAATAAACAAGAAATAAACAGGAATAAAAAAACGTTTAATGTGGCGAACTTGTGCCAAAAATAAAGAAGGAAACAGAAGAAAGCAGAGCGTCGCGGGCGTCGAAGTCGGCGTGTCAGCAGAATCGAGCGCTAGGGCGAGACTGACTCGACAAGGTCGCGGGCGGCCTCTTATCTAGAGTGCGCCGCTATCTCGAAGATTCGGCGAAAGCGGTTCGAGCGTCGCGTGATCGGGGCGAGAATGAACACGTACTTTCTAGAAAACAAAAGCAGGGATAAATGATAGAAGTTACGTGCGGTACATGAATAAACGGGAACTTTCTGGAGGACCGTGACCGAGCGTTTCTTTCTCAGCCTTGCGCGCGGCAATATTCACCGTCATCGATCGCTTCACCAGATGGCCTGAGGCGGTACCCCTAACAGATATCACTGCTGAAGCCGTTGCACACGCATTCCTCACTTCGTGGGTTGCAAGATTCGGGATTCCTACCACTGTAACCACAGACCGCGGAAGACAGTTTCAATCCAACCTGTTCGCAACCATATCAAAACTGCTTAGTTTCCGTCACATCTCAACGACGTCATACCATCCGAGCGCGAATGGACTCGTCGAGAGATTTGATCGGCAGCTGAAAACAGCTATCACTGCCACGACGCCATCCACATGGAGTGAATATCTTCCGCTCGCCATGCTGGGAATGAGAGCTGCGCTTAAAATCGACCTTGGATGCAGCGCAGCAGAGCTTGTTTACGGCAACCCGCTCCGCCTACCAAGCGACTTCTTCTGTGCTTCACCATTCAGCTCTCTGCCGGACCACCCCGACTACGTGGAAAGGCTCCGTTCCCACATGGCCACCCTCCGTCCTTCACCCACGCGTCGAACCCGGCAACAAAATGTTTTTGTGAGCCCCGACCTTTCGACCGCTACGCACGTCTTCGTGCGCCACGATGCTGCGCGACGCTCCCGACAACCAGCATACGACGGTCCGTACAAGGTCCTTGGAAGAGCTGAAAAGCACTTTACGCTGGCTTACCCGAGCCTCGAAGACCATGTCTCAATCGACCGACTCTAGCCTGCGTACATTCTGAGCTCCGACGACACAGACAACCTCCCACCACACACTGCAAATGTGGGATGCTCTGCCACGATGGACATCACGCATCGGACTCAACCCGATCAAGCACGTCCCCGCAACGTCCGCTTCACTCCCTTAAACACTACCAAATAGCGCGCAAACAGCGTCTTTCGCCGCTATTCCGCTAGGGGGGGGGGAGCCCATGTAGCGAACAAGCTTGCGACACAATCTACACCGTAGAGCAACGTGCACAAACGCACGCACAGCGAACGTGGCAGGAGCCTCGCACCACCAGCGGCACACACACGTGACAGAGCTCCGATGGAATACGCCGGCAGGAACCCAGGCTCGTCTCATCCGACATAGACATTATCTCGGACTAGCCCGTTTGTAAATATCTATCTGTAAATTATGTAAATAACAAGTGTGTCAGCAAAGAATGCCTCTTGGTATGGTGACCACAATATGATAAAAAAAACATGCACATAGTTTCAATAACTACACTGTGATACAATAAATTATTATACAAAAACACGCGCACACACGCGCACACAATCCCGCCTTGTTATGTTGGTTCATTGAAATCTTGGAGCACTTGCTTGAGTTTTTCAGTGTCCTTACCAGATATGTTATTCGGCCGGTCATTGAAGGTTGAATGAACCAGTGTTGCGGAGTTGCCACTCCGGAGTTGGAATGACTTGGAATGATTTCCGCATTTTCGCGACCCCGGAACGCAATAGGAATGGAATGGCGGCAACGTTGAGGGAATTGAAGGGGAATGGAATTAGATGCCTTTTGCTCGGAATGGAATGGGAATGGAATGGGGTCGGGTTCTTTTTTTAATTTTGTTTAGCTAAGTTGAGCCAGTCGGCGAGTCAGTTGCTCAAAAATAATATGAGCGGGAAACAGCTTGCCCGCGTCGAGCCCTAACAAACTTATACGCAAAAAAAGTGCAATACAAAAACAAGTGTCAAAGCAAACAGCAGAGAGGGGGAGGGGGGGTGGCGGTGGCACCTTTTACGGACGCACAGGCGACAGGCTTCAGTCACTGGCGTTACACGAGAGCGAAACAAGAAACCAAGTACCAAGTAAAAGAGACGAAGCAAACGAAGAGAGCGGCAAAGCAAGAAACCGCCATACACGGCTCCTCATCCTCCTTCTTTTCTTGCTTTTTTTTTTTTTTTTTGCGACGGCATGGAGAATGCACGCGCGTAGAGACTGATATCTGGTAGCGGGGGAGACTCATAGCTCGCAGAGCTCTGATAACTCGCTGACTCGCGCGCCGCCGAAATATGATCAGTTATTAGAGTTTTAGTAGATCGTGTTATCAGACCACGCTAATCGTAGCGGGAGCTCGCGCTGCCACTTCGATGCATGCTCTGAAGCGCGCGCCCGTAGCGGTAGTGGGCCTTTGAAAACGATCAACTAAAACTCCCTATTGTTTTCTTATAGTTCGAGGAGCGTTGTTTAGCACGCGGCGGGCAACCCTGCTGCCTCCCACGTTCATTCGCGCGCACTCCTTTGAAGTGCGAACTGTGGGTTTGCTTCGGCATTAAGACGAAGCGTGATTCACTTCTCTCTTCTCCTCTTGCGCTTTGCTCCGACGCTCGTTTTTTCATATTGCATTTTTACGTGTAAGTCCGCCTTTTACTTGGTCTTTGTTACGATGCTTGTTTTTTGTGTTACATGTTTTACATTCAAGTGGGTTTGCGGCATAGCCTCCTCTATAATCATGTGTAAGTATGGAGGAGGCTATGGTTAGAAATACAGGCAAGCTAGCGGATGGACCGCTGCGGACGGCAAGGTAGCACTGTGAGCGGGACTACACGCACCTGACGCACGGCGCGTTGCCCCAGGGTCACGCGACACTCAGAAGGCAGTGGATTGGTTTCGATGGCTCTTGTGCTGTCTGTTGCGGTCCATCGTAAGGTGAAGTAGACTATCGTCACCGCTCTTGTCGTGTTACCGAACTGACTAGACCTGCAGAAAGACAGCCCCCTTGCCAGACGAGGCGCGACCGTTGCTTTGAGGGCCATTGAGAAGGAGAGCTAGGTGCTAGCTGCTATGAGGTTTTGGCTTCTGCACGCTTGCTCATGTCCGAATAATTAGCAAGATGATTAACAAATGACAGGTAGTAAACCGATAACGTCAGTATAATGAACGAACCACAATGTACAAACGTACATTTGAGCCCAGCAGACGTTCTGTGCATCGCCTGGAAAACAGATAAAGAATTGAATTGAATATGATAAGAAATATTGATATTCGTAAAGCAAGCGTGAACTTATGCGTTTTAAAACAGGTTTCGTGACATGGTCTAGACGGTCCCTCGTTCTGCGCCGTAGAGGTTGCTCTTTGTCAGAGGATGTGTTCTTGCGGCTGTGCATCGAGTCGCTTCCAACAGCGTACTAGCCGTGTTGGTGTGCAGGTATTTGAAGAATACAAACAGTAATATATTTATTTCTGCGCCACGCACGAACGGGATATTTTTACGGTATTATCAAACAAACACGCTGGCCGCGTATGTCCTAATAATGAAATGCCAAAAAGTTTGCAAAAGAAAATGAGTGGATTTAAGTACTGCTGTTTGTTGCAAGCCCCGTGGTCGCGAGACCGATGTTCAATGTATTCAATGTAAACAAACACCTTTTGTCACAAGCGCTCCGCTTAGTAAAATCAGTGCTTATTTGAGGCTTTTTTTCAATTTTCTATGCGTTTGATAATGTCAGCTTTATGCTGCTTATGCCAGCAACACAGTGTAGCTGACAAGTGCCAGTTTTTACGTTCACGAGAATTGGAGGAATGGAATGGAACGATTCAGCCATTCCAGGAGTGGGATTGGGCCCAGTGTGCCTATTCCTAGGAGTTGATAGGAATTGAATTATCGAAAACCCTAATTCCCCGGAATGGAATTGGAATGGAATGGGGAGTGCCCATTCCGCAACACTGGAATGCACATAAGTATTGCGAAGTCTTTTTCCACAGTTCGTGGTGATAGCAGGCATTTTATAGCGTTCGGTTTGTCGTAGTGATCTTCAACGTCATTGTTCCAAACATATTTGAATACAATAGTCTGAACCAATAAGGCATCGAAAAGTGGCAAACCTAAAGTTGTTAGTTTTTCTTGTTCAGTTTGTGACGACAGACCGTAGACAATACTCTTAAACATACTTTTCAAAAGTGAATAAATTTTTGGCACCATCTCATAGACCCATGTCGAAAAAGTCTTATTCCGTACCTTAAAAGACTGTACGCTAACGCGTGAGCTATCATCTTTTTTGTTGATTTAGTAATTACTGATCTTGTATTATAGAGTACGCAACACCTTTCTCAGTTTGTTACATATATATGACACATGAAAATTTCATAGTAAAACATTGTCAAACTTAATTCATAAATACTTCACCTGATCCACACAAGACACTGGGCAGCAGTTGCCGTGTGCACAGTAACACGTTTGAATATGAACTGGATGATCAAAGTTTAGAATTCTTAAGGGATAGTGAAAGCGAACAAGTCAAGTTTTTAGTTATATTTACCTGAAGACAGCTTCTTGCAAACCAGTCATGTAAGCAGCAAGTGCCATTTTGTAGTAGCGTCATTGCTGGAGCATAATTAAGATAGAGACAGAGCAGCACCGTGTCGCCAGCGTATTCGAATAGTCTACATGTGGAGACAGCGTTGGACATATCGTTGACAAACACGTTTAGAAGAAGAGGTGACCAAATAGATCACTGGGGGACTCCAGCGTTTAAATTTACTTTGGAGCTTCGGATATTGTTTATAGAAACTACCTTTGTACGGCCGCTCAGAAAGTTCTGAAGTAGGGAAAAGAATGGGCCGCGGAATTAAATTTTATGCAGTCTTTTTTTTTTTTAACGAATGCAATTGCTGACCGTGTCATATGCCTTCGCCACATAAAAAAAAAAGTGCACACGCGACTTGATGCCTTTCAAAATCAAGATGCAGTTATCAGCGAAATAAAAATAATGAAAATAAATAATTTCTTGTTTCTACAGTGTGCACGAAAATCCAATTGGTCTTCTTGCTGGCGCAGTTTACTAGAACGTACCAACATACGCTTGAACGCGCGCAGACACACTCATACACGCGAGCACGCGAGTTCACACGCATGCACAAGCGCTAACCCACACGCGCGAGCAAACGCTCAGGCACGCACAGGCACAGACGCACACAGGCATGCATACACACAAGCACGCGGACGCATCCACAGGCGCACACACACACACGCACATACACGCACACCACACACACAAGCAAATATGACGAAGGAAAGGTGCTCGATATAGTTTCGCTTTTGCATATAAAAACAAAAACATAAAGTTTAGATACAACCTGAGATTTACTATATTTTGGTTATGCTTTGACAGTAACATTGTAGTGACACCGTTATTATTAATGATATTAGAACAATTTGCTTATTTTCGTTTTTACCCTGCGTAAAAAAAAGTCTTGAAGGTTGCTCAAGACTATCGCAAGAGCAATAAGCTTCCGTTGGACTGCCGTTTAATACATTCTTGGTGTTAAAGGGACGCTGACAGGGTACTGATGCTCACCAAGATTTTTATTTGTACATGACATATGAGAGCCCAACTACCCAGAACACAATTAAAAAATCAAAACTCGTTTTTTTTTTTTTTTTGTTGCCCGAAAACCGCCGATCGAGAACTTGCCGGTTCGAGCGGCGCTCACTCTCTTCTCCGTGGTCACGTGCTGTTTTCTATGGTTTAAGCACAACACCAAATATAGCCAAAGGCGTGGGTCATGGAAGCCACACACAATATTAACAATGGAAAATAAATATGACACCCATTTTTATGGCTTTTTAAAAGCTGCAAATTGATTGGAAGAAAGAAAAGTTTCAAAGCCACGTGACTTTCGCCGTATCTCTCCTTCACTCTACTAGTTCTTTCTCCCCAGTTAAGTTTCGATTTCGGTTTTGAGCAGTTGCGTTTATTGTCTTTATTAAAAGTATATCTGATGCTGTAGCGAAATATTAATTGGGTAGATGCTGAGACTGACACCATAACAAATCACCTGGAAAAAAGAAAAAAAAGGGGGGGGGGGGTGTCAGTGTTTTTTTTTTTTTTTTTAAGTGGCTCACAGTTATTGCTTATTACTTTTTTTATTGAAGTGGAAATATTATTTTACGTCTCGCTCATTGATGATGGCGTTCGCCCGCGCCAACAAGCCAGCCTCGAGCCTTTTTCGCTGTGTTCAACGTACTTGGTCTAACATTATTTTTAAAGCGTTAAAATTAAAAACCAAACATAGTTCCAGACTTTGGCATGTTGTGGACTCGGTTCCTGACTAAGTTCCCGCAGTGTGAGTGAGGGCCCAGATTTTTGGTTCCACAAATATTTCTCTCCAGATGTTCATTAGGTTATGCACCAACGTAAAAAAGCACTCGCTCCAACCGTCGCCAAATCCGCCATACCCTTGATCCAGTGAAACCTAGAAGACAATGCTTGCGGCTTTACCCCAATTGAAAAAAATTTCAACAAGAAGAAACAACGAGCGTATATTATTTTCACAAGATACCATCACATTTCTAATCGTCATACATGAAACCATACCAAGTTATGTTACGTGCTCTTATGTTTTCGATCGTTAGACATGCAGTAATCATGATTCTAATTACGTGCAATCATCATTTTTCCCCCAGCAATTTATGAAACCATGTTTGCAACAAAGTGCTGAAGTGAATGAGCGAGCTTGTACTGGGTAACTTTAGAGTTTTCGTCAGACGTTACCGCGACTACCGTCGTTCCACCGAAGAGCCTTTTACATTTGACACTCGCGTAAGTTTCCCGAATTTTCGCTTTGTTAGTGCATTTCTCCATCGATATTCCATCTCTTCCATCCGCCTACCAATCAACGTGCATCAGCTTCAAGGAGGTTCGTCCCCAGGGTGCTCTGCAAACGGCGTCATGGAGTGGAAGTTCAGAGTGTCGGAAACCACCTGTCCCTTGGACAACTCTCCTGTGCTGCAGGTCGGCAAACTTCTTCAAAGCGCACGTCGCTTCGGCCGCTGGGGCCGCCTGTGACACGGTGACGCCAGTGCCCAAGCAACCTTGGCGCCTGAGGCAACCGCGGCTGCTTGCTTCGTCGAATGAGAAGCCCCCGAGCCGAGCCGAGACGCCAGCCAACGCCTCTCGATGGAAGCTGCCACTGCCTACCGTCACAATGGTTTCGAATGTTCCGCTGTAAGCTGATCACGGTTGTCGCAAGATCGCCACTAACGCCTGGCTTGGTTGAGGCAAAATGTGTCAGAAATAGTATGACGTCTAGACACGTAGATGAAGAGCCGAGATCAAAGGACCCTGCAAAAAGTAGACGCCAAAGTATTGGGCAGGGAACATGCCAAAAGTGCAGAAAACCACAAGTGCGCTTAATCGATTGCTCGCAACCTCGGAAACGTCGAAAAACGCGTATTTATAAGAGGTGTCACATGACTAGTGTGCCGCGAAGGCACATTAACATGCCGGGGGCCGGCGTGCCGCTCCGGCAGGCTTTCCGCTAGTGTGACCGTACTTTGACGAGGCCGCTACCGAAGTGCATCGAGGGAACTTTAGTCTTTATGCACGTGCGACAACCTCGCTGGAGCTTTGCTCGTGTAGAGCACGACACAACACGAGCAGCCTAGTGCACGTATACCACGTAGTACCTGCTGGGAACTAAATTTGTTGCGGCGTCACACATGTGAGGAACGCTTAGTGAGAACGGTCAATTACGGTGTCTGGAATGCACACAAATACGCCCCCCGCTGTCCTGTAAAGAGTGGTGGTGTTTTCGAAGGCGATCGTTAAAACGCCCTTGAGTCTTTCCGACGTAGCTTCTGCCACACGCCATTGCTTTTTTACGCCCGCCGAAAAGGCGACAAAAAGCCGCTGTCTATATTTGAAAGGCGAGGCAACCCGCAATGCGCGTACAAGATTGTTCGTGATGGTCTTACATAAACTCCAGATGTTCGGGCTATAGTATATCTAGTGATATTGCCGCCCCGTGTTGCACTAAAGCAAGGAGCGAGAAGCAGGTTTAATGAACGATCGCGTTGCCTAACAAGCCTCAACAGCTGTGCTCCAAACTGAAGCAATCGCCAGGTTTCCAATCTGAAAAAAGCGCATCCGCGGCCCTTCGAGTTTTGTCATGCACGGAGCAACGAACATTCTTCCCCGGCGCTTTAAACGGCTGCAGAAATGCGAGCTTAACGAATCAGCAAAAGCTAGTTTACGCTTCTGCGTCGGCCGCAATGCGCTGCGTCGTCTCGGGTCGTACAGCGTAGCGCCTCACCATTGGCTCGTCGTAAGCGTCGTCGTAACAACAGCTCCATGCGAGCTGTCTTAACCAAATTAAACGCACCTGTGTGAACGAGCCTTAACCAGACCTGTTTGATTAGTTACTTTAACTTACAATTTTTTTGTACATTACTTTAATTACTTTTCGCGAGTAACTTCTACTTAAATTATAAATTACTCTCGAATTTTAATCGTACGTCTGCTTATTCACAAACATTCCTGCACAAAAAGAGATCAGGTGTTGGAAGATCAGGTGATACTTGCAAAAATAGGGAAGCATGTGGCGTAGGCAAAAGGGGGAGGGAAGGGGGGGACACTTCAATGGAGGGTCCGGAACCACCCAAAAATTTCACGAACCCCCCTCTGAAACAACACCCGCTGCTACGAGGCGCAGGTAGTGGAGGGACGCGCCACAAGGGAGGCTGAATAACTGCGGGATTAGCCCCGAAGCCTGGTGTTTCTTTGTGTTCTGAAGCACAACGAGGTTTCATGCATTTGGCGAAAGGGCTTGTTCCCGCTATCTTCCTAACGTAGTACTCTCGCCCACTAGAAAGGGTATACATACTTCATCGTCACTGAAACGAGGAAGCAAAACACAGCACCCGCTCTAAAACTCATCTGATTGTAGAGACATCACTTTCCGTGTATATCCATAAGACAATCCGAAAAGATTTGAAAGCCGTGGATAACCTGCGCCATCTTCAAAAAGATTCGCACAACAGATGCCATATATAAGTGATTTCTTAGAAACCGCGATCCAGGCGCTCTTAAAAACTTCGACTTATCGAAACCACCCAAATAAATAACTACAGAATGCAAAAAAAAACATTACTACATTTTCTTTTTTTTTCTGCAGCAAATGGTCGTAACGATGTTATGTGGAAGCTTCTGGCTTCTTTGGTTAAGGGTGCTCCTGTGTCAAAATCCACTGAAACGTTACTGTGCAAAGGCATTTACTTGACCGGTCAAGACGCTGTAAATGTGTTTAATGATCACTTCGTAAATCAAGGTAGCTCTGTCGAAAGGTTCCGACTTTTGCAAATATATTCAGCCAAGCAACTTCCATTTTCTATGTTTAGAGCCAACTACCAGCACATAAGTCATAAATGTGATAATGCAGCTAAAAGAATAGTGCTAGCTGTGATGTTGATGAAATACGAATACGTCCAATTAAAGATGACATTGATATAATCACTCCAGTGTTAACGTATATATTTAATCTTTCTTTTGAAGCGGGTGAATTTCCTGGACGAATGGAGGTAGCAAAAGTCTGTGTTTTATGTGAGAAGGCGATAAAAAGAAGCTGATTAATTATAAGCCACTTTCTATATTGTTCGTTTTTTCGAAAGCTTTAGAAAAACTAATCTATTAACGTTTAGTAAATTTTTCAAACAAATATACTTGTATTACCTCGTCTCAATCTGGTTTTTGGAAGAACTGTTGTACTAAAACAGTAAAACTTAACGAAAAATAATCATTTTGAAAAATTTTGATAAAAATAGTGCTAGGGTTATTTTTAGATTTCACGAAGGCATTTGACTGCCTAAATCATAATGTCTTATTACAAAATAAATGCTTGAAATGTATGGTATCTGTGGTCAGGCACTGTTAGATTTACAGTCCTACTTCCAATACCGTTAGCAGTTCGCACCCATGAACAGTTACTCGTCCACGGTAAAACCTATCACCTCAGGTGTTCCGCAAGGAAGTATTTTAAGACCTCTTCATTTTAACTTATACGTAAATGACATTGTTAACGTTAACATGGAAGCAAAATTGGTTAACTAAGCGGATGACACTAGCATATTTTTTTTCTTCCGAAAGAGGTGATGGCTTAACAGATATGGCTAGCGACACCTTATTAAAAAGAAAATCCTGGAGTGATAGTAACTTTTTGAAGGTAAACATTATTAAAGCAAAATCAGTAATTTTTCGCCCAAAAACAAGTCTGTGGCTTTATCTAGATCACTAAGTTGAAATTCTTGTCCAACTGAAATAGCTAGTTCCATCAAAACTCTTGGCGTATTTTTTAATGAGAACATTGTCTTGGGATCGCCACATAAATTATATCTTTTTCAAAATTATGCCAAGTAGCAAGGACCCTAAATCGCAACCGTTCTTCGTTGCCCACAAATGTTAAATTGTTAATTTACATATAACCTATCACGGAATATTCACATCGACTACATAATTATTAACGCTAATCGTATGCTGGGTTTTCTTAAAATATATTTTTTTATTTAGCACACACACACTTCGAAACTAATTCTACATAATATGCCCTGCAATGAACGCTTGAATATCCGCCTTCTGTTTATGGACGCTGATTAATTTCTACTAACTGATTTGATTAAAGTTTCCCCAAATCGATCCGTTAGATTTATATTTTCTAATTACAATCAAATATCCAGTGCAAGCATTATAAAATCTAATATTTTTTTTCAATTTTTAACCAGTAGAAGAATAGACCGTATAATTTTGTTCCATAAACTTTATTTCACTAACAATACGCTGCGTAATGAGCTGATCATACCTCCCCTGTATGTTCCCCCTAGACTCGACCATCAACACAAAGCTGGCGTCCCAAATGCTCGCACCAACCTCTTTCGTAATACTTTCATATCATCTACATCCTGTGACTGGAACCACCTTGCTGCGCCCATAGTGTCTATTATAAATCATGAAATTTTAAAAAAAAAAGACTTGAAATAAAATATTGTCTAATCCACATTGATTGTATTTTCCTGTATGTGTGTCTGTGTTTTCAATATTTCATTCAACCAGTTCCCCCTCTGTAATTCTAACACCCCGAGAGTAAACTAAATAAAAATCAATAAACTAATTAATTGCAAGCATCGCGCCCAAAGTGGTACCCCATGAGTGCAAGCGTGTGCAACATGCGTGTCAACATATCCTTGGCAAGCTTGCAATTACAAGGGCCTTCCCGCGCGATACAAAACATGGCGGTGGCCAGTCGCCTTCCTAGATATCGTCTACAGACCGATTGCACCAGCTATGCATGGGTGCCTCCGTAACCGACCTTCCGTTTTTGTTTCCTGTCATTCCGCTTACTTCATCATTACCAGAGCAGGACAGGTTATTTCCACTTTTAGCTTCCTCTTTATCCTTCCCTCTAGCATTGGCCTTAGGCTCCTCAACACCCGCTTCAATGGCTCGGCACTTGGCTAAGACAAGCGAAGGTCAGCCATGGCGGCTGTAATCTGGGTCGTGTGCAAAGCGTCTATAAGATTGCGACAAAGGCAATATGTTTTGTAAACTTGACAGTATTAGAACAGCAGTAAGCAAAGACTAAAAGAGAAAAATAAATAATACTTACAACTGCCGTCTCCTTGTTGCAGCGTGCTGGCTATGCTCTCTAATAAATATTGCACAATATTACTCAAGCTGAAAGGGACACAAAACGAGTATAGATTCAAGTGTTGCACTTGTTGGAGTTGCCAGCAGTAACTTTTCGGAAGCAAAAATTAATACGAATAGCACTTTGCACGCGTGCTCGGCTACACCTTTTTTGTGGTAATTCATTTCGAATCTTTATTATAAAACACGCCACGCTCAGCACAGGACTACGGTATTCGCGTACGCTCCTTGCTGCTTAGGTAATTTAATCAATGACTTATTATATCCACGACTAGAAGTACGTTGAGGGTACTTCAGTGATCCTCACAACGGTCCTACTACAAGCTTGGACTATCATGCGTTTTGTGCTTGAGTGAAACAGTAGAACTTGAAGTATCATCACTTTGAGCTGCACAGAATCTTCTCGGTGTCATTAGGGCAGGGAGACTCTGCGACACTGCATCACGCGCACTGGTTCTCAGTAGTTTTCAGGGATTGTAAAAGATTGCATACACTATAATGCAGAGGACTATTTGCTTTATAGTGTACGTGTGTACAGCTGGGCGCAATCCTTTGACTGAAGCCCGGTCGAAGACCCACCTCCCGGACGCCCGCTGATACCGGCGCAAAAATTAAGGCGCGTGAGGGAGCGATTGAGCAACGCGCTGCAACCGCGTTAACGAAGATACGCAGGAAACACGAGAAAAAACTGTCCATTTGAGGGAGTGACCCCTCGTCGTGATATTCATTAAACATGCCACCAACAGCATTATCACTCGTAGCCTCCTGTTTTATATATGTGTAACTACGTAATTTAAAGTTACGTTGCGTTCCCATGTGTATTGGGCTTAGTGTTTTGTGCTGTATCAATTCCATATTGTCCGCACAAGTTCTGTAATCTTCATTAGTATTTTGCAACGTGTGAATGTGCCAAGTTTTCTATGGGCTTTGATTTGTTCCATATGAGTTTTCTGGGTTTAAATTTTCGTGTAATGTTATAATGTTATAAACATAGAATTTGAAAATAAAGCACATGTATTTCTCCGCCATATATATTTTTTTATTTTAATGTTTAAATTTTATCAACGAATATCCATACATTCATTTCCTTACTTATTTTTCGGCCCTCCAAACAGCGACCCATCTCCGGTCCGGCTCCTTTCCCGAAAGGGTTGGAGACCTTTGCTTTAAGGGATCGGTTCTCATAAGCTACAAATTTCATATCCAAGTACCGCTTCTTTCTTTTTCGGAAATTGAGTTGCATTTAAAAGCACACCAAGTATTAAGGTCACATTGCTATAAGAAGTTAGACCCCGACTTCAGACTATTTATTCAAACTAAAAGAAAATTGAATTTTATGTTTCTAACCCATATAAAAGGCATAAAATATGAACAACGTAAAAAATCCGCCATGTTTTTATAATTTTTTTTCTTTTAAATCGCGTTTTACACTGAGCATATTTTTTTTTTTCAAGTGGCAACGATAATTCAGCGAAATCGCATAGTGAATATGTTCGGTGATTCGGTCTACGGCTGATTACATAATATTGAAATATAATAAACTAAGTAACTCGAATAAAATGAAATATCTAGTACCCTACATAGGCGATTTCAACCTACCAGCAGACGCTTTCTCTTACCCTAGTCAAAAGGATAATTGGCAGCTCTCGGAAGTCGTTTCTATGACGAAGCGCGGAGTACAAGATGTGCTGGATGTTCTGGATGTTCTCGTTTATACCGATGCCTATTGCAGGGGACCCGCCTGTCAGCAAGGCGGAACCTAAACCATAGTTTCACTAAAATTAAAACTATACGGACATAAAACTTCAAGGATTGGACGTAGTTTGAGTGGGTCTAGAGGACTTACTTGTGCAGTTGAATGCGTTCAGAAACTGAGCTACCATTTTTGAAAAGGAGACTAAACATTTTTTTTAGTGGGACGAAATAGGGAATTTTCTACAGAAAAAAAATTGAACTGCGAGGTTTTCTAAAAAAAAAAGTGCAAAGGTTACTAGTTCGACCTCTCAACAACGGAAATATTAGAGGATTTTTATAGGAGTGAGGGTGTCGTTGGTGGCTTTGGCATGGCTTTTATTTCTTATGAACAAAAAATTAATTTTTGGTTTATTACGTCTTTCTCAAAGCGAGGCGAGCCAGTATTTTTTAATATTGATAAATTTATATCACCGCAAAAAATAAAAAAAAAAGTTCGAAAACTTTTTGTTTAGCCCCAACACCAACACTTTCACTGGTCCATCGTATATAGGTGCTTCTCCAACATAAACAAAACAGAAGAGAGCATTTCAAAAGCAAAAACAAAATTAAAAACAAAATGCCAGGGATATGGAACATCTACGTAAAACGAAGGTATAGAACATTGTCGCGTGCACAGCTGGCAAAGTAGGCAGCGCGCCCGTGGCCGCACGGGTATCCTGTTCGGCTCCCACGCAAAGAGCCGAGGTTCGATGCTTTGTAGCGAAGGCACTTTTTGTTATTTTTTTTACTGTCGTGTTCTGGTACATTCGAGCATTCGAGAACTCTGGTGCATGTTCGAGGCGAGAATGTTCTACGCGCCAAATCTTCTACGCCGATTGTTCCAGAAGCACGCGTGTGTAGAAAAGGTGCTCCGCGTGGCGAGCCGGAGTCAGTTTCGCCGCAGCTTTCGATCCTGCTGTTACGCCGCCATCGACGCCCGCGGCGCTCTGTTGTTATCTTCGGTTTCCTTTTTTGTTTTGTGCAGAAGTTCGCCCCATTAAACGCTTAGTTTGTTAAAGTGTTCGTCGCTTCATCAATAGCCATTCGTAACAATGCGTGTACGTAATTGAACACAAGGAACGAGCAAGGCTCGAATTAGCGCAAAACCATTCTTGAGAACTTATAAAAACACACAAAAAAAGTGTCATGACTAGGTTTAGCATTTGTTCCATTTAGTTCGGCGAAGACTGCAAAGACCACTGCAATCTGTTTGGATATTTCGATCTAAAGGGGGATTTTGACCCACTGATCCTTATGACTCGGTAAATATTGGGACTCCTTAAACTTTTATTATTGATGGATATTCCCACCGATTGGACATTTTGTAGATGGAAATTTTGTCTCTTAGGACATTTTGACTTGTTTGAACAGTGTTACTCTACGGCCATTTTACCTAGATGAATATTTTGACCCGATTTGACATTTTGCCTCAATGGACATGCTGACCCGCCTGTCACGTGACCTGTTGGACATTTCGTCTCGGTTGACATTTCGATCACAAGCCTTCGCGGGAAGAGGGAGGGGAACGTAAATGATGTCATGAAGTGGGAGGTGCCCAGTTGCGCTGGGCGCTTAAAAATGCAAACAAAAAGAGCAGCGTTCGAAGCTGCCTGATAAACTGCGCCATCTCGGGGAGAATTCTGAATTACGATGTGTTATTAGTGCTTTCATTATGCGAGTACCTATTGTGAAGAAGGGCTTTGCAAGCTTTTTGGGTTTATTGGACGCTTACATTAAAGTAGCTTATAGTCAGTGACCGGCTAAGAATTCAGGAGAAGCTCAGCCTCCAACACGCACTGCTTTCCTTCCTCCGGGCTTAGGATCAGTGTTCGATATTCATTGAAGGTAGAATGTCCTCCGGCTTGAGGAGCATGGACTGCATGCTTAAGCAGCGGCCACACTAATGCTCGTACCTCATTCAAATGCAAGTCTGGAGACATTGTCTCAGGCATGTTTCTTCGTTGTGCACTCTAATTTCACATTGGCCACACAAACATTATCTACCAATATGTTCCAAGCATGCATATGCAAGAAGAGTATACCTTCCTTTGAAAATACTTGACGTGTGTCGACAGATAATTCTGGCATCTCCTCTGCAGCGAGCATCGTGTTCTTTGTATGATGTGCATGCATTGCGACAGCGGCATTAATTGTGTGCTCGCAGTAGCTTTAGGTGTCAACCTCGTGGGCTTTCCGATTCCACCACTCGCTCGGAAATTTCTTTTTATGTCTTTATTACGTTTGAAACGGCAGTATTATTTGAGGGTTTCGATGATATCGCGCCGCTTTTCCGCAAGCTGTCAGTCAACCGCAATTCGCTATTATTTCGCGGTTTTTCCCCCTTTTCTTAGAAATACGTTTTTGTTTTCTTTTTCTTTGTGTTGAGTTTAAAGTACGCGCACCAGGACGTGATTACCTTACGAACAAAAGACATGCCGCTCCTATCAAAGTTGTCGTCTGGGTTCTCTCCAGCCTAAAGTGTAAGCATGTGTTGCGTCGCTTAGATCGGCGCTTTGTTCCTACGAACCTCCACGAAATCCCCTCTTACAATTGTTGAGCGAACAAACCAAGTTTTCGCAAATGTTTCTATTTTCGTATGAACACAGCCCTCTGTCGCAGATGCTCGCGGCGAGCCACACCAATACCACGCAGACAACGAGGCATGCCTGTGTCGTCAATGTTAGCGACTCCCCGACCCCTCCCAAGCGGCAAACACGCTGAAGGCGGACGACAGACGCCGCAAAGTGGCAGACTCGCCCGTCTGGGCCTCCTTCGCCGCGTGCTAGCGTCGCGCTTGTTGTGCGAAGCTGCACAACGGGCTGGCGGCGGTAGTGACGCGCACTAGGCGGCTCTGTGTCGATCAACTAGCAATGGCTTCAGAGGGAAAGGCGCAGGGCTTGTCTTCTAGTTGATGCTAGCCAGAGAGTGTTGAGGAAGAGCGTTGATGAAATTATGCAAAGTTAGAAGTCTATCTTATAAAACAGGGAAAGTGTAGCGTTTGTCGAGATTAAAGCAAACATTTTAATGGGAAAGCATTAGCTGTTTCTTGGAACGAAGCCGACGTTGTCTGTATCTGTCTGTAGCAGAGAAACGGCACATAAATTCCCATTGGCAGTGACGCGTCATGTGGCCCCATAGCAACGGCGTCATCGGTGCTAAAGAGCCAGTCGAACTGCTGGCGGCGCAGCGGGAGGGAGTGGGCGCGGGTAAGCGCTGGCCTGACGTTCGGTCTAACGTGAGGGTTGACGTTACGCTTTGATGTCTAACGTCGTGAACCGCTACCCTCAGCTAAGGCGATGATGATGATGAGAGGACACGTGATTTCTGCACGCACGCACCGAGGTTCGCACTCCCGGCTCCGCGCCGAGCTTTCTTTTTCCGCCGCTGCTTCATCCAGCGGCGCAGCAGTCACCAGCGAGCAAGGGCGGTCTGCGCGGCGCGCCGCGGCAAACCCTGCCGGCGCTGCGGCCACTTCTCCTCCACTCGGCACCGAGAACGCTTTTGCATTGACAACTCATAAAAAGTGCATAGGTGACCTCGCAATTCTTTTTCAGAAAGGTCTTCAAGACCTGCGATAGATAATCTCAACCCAGAGAAATACTAATGCTGTCTTATCGCAAAGGCACGACAGGCTGGCAATCCCTTTCAAGGCGAAGTACTGTCCTTCTCGACAACAATCCTGATAGTTCTAACGGAATGTGGACAATTGCGAAAAGAAAAATGATAAGTCTTATCCGATTGCGTTGGTAGGTAAACTACCGGGTCTGTAAGGCCGCGGTAAATAGCGTGCATATTGCGGCTGCTTCGCCGGCGGGTGTGTGTTCTTTTATTATCCGTTTTTGCTCCCGACGCATTCTGCTCGAGTGTTCGGAGCGCTTGGCGTATATGATGTGGATGCCGCGCCGGCGGGGGTGTGTTCTTTTATTATTTGTTTTTGCTCCCGACGTCGTCGGCCCGAGTGTTCGGAGCGCGCGTGTGACCCTATCCGGGCAGTCGGTGCTCAGGCGCCAGCCAGGCGGCGAACAATGCACGGGCCGATTAGGCAAGGAATTCGGTTCTGGCGGTTGGATAACTGACGGGGTATTATATTTACTGTCGAACGTTTATTGGACGGGTGTATGCCACGTGATCTTCTTCTGTCTTAAAATTATTGGTCGGTCCTGGCCAGAGGGATAGAAGGACCTTTCCTACAAAGGTCCGCGTCGGGCGAGAGAAGGACGGTTTTGGCGTATGAGCTGGGCTTGCACGCAGACTTGGAGGCGCGCAGCAATGATGCCGGGTCCCTGACTTTTTGTAACGAACGTACAGAGTCAGTAATTTTTCGGACTAATAAACACCTGGAAAATGTCAACCATCTAACGCCTCCTGGATTCGGCTTCACCAACAGAAAACGCCGAGAACCATCATCATCAGAGAAGTACGAAGAACCAAAAAAGAGACTTTTACTGGCGCAGCCGGTGGTTTGCGTCTCCAAAAAGGATGGGACCGTCCGCCTCTGCGTGGACTACCGCAAACTGAACGCTGCGACCCGTTCCGATGCATTCCCCACGACGAACGCGCAGGAACTCCTCTACAAGGTTGGGCACGCCCACCTCATAACGGTAGTGGACCTCCGGCGCGGTTATTGGCAGGTGCCCATGTCACCCGAAAGCGAGCACCTCACGGCGTTCGTCACGCACGAGGGGCAATACGAGTGGCGGTTGATGACGTTTGAGCTCAAGAACGCCACCGCCACCTTCCAACGAATGGCGAACACGCTGCTGTCCTCGTACCAAGACTACGCCATCGCGTACTTAGACGATACCGCCATATTTTCTCGCACATGGGAGGAACACGTGAGTCATGTGGGCATCATTTTCAGCTTGTTGCAGGCAGCGGGCCTGAAAGTAAGCGCCGAGAAGCGCCAAATCGCACAGGGTTCAATCCGGTTCCTGGGGCACATGGTCGGTTCTCGGTGTCATGGTCCTGACCCAGAAAAGTGGCTGCAATCCGGGGTTCGGAAAGGTCGCGAACTAAGAAGCAACTCAGAAGTGTGCTCGGACTCCGTGGATACTACCGCGAGTATGTCAATAACTACGCCGCTATAGCTATTCCGCTCACTACATTAACGAGGCGCGGAGTGCCTGACCCGATCCCGTGGCCGCAGGAGGCAGAGGACGCGTTCATTAAACTGAAAGATTCCCTCTACAACGCGGTAGCACTGTACACACCAGAACCTCGCGAGCCATACTGGCTCTTCCCCGACGCGTCCGTTACGGCAGCCGGCGCATGCCTTGCTCAAGTCGGGGAGGATGGGGCAGAGAAACCAATAGCTTTCGCCAGCCATCGCTTTACCCCGACCCGGACCCGCTGGTCGATCATAAAGCGCGAGGCTTTCGCCATAATATGGGCGCTAAAAGAGTTGGACAGTTGTTTGGAGCCCGCATTCATGTTGTGTCTGAACATAATCCCCTAAGCTACCTCACCTGTAGCACGCCGCATGGCGCAAAGCTGGCGAGATGGGCGCTCGCCTTGCAGAGGTATGACGTTTCCAGGACTCATCGGAAGGGTGCGTGTCACGGCAATGCCGATGCGCTCTCACGACTTCGCAACTGCAATTGGGGCACTGGCAATAATCCTGGAGCCACGTCGCCTGAGGTGTGCGCAAACGTTCCCACTTGCTCGTAGAGTGAGGAGGTGATTTATCCGCCTCAGAGCTTGAAGCATGGCGGTGAAACTAGCTGATGGGACTTGTTCAGCAAGTGATGTGTTTATTTTCTTGATAGGAATGTTTTGTTTACACATTTTAGAAACGCTCCAAGGCATGATTGTAAGAACACTTTTGTTCAAGCTGCTTTGTTTGCTTGTTATTCTTTGCGTAGCGCCTGAACTGCAGAGAAGACTAGATTTTGTTTCCTTTTGTACTCACGGGGCCCTTTTGTGAATTTCACTGTGTACAGTTCTAGAAGCCCTGTAACAGTTTTAAGAGGGGACGTGTAAGGCCGCGGTAAATAGTGTGCATGTTGCGGCTGCTTCGCCGGCGGGTGTGTGTTCTTTTATTATTTGCTTTTGCTTCTGACGCATTCTGCTCGAGTGTTCGGAGCGCAAGGCGTATATGGTGTGGATGCCGCGCCGGCGGGGGTGTGTTCTTTTATTATTTGTTTTTGCTCCCCGACGTCGTCGGCCCGAGTGTTCGGAGCGCGTGTGTTACCCGATCCGGGCAGTCGGTGCTCAGGCGCCAGCCAGGCGGCGAACAATGCACGGGCCGATTAGGCAAGGAATTCGGTTCTGGCGGTTGGAGAACTGACGGGGTATTATATTTACTGTCGGACGTTTATTGGACAGGTGTATACCACGCGATCTTCTTCTGTTTTAAAATTATTGGTCGGTCCTGGCCAGAGGGATAGAAGGATCTTTCCTACAAAGGTCCGCGACGGGCAAGAGAAGGACGATTTTGGCGTATGAGCTGGGCGTGTACACAGACTTGGAGGCGCGCATCAATGATTCCGGGTCCCTGACTTTTTGTAACGAACGTACAGAGTCAGTAATTATTCGGACTAATAAACACCTGGAAAACGTCAACCATCTAACGCCTCCTGGATTCGGCTTCACCAACAGAAAACGCCGAGGACCATCATCATCAGAGAAGCACGAAGAACCAAAAAAGAAACTTTTCCTTCACATCATTTAAATAATAGTCGGGCTCGTGGGCTGCGCTATTTTGCTGCTAACAGATCTAGCTTGCTCACTGTGTACTTTTCTTACGAGGCAAAGAAGCATGCGCTGACTCTAAGAGGAACGCTGAAAATGATTGACATAAGTGTTAGCAATGACTATTCACTTGCAACTTGTTTGGTACAGAGGAACCTAGCGAAGCTCGGTAAATTGCATTACTCCACATCCAAGCTCAACTACAACCCATTAATCACAAATGGCAAGTGTTATGTATATTGCGGCCTGCATGGCGGAGTTAGAAAGTTACGCAGCTGCCTGGCAGAGGAACCGGTTTCAAACAAGCTCGGGCTGGCTCGTTTTTTTGTGTCAATTATTGCTCTTGTACAAAGGTTCTGCCCATTTTCTTTTCTGATTGTGCGTTCTGGTTGAGCATTCCTGATCATAGCGCGTGCCTATGAGCAGCGTTAAAGCGCGGTTTGGGGGCATTGGTCCGCCCGTTTTCAACGCGTGACGTTGGTGCCTTTCACTTTAAGGTTTTAGGCACAAGTTCGCATTATGAAATGTTAATCTTCTGTTTTACGTTATTCGGACATTTTTAATGGTGGAAACGTGAATCATGAATTATGCAGGCATGGGAAATGTCTCGTCCACGTACCTCGGGCAGCACGGTACGCCGTGCTCCCAATGGACCTTTTTCGAGAAGCGTTCTGCGCACGCGCGAGCGCCCGATGCCAAGCGGTGGAAGTCGGCACGAAAAAATCGAGGAAAATCGGAATGAGGCTGTAAATCGACGAGTAGAACACGTAATTGCAGCATATATATAATTGTGTTACACAAAAAAAGAAAGTGGACGGAAAGAAAAACACGACGTTTGGGTGGACGCTACGGATTTCCCTCTTTAAAGTCGCGCTAGGCCTACCTCGTTGCGTTGGGCACGCGACGCTGCTCAGAGAGCGAAGCAACTGGTAACGTAGCTCCCATTATTTATTGGTAGCGCAGGTCACTTCCTCGATTTTTTAGTTCGCGCAGCCACCGCCTGGTGCCGTCGGTATATGGAAAAGGTCCATTGGCTCTACACTCTCAGAAAAAAACGGTGTGGTGTTATTCCTCTCCTCCCATACAATTCAACCCAAAACTTCAGTTCAACGTGCAGAGCACTGACCTCGAATCCACGGTCCCATCTTTCAGGACCGGTTTGATAGCCGAGTTGTAAGTCTTATTAGAATAGCTAATGTGCGTACGTGGTACTTAATACAAACATTATAATCGTTTATTTTTATCCGAACTTCAAAACCTTAGTTTTTTTGTGTATACGTTTTCCGGTGCATCGCACGTGGAGGCCTTTCGACGCATTCAGTGACCGTAAAGATTGTGCCCGCTGTCTTCGGTGCTGTGGAAGAAGTTGCGAGACGGAAGAAGCATCGAAACCAAGGCGTTTAGGACTCCAGGCCGGGCCGCCAGTTCACTCTGAACGAGAGGCGACGTGTGTGCGCACGCTTTGAGGAACCCTCCGCGTTTCGCCGCGCCTGAACTCGCCGATCGCGACCGGACCAACCGGACCCCGAGTCCGAGAGGCTCTTGCGCAGCCAGGAACGGCACCGAGGTAGGAGCTGCTCGTTCTGCGCTACCATGCAGTGCTCTACAGTGCTCGGGGCTCTCGGTGTCGTTCGTGCTTGCACCGAAGTCTTTGTGACCCCTTCGGACGCGCAAGTCGTACTTCGCAAAGGTTTGGACGGGGCCGCCCTCACCGAGCAGCTCCGCTAAATTCCGCTTACTTATGATCGCAATAAAAACTTGCGTTTGTTCTCGGGAAAAAAAAATTGCGGGACCGCTCTGCGCGCCGCCGACGAGGTTGGCCGCCGCCATGTTCTCAGGTGTTCACTCGCTCCCGCAGCCAGCGCCTTCCGATAATCCTTCCCGTTCCAAAATGCGATGCGACCTCCCTTTACATGGGCTGAATGAATGCGCACTCGCCATCTCGATCCACCTCTGTCTAGCGACTTTAATGCGATGCGCTTTCTTTGCGCGTTATGCCGTTAACATTACCGCATATTGAATGCGGCAACTGCATTCAATGCGACTAAGTCGCATTCATGTAAATGCGGCTTATGTTCTTTTTCGACATGTATGGTGTATGTAACGATACCGGTGGTAAACGGTGGACGTTTTAGTTGGAAGACGGCGGTCGTCTTTCTGCATGTATGATTTGGTTATACCGGTGGTCCTGTGGTATAAGCGTTTTGTTCGAAAGATGGTGGTCGCCTACGTCATCGTAGTCCAAAATTAGCCAAAAGCCAAATATTTGGATAGCCGAAAAGTTGTCAAAACTTCGATATTGCGTTTTCAACTTGAAGGCGAAAGCTCTGCTTCTGTATATGTTTAGATAACAGATAGTATGCAAAATCAAAGTATTAAGACACCCAGAAAACAGGTTTATTTCAAATAATAAAACAAAAAGCTCATATGAACACATTTGAACAGTCTTATGCAATGAACAATATTATTAGGAAGCATTTGTCCCACTCGTACTAGCTCAGTACAATACCTTAGAATTGAACCAAACGAAACGTTCGTCGGAAGTCTTAAAATTTTGCAACACTTTTTCCTCCCAAAGAAAAAAAAACTTCACATGAAGGATGCTTTCCAGGGTTTCTTGAGCCATCCTACAGTTTACAGAGGGAAAGATGAATATTTCGCAGATAACGTGCACTTATGCGGAGGGCAAGTTCGCCTGCTTCTTGCGCAGGGGGTAGCGGTGACGTCAGAACGCCGAGCGCTGATTGGCTGATCGCGACCCCCCTATCTGAGCGTCGTCTGCTCCTTTGCAACGTCGTCTGCTCACAACGTCGTCTGCGTCTGTCTTTCCTTTCCTGCGACCTTTGGAAGTGCAGGCGACGATTGTACGCTAAAAATGTGCGTAAGACATAACTTAAGAAGAAATCCGTATTCACGAAACGAAATTTTCGCAAGTTTTGCACAGGTTAGAACGAAATCCTACGACAACTCCGAAGCTGTCTTACGCACTTCTTACGATCAAATCAGCATGACCGACAGCGTCGCGGTCGCGACGACCCACGGACGTTTATCTTTCTTAGTGCGCTTCTCACGCGTCCCGACTTCATGCAGCAAGAAAAAAAAGTAAGAAGTACTTGAAACAGACCACGACGAACAAGAACGCTGGATCCACAAACACCCGGGAAAGGCTCCAAAGACCACGATTCCACCGAACGCGACCAAGCGAGCACGGCAGTTAGGCCTAGCAGGCACTCCGCGACTCGGCGACCGTCAGCCCACGACCGGCTGGTGTGCTGATTGGAATATGTACGCGCGACCCTTGTGAACCCTTCCCGAATTATACTTTGATCGCTGACCTCAGTTTGAGATTAAGAGGTCAATTTCTTCCTCTTGTTATCTCCTTGTTTCCCGAGGAAACGATGACTCTCGCCGGTGAAACAGCGGTGTATCTCCGACAGACGCAGGAAAGGTAAAGCAGCCATCGCTTTGACTAGCAGACGTAAAGCAGGCGACGTTAACTGCGCCAACCCACCGACGCCGTTAAAGAATGAGGGGTCTCGCCGCACACGAAAGGAGGGAAAAAGTATTTGGGAGGGAACTTGCGGACACTAACACGCTCACTCTCGGTTCTTGGCAAACAAACCTCGGCGCCTCGGGACACCTCGCGAGTGACTGCTTTGACTTCCCTTCTTGATGCGCGTCTGCTAGTTGTCAGACAAAAACAACGTACCGCTCGAGTTATTTCGTCTGCCCTCTCTGAAAGGCGAAGTCGAGCTCGCTTGTAAAGACCTGCACTTCCGAAAGTCGCAGGAAAGGTAAGACAGACGCAGACGATGTTGCGAGCAGACGGCGTTGCAAAGGAGCAGACGACGCTGAGATAGGGGTCGCGATCAGCCAATCAGGGCTCGGCGTTCTGACGTCACCGCTACTTCCTTTCTCATGCGCAGAAGACGAATATTAGCCCACTTGCGAGGCGTATTGGATATAGCCCAAAAATAGCCGCACGCAGCCACATAGCCAACCGCCGAATTTCGACGCCAAACCTATCACTAGGTAGCCCAATTTGGCTATTAATAGCACAATATGGTAGCCCTGGCTCTTTTGAAACGAAAACCCTTACCCATTTTCCCGACGCACCCTATCTGTCCAATCTGCCCCAAAAATGCGGGGGAGGGCGGTTGCAGGGAAGGCAGGGGAGGAGAAACGGCGCGCGTTCCCACGGGCACCACTTCGTTGCTGAGATCTTCTAGGCGTCGAAGGGAGCTGTATGGTACAAAGTAGCATCTTACAAGCTTCTCGCTGAGCACAAGAGGTCGTATTGGTGTCCACACCCACACCTGGTCTCCAGGCTGGAAGTGAACGTCCAGACGACGAAGGTTGTAACGGCCAGCGTCGACACGTTGCTGGTCTTGGATCCTGACTGTGGCGAGCTGGCGGACTTCTTCCGCTCCCTGAGCAACCAGCTGGGCGTCGTGACTTTCGTCGCCAGGTGACCCGTTAGGCAGCATGCACACTTAACTTTTTTACACCCTTTAGGGGAGCTGCAAGGGTTTTTCACCCTTCACTTAGCCGTTCAGCACCCTTTTTTTGCAGGGTTAGCACCCCTCACGACGAGCACGAGGGTGCATGGGTGCGAGCACCCTTTCGATACATTGTGAGGGGTGCTGAGTGCTGGAAGGGTGTTGAAAGGGTGCTCAATTATTCGGACAAGGGTGAAGATCTTTATATTTAACAGCATAATTTAGAAAAAAAGGAAGCGATAGATATCTGTACGTCGTTTTCAGTGTATATTAGTGGGCTCAGCGTACATCAGATGAATTGATAAACGCCACAGCATATTTTTTATTTATTTTATTTTTATTTTATTTTTATTTATGCCTAATTATCCATAATTTTTTTATTTTTTATTATTTTAATGGCCGATATTGCAATTGCAGCTTCAAACGAAGTCATTCTTAAAGTCTAACTCATTTGAAACAATGCGTGAAAATGCAACAGGTTTTGAAATAGCCATCGGCCTTTCCATCACGATTAAGAAACTGGAGCGCCTGATGTTGTGCTGATATACGTATATGACGTAGTCGTTTCTGTCTCAGTGAAAACGAGCGGAATAAAAGTATAGTCGACATATACTTGTAGAGTACTGTACGGCAGGGAGTGTAATAGAATATTACAAAAAGTAGAGTAGTGTTATATGGCATGCGGGAGCCCTTCCATGATCCAAGTATACTTGCCAGGTATGTTTAGATCATATAACTACTAGCCTACTCGAAGTACGCTCTATGCAACCGTAGATATTTCAAGTATAAATTAGGCGCGCCATTAGTATTATTTAGGATTATAAAAGTGGCGCACTCCCGGTAAACACGGAAGCGTCTTCAAAGCACCTTCAAAGCGTGAGGCATATATACATTCTTAATCTTGTTCCACTCAGGTTCCAGTTAAATTTTGCATAAGGCTGGCGTTCCGCAAATTTTGACTAAGTCCTGACAAATCGTTAGCGGATCAAAGGATTTTAAGTGGAACGCTTGTTTTTTTTTTCTTTTTATAATTCATTTTTTTTAGATGGAACACGTGCATTTAAAGCAGGCTTATCACCTGTTCCGCCTAAATTTGTTTAATTTACTAAAAGCTTGTTCACCATAAACTTTTCGCAGTCTTTTTTTTTTTAATATGCGACTTTGTTTTATTTATGTGGTGAGTTGCGGAGGAACGCACCAGAAAAGAAGGAAACGGTGGTTTCTCAAAATGTACCACTTTGTTAAAGACCTGGACTGATGTACGTGTCCCTCCTCTGTCTAAAACATTACTTCAGCTTTCCACTTTCAGTGCAAAATATTTTTATTGAAAATCGCATAAGTTTCGTCATACAATATTAAAAAACAATTATCTGGTTGTAGCAGAATTTGAACTGTACGTACTGTAAGTGAACATATCATATTGGTAATCAAACTGCTGAAATGGCGACAATCCGTCGTCGGACTTCTCGAGGTGCGTTCGAAGCGCGATATTTAGAAGGGCCACGGATGTTCGCCCCGTTCGCGGAAGTGGCCGATTGACATCTGTCTCAAATTACGACCAGCAAAAATAAAGCTCTATCAATCAATCAACTAGTGTTTACTGCAGAGTTAAGGAAGAACCACTGGACTTCACGTTCGCCTATTTAAATAATAACAATAATGATAAAATCATTTAGTGTTTTTTACAGTGTCGAGGGACATCCAATTGGTTTTCTTGCTGTTCAATAGAACGTATAAACAGATATGCTTGCGCTCCCGCAGACACTCAAATACACGCGCGCACGCGCGTACGCAAGCATGCACACACGAAAACGCACGCAGACGCAGATGCACGCATAAACAACCACGCGGGCGTATCCACACGCGCATACGAACACGGGCGCATGCACGCACACACGCAGGGAAACGAATACGACGAACGAAACGTCCTTGGGCTATAGTTTCGGTTTCGTATTAAAAAAGAAAACCTGAAGTTTAGACAAAATCTAAGATAGACTCAATTTTCGTTAACTTTCTAGAACATCATAGTGACACTATTAATAGTAATATAATACTAATTTGCTTAGTTTCGTTAAAAAAAAAGAAGTGCCTTTTGAAGACTGCGCAAGGACCATCGCTATTGCAATCAGCTACCATTGGTACTGGCCGTTGGGGATCAGGCTTGAGAATCGCTTCCACTTTACGTTTTAGCCGTTTTAGCAGATATTTTAGATATCTTTGTTACGAATACCGTGTTCAGGAATAGCAAGCGATGACTGAGAGCTAGGAGACGCTGCGTCTTACCAACGTAAGTTGCGGACAGTCCATCAACACTGCTGCAAGCGCCGGTAAGCTATTTCGTTTCTGCGAAGTGCGTTGCTGTTTCAAACTGTGTCGTGTACGTGTACCATGTGCTTGCTAAGCTATGCTTGATTCTAACAATGCTTCTGGCCGGTGTTATTTCGTTATTTGAAAAGAGCGTACGTTTTCAAAACCTGTGGGTCGCTTTGCAGAGCGAGAAAGATTCGTGTGCGGCGGAGCCGAGAGACTGCTCTGGGCGCCGTTCTACGACGTTCGTCCGACGACGCTTTTGCGGAGCGCTCAAGTGCAGTCTGACGGCAGTTCAAGTTATCACAGGTGATGCTGGTTCTGCCGTGTGGTCTCAACAGCCGCTCGCCACCGATTCGTTTCGTAAAGCGGGAGCGAGAAAAAAACGTTACAAGAGCGAGCAGCATGATTTCTTGCCTATGCTTATGACCGTGCCGCAGAGACGCGCAATCTCTTCGCGTATGCCGATTGGGTGATGTAAATAAAGGGAGTTTGGATGTCGCGTTTTTAAGTTGCAGCGAAAGCCGCTACAAAGAGCAGAGCAGCTAGAAAAAGGAAAAGTATAAAAAAATGTGAAAAGATTCTGAATATTCGATGGTGTTGAAAGACTACCAACGTAGCGACTCGCCCAGTTATTCTTTCTGTCAAAAAAAAGTGAAAGCCGTTTACAAATCCCTGTAACGCCGAATTGGAGCGCAGCTCTTGAGGAGGAGGAGTGAAGGGTACTGAGGGGAGGGTAGACCCCTCCCCCTTCTCCTCCTCCTCCCCTCATTCTTTAATATGCTCCGGGGGGGGGTGTCACGTGACTTCGGGGAGGGGGTCACGTGACCTCGGGGAGGCGTGACCTGGGGGTGACCTCAAGGCCACGTGACCCCAAAGGCGACCCCCACGTGACCTTGGGGGTCACGTGACCTGGAGGGGTCACGTGACCTCAGAGGGGTCACGTGACCTCAGAGGGGTCACGTGACCTGGGGGTCACGTGGGGTCACGTGACCTTGAGATGACCTTGGAAGGGGTCACGTGACCTCGGGGGTCACGTGACCTCGGGGAGGCGACCACGTGACCTCGGGGGTCACGTGACCTCAGAAGGGTCACGTGACTTGGGGGTCACGTGACCTTCAAAGGGCCACGTGGGGTCATCTTGGGGTCACGTGACCTTGAGATGACCTTGGAAGGGGTCACGTGATCTCGAGGGGTCACGTGACCAGGGGGTCACGTGGGGTCACGTGACCTTGAGATGACCTTGGGAGGGGTCACGTGACCTTGGGATGACCTTGGTTACGCCGACGCCGACGCCGACGGCGACGCCGCTCAAGCCGGGAACGGGCCCCTAAGAGCTGCGCTCTAAAAATAATAGCCAGTAGTAATAAATGAGATAAATGCCAACTTTTAATTGGTTATAAATTTCTAATTCATGCAGTGCAGCCTTCCCTGCTCTGTTGCTTTCATGATATCAGGTAATGGGTAAATGCATAGGATAGTTCACAGGAACAATTTATGTCCGACTTATTATATTGTATATTTTTTCTAATTGCTCGAAGTTATATAAAAAAATGCTCATCATTAATTAAGCCGCACCACTGAATGTACAATAGCTTGTGACTTTTATGTATGTTCCCAGCAAAATAAAAAATGCATTCAAAAAGGGCCAATTATTGCGTTTCCTCTCTGTTAGAGCTTTTTTTAGGTACACGCAAAACGTGGGTGTCTACGTCTAAGAGTGGAATTGGCATCCCCCACAGGGCTGGCAGGCCTGACTCAGTTTGGCTGGCAGCTTGCAACCTATGGGAACCTGGGGAACTGCACCACAAGAGTGAGAGTGACACCCACCCTGCACTTCTTCAACGCTGGCACCATAAGGAAGGGGGAGCTGTCCCCAAAGTGAATGCAATGGCAGGTGGGTTGTTACAGTGAACTCCCATACAGATGATACCAAACAGAAAATCATTAAAAATGAATTAATATTAAAAACAAACAATAGGAGTCGCACAGACAAGGAGGAGGAGATGAAAACAGTGCTGTGTCGTGACCGTGTGCTCTGTTCCTATATTCTTCACAATTTCTTTTTAATAATTGTCTACCAACTGCTCCAATCATCAGCACTAGCCAACAAGAGTACGTTGTTATTTCTTACTCTGCATTAACCCTGTGCTTACAGTTGAATCCTAATGTAATGAACAAACAAAAAAATGGGTGCAAGCCAGGCACGTAGCCAAAATTTTGATTTGGCGGTGCCCATGACAAGATGCTGTATTAGGGGGATGGGGGAGAGGGCCCCCAGCAAAATGGAAGGCTTTGGGGGAAAGAGAGAGAAAGAGAGTAGAGAGGGGGATGGGCTTTCATTATCTTTTGAGTGGGTCAGGCTCTGGCAATGCCTCTGTGCCACTGCGAAAGCTGAGGTTCATATCCTTCAAATTAATTAGTTCCAAAAATCTATGATATGTATTAGTGGCCGAGAAATTGCCCTGGAGGAATGCAGGCAGAGGATAACAAAATTGAATGCCAACACGACAGAATAATAATACAGAAAAACAAGACTGACAGAACCATCCACTACCAATGGAGTTGTTATGCAGTTGCCTTCATTTTGTGCGTTGTGACGTCGTTGAGCTTCTGAAGCAATTAGCTAGACATGTCAGTTTGTACTGGGCAAAAGACGATGGAGCATTTTTTTTGTTGCATTTTATTTCCTTTCATTTCAGCTTCTTCACATAAAAGGAACCCTTAGAATCCTTGTATCAGTGGTTTGGGCAAACTAGGCAATAAGGAGAGAATTATGTTACAAGTGCATTATGTTTTAATTGAACAAGGCAGAAACAGCTTGTGCTGCAGTGGCGTCGCATGATGCCGAATGCACGTGACTTGCGACGCATTGGCGATGCCTCATGAAGCAACTGCGGTGGGTCAGACCCGCCAAGTCTTTTTTAAAGCAAAATGAATATTATAATCAGGGAGCTGCACCAGTTATTCATTAAGGTAGTTTTTGTTTAATATTGCCGATAAGCAAGGAACATCTGAAGTTATAACTATAAAGTATGGAATCATTAAGCAACGAAAACATCACATCATCAACACACCCACCATGAAGCGGTGGAACAGGGGGCGCACCAGTGCATGGCTGGTGGCAGTAGCTCTCAGCAGTAAAATCACCATTGAGCGGTTGTCACAGCTGTGCAGTGGCTGCAATTATACCTGTGTGAGTGCAGGAAACATTGCTTAAAACCAAGCTCCTTCATTTTGTGCAACAGGTAGTTATGGGACTAACTAAAACAAATGCTCGCCAATCTGTGCCTTCAACTCGCCGGGCGCTGTAAGTAGTCGTGCTCGGAACATTAGCGTGGTCTTGGTCGTCTATTGCTGCCCCTGATACCGGCTGGAGCCAAGAGGCTTCGCCAGTGCGCTTTAGACGCTTACAAGGAGTATGCTTGTACAGCACTATATCCAGCTCTACACTCCTTTTAGTACCCGAAGCTCCAACCTTGATGGACCTTGCAAAATTATGTGGGCTAGCGCCGTGGAGGTCTCGCCCACCACGCGCCAAGGGCATTAAAACTGTAGAGAATTTCTACTAATCATATACTGAAACGGTGCTACTATTTTTCAGACATCTTGGCAGTAGCGGCTACGATGATCGTGGTTTACAATGTCAAGAAAACCATGGCACTGTCACATCTGTTTGCTGGAGAGGAGGTAAGCTCTCAACTATCTTTCCTAGCATAGGTTGCAGAATGTAACCTAGCATTTTTATGAATTCCCTTGTGCACAATCTTTCTAAACAAATGTCTAGGCAACATTGGTGCACATATGCAATTGTGAATGTATCCATCTTATTAAAGTTTTTCATTTTCTTTTTTTTAATGGCAGCCAAGCAGGCGGTACATTACAAACACGCACCTTTTTTGCACAACAGATAGAGCCATGTTCCATGCTTTTACCTAGTTTAGCCTTCATCTAGATCAGAGTTTAGCAAAGTTATGTAGTTGGAGGTGATGTTTAGGAGTCGCTTGGTCTCAGGGGAGCCAATACGGTGCTGATGGCACTGCTTCACATGCTTGGCTACAACTTCGACAAGCAAGCTTTCTATTCACTGCACGGCACACGTTTCTAGAAAGGTACAAAAGATCCAGTGACTGTCTTTCCTGGCCCACTGATGGTTGGGAATATCATGGCCAAAAGTAGTTTCCTCGAAGATTTCTAACCATCTAAAGCAAAATATTTTGGCCCAGGTGTACATGGGAGGTGAAGTCATTGTAGACCAGGAGATCACACAAGGAGAATATGGGCTGCTGTTGACTGATTCTGACTTTTTTGCGATGAGCAAGCCAAAGCAACGTTTACATCTCTATGTGGAACCAAACTTCTGGCTAGCATTGCCGAAATTTAACTAATCGCAAAGATAATGCAGGTGTCCCTGTTGCACTGATGATCTTGCATATTTTCAGTGCTGGGAAAGCATGATCTACTGCCACTTGTCTAAGTTGCGTTCTGCTCAAGTATAATTAGGCCTGCAGGGGGTGGGGGCATTACATATTACACATAGATAAGTAACTATAGCAAATAACACTGAACCAGCTCGCTGGTAGATAGTGATATGTTAACTGTGATGATTCAGAGAAGATTATCACACATGGTTCCTGCATTACATTGCATTGATTTTGTTTGCTAACACAGGAGCAAGACATCCCGGCAATGCCGTGCGTCGTGTACTCTGGCAATGACGCCGAGGGGGCTGACTTTTTGTACCTCGCTGTCAATAGGCAGCGGTTCCTGTCCGTGAAGAATGCAGAGGACGGCATCGCTGCCTTCATGGTGGCTTACTGGCTTTTTAATATAAAGTACTCGAAAAAGGCAGCAAACACAGTTGCTGTACTAGAATGGTTGTTTTTCGGCCTCAGCAGCACTACTCCGAGGCCAGTTGGGACGAAATTACTGAACAAGGTCGCAAGAGAGTAATATCAGTGAGGCCGCCGTTCTAGTGCCAAAAAGATGCTGAACTGAGATTTGGTTAGCACGAAACCAGGCAGGAGCACTAAGTGGGATGCTGCAAACCTTAAAACATAACTCATAAGACGGTATCTTGTACGGATGGCAGTACTTTTTGGAAAATATGAGCATGATTGAACAAAGCTTGCGACATCTCTACTGTCCTCTTCCCTTCTTTTTTGAAAATATGGCCATCCAGTTGAGATACTTCTGCATGAGTGATGTTTTGGGGTCTGTAGCATCCCACTGTGTGCTTCTGATGCCTTGTTTTGTGAAGCCAAATTTCAGTACAGCACCCATTTAACTTTTAAGATTGGCACTACCCAGAAAGAATTTTTGCAAAAAAAGTTGATTTTGTAAAATCTCATATTCAAATCCACCAACATCAAGAAAGTATTCCCAGAAATTTTTATTAGTTTACACCGCATAGTTAATGTTTTATAAATTATTTGAGTCCACCGATGCTAAAGAAAAGGTACGGGTTGGAGCACTTTGAACACATTTTTCTCCAATCCACTTTTTGGCATAAATTTCCCTTTAGGAAAACTATCGTTTTGTTATTACATAACTTGGATTCATTTTTATAAGTTTTTCTGGGGTAAAATTTTAAGGGGAAGATAGCTATGAGCTTGAATTTTTTTATTTTTGTCATTTTTCAGGCTCAAAAACTAGCATTTTGGACAAAGAATGGAAATTAAAAAAAAACGGCCTTTGTGTTTAGTGGCATTTTTGTCATGAAAGATGGTATAATATAGAAAAATAGTTCCATAACTATCTAGCTCTGAACTGTTCTAAAGCAATATAACACATGAAAACGACAAATTTGTAAGTAATTTCAAAACAATAGTTTTTCTATGCCGACACACCCACTTCCATCTTTGAACGTTTGCAATTCTTATTGTGCTTTACCCAGGTTAACAAAATTTGGCACAAATGTTCTCAAGATCAATAGAAACGAGCCCTGGAAATGTCATGTAAATCAGACAAGTGGTTAAAGAATTCACTTTTTTGGGTAGTGTCCCGCCTTAACTTTCTAACTCTAAACTAAAATAAATGTACCATACTTTCCAGACTATAGTGCACAAACTATACATGTCTAAATGTTGATATTTTACACCGTACGGTCTATCTACAGGTGTGGACTCTACAATTTTTGTTTCAAGATTGTTCATTATTAGAGAACTGGTTAGCCAGATTGCTGTGTTTTGGATATCTTATGATGAGATAAAGTAATCGAGACAACCTCTTACCGTCAATCTGTTTCCCAGGCTTTCGATACCTCACATCTGACATGTTTGCTTGGGAGCCTGCAAGCAACCAACTTGAGTCAAGCTTAATCTTGAGGAGCTCTGCGATTGGCTGACGAGCGGATCACGGAAAGCCCCCTGACATTCATCCGCAGATATCCCTTTTGTGGAGTTCTTCAGCCTGAAGTTTTCCCTGAGGACTATATCCCGAGTGCGAACTATCTAAGAAAATATTTTTCTTTTTAGCCGACATTTACCCTTGCACATTATACACCGGATTGTGGACTATAGTCCTGGAAAATATGGTAGCTTGTTTTAATGTTTAAGCCGTAAACTGAAAGAAGTGTAGCTTGATTTTTATGCAACTTTAGGGTCCTAAATGAAAGTCGTATGTGCAATGGAACAAAAAGTATACACTCGAACCGGGAGGCATCTAGATTGTTCATCTGTTCTAGTCATTTTATCAAGAACCATTCTCATGTACTTAGGTAATCTGTATTGATTTTTTTTTTATTTTTGCAAGCATCTGAAACCTACGCTGTGATATTTAAAAAAAAAATTATATTTGGTCATTTGTATGGAGGACTTACCTGGTTATTTTGTTGTGCTCACATAATAGTTCAATTAATGATTATTCATTTAGTTGGGCTTCTATTGACTCAAACCCCCAATGTTTTCTGGTTTTACTAGCATCTAGGGTTATATAGGCTGTGATAGAATAGAATAGAATAGAATAGTTTATTCCAGGTTTCTTTCAAAAATACATTTTCCAGAATCGTCTCACTTAAGCACATGTGTGCTTGGGTGTGAGAACGGGCAGTTTAACTCTACAAGTCTCCCTCCCCCCCCCCAAACGCATTACTACAGAAAAAAAAAGGGAAACAAGAAGAATAAAACATAAACTAAATTTCAAGAACCCGTGGTGTGTCGTACTGTGGCTCAATAATCATGAACACTTCGCGGATTGAACTTTGTGTCGTGCAATCATATCCGTGACATTCATCCCGCGTAAAAAGAAGAAACACCGCATGCAGCAGTAACCAAAAACGACAAGTAACGCTCAACACGGAAAATGTCTATTCGAGCGAAAAAAAATAATGAAAAATATATTCATATGTAAAAAAGATACCGTAGACGTTGCTCGTGAATTCCGATAATGAAACGCAAAAGCAACAAGAAAATATTCGAAACTAAATGTTCAACAGCAAAGTCACTACAACAAAAACCAACACAAGCAGCGGCCATGAATCAGCAGTAAGAAAAAATAAAGAAGCGACAAAATTGTTTGACATGAGTGACAAGGCGAGATTATGAATAAAATCCAATGGCCCACTTCCAAAATCAAATCGAACTGCTTTGACACCATTTCAATATTTATTTTTTCACAGTACGTAACGATTGGATTTCCTGCAAATTGCCAGGAAGTTGGTTAAAGAGATTCGGGACATAATAATTTCTTGATCGTGTTCCATAATTCGTATATACTCTAGGAATATCATATTTCTCGGTCCTCCTAAGCTGTTTTTGTCTGGTTGACTTTGTCTTGTAATCCGTCGTGAAGTAGTTTGACGTGATGATTGTGTAGTTCCTCAGATTACCTATCGCCAGAAGATTAAGTTCGATAAGCTGTTCTTCGAATGGGATGTGCTCGAGCCGGGTTCCGTAAGTGACGCTCTTTACCATTCTTTTTATCATGTTATCAATTTTTTGCTTTTTGGTGTTCGAACAGAATGCGTAGATTGTTATACCATACCTCAATTTTGATTCACCTAACATTTGGTAAACTGTTTTCCTTAATGTGACGTCCGCGTGACTACGAAGTCTGTATAAGTAAGATGAAATCATCCTCAACTGCTTTATTAGGTTATCTGTATGCAAATTCCAGGATAAATGTTCGTCAAAGTAAATTCCTAGGTATTTAGTTGCTGTTGCGTATGGTAGTGGTGAACAGCAACAATTCGTGCATTCCGCTGAATGTAAAAAGATGGGTTTGGTGAGGTGAATGCGCTTTTGATGGGTTCTGAAGCACATTAAAGTAGTCTTGTTTTCATTTACAAAAATGTAGTTTGTTACAAACCAGTTCAATATTTGTTTTGATGTCTTCTTGTAAAGCGGACGCCGCAGAACTATAATTTTCGTTTGCTAGAACTAAAGCGGTATCGTCTGCATATTGATATATATTTGATATTAAAGGCGAAGAAGCAAAGTCATTCATGTATATATTAAATAGCATTGGGCCTAATACCGATCCCTGGGGTACACCGCAGGTGAGGTTGATGGTGTCACTTATACTATTGCTAATTCTTACTTTCTGTGTTCGGCTGGTAAAGTAATTTTTGAAAAATCTAAGGAACGGTCCTCGGAATCCCAGACTTTCTAGTTTATCTAGTAGAATATCATGATCTATTGTATCAAACGCTTTAGTTAAGTCTAAAAGTAATGCAAGTACAATTTTATTATTGTCTATCTTCTCATTAATAAAATCCGCTACGTCTTCGAGTAGAAGTGACGTATTTTTATTTTTCCGGAACCCCTACTGACAGTTACTTATTAACGAGAATTTGTCGCAGAACGAGGTCATAGTTTTTAAAATAAATCTTTCCATTATCAGATGAATGACTGACAATAACGCAATGGGCCTGTAATTGGAAACATCTTTTTTGTTCCCTTTTTTATAAATTAGCCGCACTATCGACACCTTCATCCAATTAGGTATATCTCCTGTTTCAAAAATTCCGTTTAATATCGCCAAAAGAACATTTTTTAGACTGTTAAATTGAACGCGCAGATCTCTGGGCCTTATTTGGTCGTATCCGGGCGGTTTTGACGTTACTTTATTGCTAACTATATGTTGTAGATCTACTTCTGTTATTTGCGGCATGTACGCGGAGTTTTGTGTACGGCTCTGTAAATTAGGTTTTGTGGTAGATTTGTTTGCGTGCTTACGTAGGTCTTGCACCTGCTTAACAAAAGCGCGATTGAAGTTATCACTTAGTGTATCGAAATCGGTTGTTGCAAAATGTTTCTTTAGAGATTCGTCCGCGTTATCTTTGGGAGGTTTGCCCATGATTTGATTAACCGTATTCCACGTTTCCCTGATGTTCTTCCTGCACTGTTTGAGCTGTGCTGTACGGAACTTCTTTTTGGATAACCTTATTTTTGCTGTTACCCTGTTCCTTATTCGCCTATACTCTTCCTTAAGTGATTTATCTTGCGGATTTTGCCTACATCTGTTCCATAATTTATTTTTCAAAACTTAACTCAACTATTTCATTATCAATCCACTGGTTGCTACAATTTCTTTTTGTAAATTTGATCGTCTTTTTTGAACTTCCGTATATGCTCCCAAGTTTGTCGACCACCGCTTCATAAAGGGCTATATATTCAAGATGTAAAAGAGAGTTCCAGTTGTATTTCTTTATACTGTAATCTACTTTTTTGTTGTCAATAATTTGTTTGTATTGGATTTCTTGCATCTCTTGTGTACAGTTTTCCTCAAATATTCATAGAGCAACGAAGTAATGATCTGCTACTTTCTGTTTAATTATGCCACCTATAAAGAATAAATTGCTTGTTCGGGCTATTATATGATCAATGCTGCTTCTTGTGAATTTATCTGCGAGGTGCTCTTCTCTAGTGTAATCATTGATCACATTTTCTAGCCCGTAACTGGACAATATGTTCAGGTAATCCGAGACTCCTTATTTATCTTGACTCGAAACGTCAATGTTTAAGTCGCCTGATATAACTATATAATCCTTGTTGTTAAATCTGTTTATCAGTTTATCAAATTCTTCATAGAATAATTGTAGATTTCCACTGGGTGGTCTATAGAGGGCACATATAGTGAACGGTATAGCGGCTTTATGTATATTCATCACAAGAGCTTCGGCATGCTGCAAAGATACCTCAATACGGTCGAAAAGCCAGCCATTTTTAACGTATATCAGTATCCCCCCTCCTTTCCTCCCTTCGCGCCGTACAGACATTTCATGGTACCCATGTATGGGGAAGTGGAGCGGTTCGTTTATCTCAACATTTATTTCGGTAAGTATAAGCACATCGATATCAACCAGTGCATGTGCTATGTAAACATTCAATTCATCGCTGTGCTTCTTAAGGCTTCTAACATTTATTTGAACGATATGTAGGATCTGGTCTTCTTTCCTTGTTTTCTCTTCAGTTAGAACTTTTTTGGTATGATTATCCCATTCTTCAAATGTATCGAAAGACATTACTGAATTTTGTTCAGGTCACTTTCGTCATCAATTCGAATTGCAGCCGCTCCGTCCCTCTTTCTCACAAAAAGTTTTCCGTTCTTCATCCAGACGTATTTATAATTCATCTCCCTCGCACAATCCTTTGTATTCCAAAACAACCACAGCTGTAGCCTAGTCAAGTTCTCGTTGATGTACACCTGTTCGTCCTTCAATGTTGTACGTTTGGAGGCCCATTTGTCTCGTTCCGATCTGTCCTTGAAGCGTACAATGATAGGAGGTATCTTACCATCCTTCGCTTTAAGTCTGTGCATAGACTAAATCTTATCGGGCTGAGGCACCGATAAGTTCAGTTTTGTTGCCAGGTTCTTTATGACTGCTGTCAGGTCTTCGCGATCGTGCTCTGTAATTCCATGAATTTCTATGTTTTTTCTTCTGGAGTATTGTTCCGCGTTTTCCACTGCCCGTTCAAGATCTTTAATCCTTGCATCTCTTTCATACCCGAGCTGTTCGATCTCATTCGTCCTTTTTTTTAGTTCGGTCGTGACACGTGTTAATGAGTCTACCTTTTTTATAAGGTCATCATATTGCTTGCAAAGCATGGTTATCGAGGTTTCTATCGCTTGAATAGTTTTTTCTTGTTCATCAAGCTTTTCAATCGTGGTGTCATGCTTAAGAGACTGGATGTTTAGGTTCTGTTCGATTTTGTCGATTCTAGATAGGACTTCCCCTAGCTTCTGGTTTGTTTCCAATATCTGCTGCATCATAGCTGTGTGTTTTTGTTCGTCAGTTTTGCTTGCCATTGCTGTTTCCTGGCTATCTTTTTGGGGAGCTTGCCGTTGACAATGCACTCTACAGGTGGCACAGTTCCAAGACGGGAGTCCCTCTGGTTCCATGGCTTTTATCTTTGCTTTTGTGATGCCTGCGCACTTCCCGATGTGGTAGGTGTTCCCACACTTTGAGCATTTTAGCGCTTGGCTGTCTGCTGCGATTGATTTTAAGCATGCCAAACATTCGTCTGACTCTCCCGCGTTGTACATAACGACAGTGCAAAGGGAAGGCAGTCCAGCCGAGTAACAAGTACAACAAACTGCGAGGCAAATGCCTGCACCCGCCTGGGGGTCAAAACGGAGAAATTATGACCGTGCTGTGCACTCCGCTGGACAGCGTCCTTCCTTCGCCTGGCACCGCTTATATGCCGTGTGTGTGCGCCACCTGGTAGATGTTGTTGGGCGGCGACGAAGTGACGTCGTTCTTGATAGTGGCCTGTTGTCGGCCCATGCACTGCCTTGCTGTGGCTGCGATGACGATGTAGTTGCAGATTATCCCAGCTTTGTTTCCTTGGGGGTCAAAACGGAGAAGTTATGACCGTGCTGTGCACTCCGCTGGATGGTTGATAGAATGCCACAAGTATTGTATTTTGATATGTTTGTCGAGGACATACCTCATTATTTTTTTGTGTGGTCACATAATAGCTCAATAAAAAGTTATTTAGTTTTCCTTTCAATTTTCTTTCTCGTTTTATAACAACTTTTATTTACTTGCAGCTTAATCACATGCTGTTTGTATGCAGCTGATGCCACTTGCCATGCCCTGGGCGAAAGTGCAAAGGCACTACGGCATACCAAGTATGACGACTCGTAACCACCTCATATGCAAGGCAAATGACCGACGACGCAGAGCAGGATGCAGGGACCAAGTATCGGGATTGAACAAGCTAAGCTCCTCGTTGTTTATGTTTGTACTATACACTTTCTCACATTGCATAGTTTGCATGAGCAAGTGCTCATTATGCATGTGATGCATATCACACTTCAGTGTTGATAGTTTGACAATTGGACACTTTTAATGACACATTGAGATTGGTGCCAGACTCCTTCTTTAAAATTATGATTGAGAATGTTTCCTACTGATCTATTCTAGTATACGAGCATTTAGACCATGGAGCAATTAATAGATTCACAAGCTTTAGGCATGGAACAAATTCTGTAATATTTTTTTTATTTTCCTTCCAAATTTTGTGGGAAGTAAAACTTGAATCACACAAGATTTTCCTGTAACTTCTGTTTGCACACAAGTTAAGCTTCACATTGAAATATTACCTTTTCTGCCATGCACATCTTGCCCTCATTATCGGGCGATGCATCTATGCACAGCTGCTTCAAGTAGCATGTGTGCCGAAGCATTGCACACATATCAAATAATGAATTCAGTTTCTGTAATAAGATCCTATGCTGGTACTTTACTTTTGCATCTCCTTATTTCTTCACTTAATCGGTCTGCATACTTCGTGGTTTTCTGGTTGCCATACCTGGTATACTGAACCTACTTTGACAGGTGCTGAGATACAGGTGTGGCTCATTCTCATCGGAACAGATTCTTGTAAAATAAAACTTCTGTTTTATGCAAATTATCTTTTTACAGTTGAGTTATGGTTGTCCTGGCAGACACTTTATACAGGCAAGATGGCAGCTAAAAGTGGCCTTATTGTTTAAAAGCCATGAATGAGCTTTTTAGTTACTGGTTTGATGGCACCCGCACATATTGTGAAAATGGAAGCAGTCACCTTCTTAGACCAGCTTATTTTTCGTGAAATGAGCACTAACCTCAGAAAAAACGATTGAGAACGATTTTTGCACACAAAACTGGTTGTGGGATACAATACTTTCTGGACCGCTACAATACCGCTGCCTTTAGTAAAATTATATTTTATATAATCTGTGTGCTCAGTTCAAGATTTATTAAAAATTGATTGGTTTAAGGAGGTGATTGTCTTCAATTTCACAACAGCTGCGAACTAGTAATTGAAAAGTTAATCAACTAATTTTAGATAATAGTCCACTTTTAGTGCCAGCCTGCCTGTACAAAGTGTCGGCTTGGCTAAGTGCTCACTGTAACGAGATCATCTGTGTAAATAAGATAAGTTTTGTTTTACAAGAGCCTATTTCGATTAGAATGAATCATCCTCGAGCACGCATTAAAATCAGCATCAGCACCCTTGGATCGGGGTGCACGCTATGGTACTCTACACCCCTATAGGGTGCTTTGGCACAGGGGTGCTCGTTTGCACCCTCAAAGTGTGCTCGTCCTGGGACAAGTGCTTTACACCCCTAAGGGGTGTAAAAAGTTTAGTGTGTGGCGTCAAGCCTCGCGGTCACTTCGCGACCATGCACCAGCTGGAATGGTGTAACACCAATGGTCTCTTGAACCGCTGTTTCGTAGGCAAATGTCACATACGGCAGGACCTCGTACCAAGTCTTGTGTTCTACGTTGACGTGCATCGACACCATGTCGGCGATTGTTTCTTTTGGCGGTCCATCATCCCATTATTTTGATGATAATACGCTGTGGTTCGCCGGTAATTGGCGTGGCTGGGACGGAGGATCTCCTGCATAAGATGTGTTATGAACGTTGACCCGCGATCTGTAATATGAACTTCGTGAGCGCTATGCCGGAGGACGATTCCCCCGATGAAAAAGACTGGCGACTTCCACAGCAGTCCCGGAAGGAAGGGCTTTTGATTCGGCGTATCGTGTGAGATAATCTGTGGCGACGATTATCCAGCGGTTTCCCTACGTTGACAATAAAAACTTGCCAGGTAAATCCATTCCGATCTGCTAGAACAGCCTGGACGGGGGAGCAATTAGATGCAGAAGTCCTGGCTGCTTCGTCGGTGGTTTCTTTCGTCGATGACGCTCTTGCATGACCGAGTGTAGAGGTGAAAGTCTTCCGCAGCTTCCGCCAGTGGTACTTTTCCCGAGGCATGGTAAACGTCCTGCTGTAGACAAGATGCTCAGCTGTTGGATTGTCGCGGCATCCATGGAAGATTTCTTCTCGTAGGCTGGAAGGAATAACCAACAGCCAAGCTGTGTTGTTATTAACGAAGTTCTCCTTCTACAGCACTCCTTGCCGTATGGAGAAGGTACGCAGAATTTGTAAGAAAGCACGGAGAACCCTAGTCGCCTGTCCCTCTAGGTGCTCGATGAGTGCTCGCAGTTCAGAGTCCTCTCGTTGGAGTGCCTCCATGCCGCTGACATTCAGAGCACCGAGGAAACACTCATCGTCGTCGGTTCGATGCAGGCAGGAGCTGCCTCAACTGGGGCCCTTGACAAACAGCCGGAGTCATTGCTCTTCTGGCTGGATATGTACACAACGGCCATATCGAATTCCTGCAGTCGTAGGCTCCACTGCGCGGTGCGTTCGGAGGGGTTTTTCAGATCTGCGAGCCAGCAGAGCGAGTGGTAGTCTGTGACTGCGCTTAAAGGACTTCGAATCAAATATGAGTGAAACTTTGTTATTTCCCAGACAAAGAGCAAGGTACTCGTTTTAAGTCGTTGAGTAGTTCCTCTTCGCGTTAGGCAGCGTCCGACTTGCGTATGTGTTTACTCGCTCCGCCCCGTCCTGCCTCCGAACTAGAACCGCGCAAGTCCGGTGTTACTGGCATCCGTGTGGATCTCTGCTTTAGCGAACTGGTCGAAATGTCCAAGAATCGGGGCCGTCACGAGTCTTTATTTGAGCTCATCGAATGACCGTTGGTGTTCTTCTGTTCATTCAAACTTTACGGCGTCCTTCGTGAGGTGCGTCAGCGGCGCGTACAGCTTGGCGAAGTCCCGAAGAAACCGCCTGTAGTAGGCACAAACTCCGAAAAATCTTGTCACGGCCTTGCTTTCTTGTCAGACGGCGGCGGAAATGCAGCTACGCCACAGGTCGCCTTGGGGCCAGGAAAAACACCTTTGTTGTCCCGACGTGGTCAAGGAACTTTAGTTCACCATAGGTGAACCGATACTTTGTTGAATTGAGTGACAGGCCGGCAGTCTTGATGGCTTGAAGCACGGCTCGGAGTCGTCGTAGTTGTTCGTCGAAATCCCGTAAAATACCACGACATCATCCAGGTAAACGAGGCAGCACCGGCATTTCAAAACTGCCAGCACAATATCCATGACACGCTTGAAGGTGGCGGTGCTGTACACAGTGCAAACGGCATCACTTTGAACTCGTACAGTCCGTCGGGAGTAATGAGGGCAGTTTTCTCGCGGTGGCGTTCTTCGACTTCAATCTGCCAGTAGCCACTCTTCAGGTCCATCGACGAAGATTATCGGGAGCGGCGCAGTCGGTCTAACGTATCGTCGATGCGAATGAGCGGATAGACATTCTTCTTAGTCACAGCGTTTAGTGACGATATTCTACACAGAACATCGTGGTTCCGTCCTTCACAAAGACGACTAGGTATGCCCACAAACTTCTTGACGGTTGAATGAAGTCGTCGTCGAGCATTTCCTCGACTTGGTCTTGAATCGCCTTCCCTTTCTTTTAGAAGACTTCGTACGGCGACTGGCGGAGAGGGAGCCCGTCGTCGTCATATATGATGCGGTGCCTTATTCGCTACCGTTGTTTGTCGCACCCTCGATATTGTGGCGAACCATTCACCAAATTCGCTCAGATCATCAAACAGACGTCCTCATCATTAGTTGGAAGCTTCGGGTCGATTTCCAGTTCCGGGGGCGGCGTTCTGTCGTGCTGCGATGCAGTCGGCTTTTCCGAAAAGGCAGCGATTGCGGATGAATTCTAAAGTTTGTCGACGATGCCCACGGCAATGCATTTCGTAAGGTGCTGCGGCTCCTCACGGAAATTCGTAACCAGGACTATGGTGGGCCCGTTTTGTAGTTTTGTCACTCCTAGTACCATACCGATTCCTCTTTCTAGAAACAACTGGAGGATTCGCCTGAGCAGAACGTCGCCGCTGAAAGCTTTATCGATCCCGACGGGTACGGAAACACTCGACGGCAGCGGTAAGTTCACGTGGCTTGCGAGGACTCAGACCGCAGATGACGTCACTCTGGATTCCTCCGGAGGTGGAGCATGTTTTCGTAGCGTAAGCCGGTTGACTGTGAGGTCGATGACGCCGTCATAGTCCCAGAGAAAGTCCATTCCAAGAATAAGATCCCTCGCAGAGTCTTTCAGAACAACGAACTTGACTGGGGACGTCACACCGTGGATTTCAACACGAACAGTGAAAATTGTTACTGGTGTGATACGGTGCCCACCGGCGGTTCGTCTTTCAGGGCCTTCCCACGGCGTTCTCAGTTTCCTAAGGCGGCGTGAAAGTACCCCAATAAAGACGGAGTAGTTTGCTCCGGTGTCCGCGAGTGCCAACGCGTCGCGGCCATCGATGGTCACGTTGAGGCTGTTAGGGACTGTTGAAGAAGCGTCGCTCCGATGCACGTCAACGGACGATCGCCAGGCCTCCGGCGTATTAGGAGGCTCTTTTCGTCGTTGGTCTACGGCAACTCCACCTCCAGGGGTTGCCGCGCTTATTTTTCCCAGTGCGACAAGGGCGACAAACTCTCAGGACGGGATTGGTGCATTGGTGAAGCTGGTCGTCATGGCGACGGCGACCGGAACCCGCGGCGAGGTGCAACCGGGGGAGAGTGATTTCGTCTGAGGTACTCTTCGATCTCCCGCGGTCACTCACCGTAGCATGGACGTGGGTCTTTCGGGTGGAAGCCCTGAATCCCTCTTTGGCGGTAGGGGCAACGGCGGTAGATATGGTCGGCTTCCCCTTAATGGGGGCACAACGGGCGTCGATCGGCCGGTTTCCACACGTCGATCTTCCTTGGCGAGGGTCGTTCCAGGCGGGCGTACTGGACTTGTTCTTCCGGGCGTAGAGGATTCTGACGCTACGGAGTGTCTCGTCGGGGTGGCGCCGTGAATTGGCCGTCAGCTTGCGGCGGTCGTCGGGCAATGGCGGCATAGCTTAACTCGGTTCCTCTTGTGTCGTCGTGTTGATCGAAACTTCAGGTTGGATCGCGTGTTTGACTTCCTCGCGCACAACCTCGGCGATGGAGAGGGTCGCTGGACGACTACCGGCTGGCAGCAACTTTCTTAGTTCCTCCCTGACCACTTACCGGGTAATTTGGCGGATGTCCGGGGTAACATTGCCAGTTTTGCCGCAAAACACCGTGGATGCGACGACGCTTGGATGTCGCTGGTAATGAAAAGAGTGTGCTTGAAGGGCGCGCTCGATGTTGGTTGCCTCAGCGACGAAAGCTTCGACGGTTGCCGGCGGGTTGCGCACAAGGCTTCCAAAAATGTCGTCCCTCGCCCCGCGGATGACGACCCGCAGCTTCTTGTTGTTTGTGGCTTGTGGGTCGGCACCAGTGCTCAGGCGCTCGCCATCTTTCACGAAGCTAGGGGCGCTTTCTTGGGGCCTTGTGTTTGAATACGGAGATCCTCTGCCCCCTCCCGTCGGTGTTGGGTGGCGAAGGTCCTCTCAACTCGGCCGCACGGATGTCCCACTATGTAAACGAAGCCTCGTGGTTCTCGGATCAGTGCCTGGCAGTGTCCTCCAGCTAAAAGTAGTGGTTCCGCATGCACTGCTCTGCGATCCATGCGTTCTGGCGCGACATCCCCTCGTAATGTTGGATCCAGTCCTCGACTTCTTTATTGATCTCGCCGTGGAAGGGAGTCGGCGTACGAGGAGCGATGGGCAGGCAAACGATGGCAGGGGCGACCGGATTCTGCTGGGACATCGTCGTCGTCTGGGTCTCCGACTTCTAGGGGAAAATTCCAAACTCAGGGGGCTGTTTTGGGTGCGGTGGCTGGCTCGGCGGGTTTCGGGCTTGTCGACTGGAATCAGCTCTCCGGCACTTGAAAAGGATTGAGCCAGACAGCTCTTCTGAGCGCTACGTTTCACTGGCATAGAATGCAATACCCGGCACCTCCCCCAAAATGCCACGAATGAGAAATCCTGAGGCGGCAAATAACTGAAGATACTGAAGGTTTAATGAAGCGAACTTGTGCCCAAAACAAGAGAATTACTTTAGCGTCGCAGGCGTCGATGTTGGCGAAACAGCAGGATCGAGCGCTGGGGCGAAACTGACTCCGGCTCGCACCAAGCAACGTGATTCTTGAATTTCTCTGAACGCGACATTTACAGAAACAAAAAAAGCTACTACCAGAGTCAAGAATCGGACCTCGACTCGTTGCGTAGGTGTCAAGCACTATAACCACTACGCCAAGGGAGCGCTGCCTACTTAGCCAGCTACACCCGCGACGATATTACGCCTCGATAAATAACAATTATTTGCTTTTACGCTTAGTATAGACACGGAAAAACACAAATTCTTAGCGAAATAAATAGAATTTCAAATTAAACAATCTTCGTTTTGTTCTGGTTACATGCTTGCAGGGTTGTAAAGTACCTAGGTACAAGTAACTGTAAATCGGTATCTAGGTACTTTTGTTGTACCTGAGTTACAAACCTAGGTACTTTCATTTGTCAGTATCTGTATCTGTATCCTAGGTACATTTTCCAGTAACTTGTAACTAAGTGAAGTTACTTTTTACCGGTACTTTTCTATTACCTTCGTCAAAATCATAGAAATGTAACAACATGTAACTGAAAATAAATTATAATTACAGTCGTAAAGCAGTTCTTCCATGCAATAAATCGAACTCAAATTTTTCACTTTACAAAACTGAAAATGTTTGTGAAGAAAAAAAACTGGGAGGACGATTAATCTTCGCCCTTAAGAGTTAAACGCGATAGAGTTATCGGGCCCCGTTCGCATGGCCTTCTCAATCGCTTCTCATGCTCTTGAGTCACACAACTACCTAGTTCTTATGATACAACACTCCCGGTGCGATCGAGGAGCTTTTGCTAGTGCTCTGGTGCCAATTTACCCCGCATGGTATATTTATGTGTTTGCTCGGCACGCGCAGACAACACTCGATGCCATAATGCCTTTACCCTGACACAGACAGACATCGAGGCACTCCAATGACGGCAGGATCGCAGTGCCATTCCCAAGCCCTCCGTTGCCTAGTCGGTAGCATGTCTGGGTCGCAACCGAAAGGTCGTGGGTGCGATCGTGCGTAAATTCTTCAAATTTTTCTTTAAGGAGAATGAATTAGTTTATGAAGTGGAATCATTTGGAACATGCGGCGACCACTAATTCGTGTCTTTAACCACCTTTATTCCACGCGTGACGTCACGTTTCACATGAGCGTTGTGGGTCTTTTGAAATTCCCGCGCGAAGTCAAGTGGCTGTGACGTCACAACCCTATCGACCATTCAGGAATTTCCCGTTACACGCCACCGACGCCACCGACATCCGACGGATTTTCTGTGACACGAGCTCCTAAACGCGCTCGCGTTAAATTATTCTCTTCCTTCCTTAAAACATTGACATCAATAAAGCACGTTTACCAAACTTGTTTTTGTGTACATCCCAGCATACAAAGGATTTACTTCCAATAATAATGTGACAAATTTGAGAAAAATACTTGACGTGAAAATAAAAAGTATCTTTGAAGTAACTGTACCTGTACCTAGGTACATTTTTAAGCCAGTAGCTAGATACGCACCTAGGTACATTTTCGTATGAGTGACTGTAACTGTATCTTAGGTACATTTTTGAAGTAACTTTTACAACCCTGCATGCTTGTACATAAGAGTTTATTAACACCTATGAAAAATTACGGGTCCAGGAGCACAGGGCCCGTTGATTTTAAAAATTTTCGAAAGTATGGGTTGTTTCAACTTTGCCTGCTCGTACATTCTTAAGGCGAAAATAAACACGAAATGTTCTTTAAAAAAAAAGCAATAACAAGAAAAGACGTGTGAGTGCAGTTGCTTGCTTCAACCTCTTACTCATTATTTCATTTCTTTCACAACGAAACATAATTCATTTTTATTAAGACATTTCCGCACACGACGTAGTGAGCTTGACAAGGCCCATCCACGGCACTTGCGTTGAAAGGAACAAATGAAAAAAGTTATAAAAAACTACAATTGCGCAAAAAGCAAGAAAAATGCATTAATGTTCAAAAGTGCTTAATGTTAAAGGTTTTCGTTGAGATGTTCGTGGGCTTCGTGGAAAGGACTTTATTCATACATAAAAAATGCGAGGCCGCGAACGTGAACCCGGAAGCAAGGCTACAAAATATGTTTTATGCAGTTTGATGTTAGCTTTAAAAGTAATGTTGCTGCTTAATAAATTATTAACGAGGGGGGGTGGTTCTGTGTTAACTTATGTCTTCGGCAGTTTGTTTCGCTGCAGGTTTTTCTAAGATGTGTATTACAAACCATATAAAAAATATTTCCTGATAAATCCTGTAATCGACAATTGAGCGATTATTCATTTTGATATTTGCTGTCGTAGATACGGTTGACCGGAATCAAATGCAGTGCTTGAAAATAGGGTTCTGTTCGGGTTTCTTGTGGTACATTGAAGTCAGCGCTTGTCCTGTTTGCACTTCCTTTAGTCCCCGTTTACGGAATGTGCGCTGTTTGCCTTTTCGTCGTTTTTTTTTTGCTTGATTTTAAATTGGTTGACGTTGAAGACGGCCGTACCAGATGGCAATAATTTGGATATTAATCCTCTACAGCGTCATATGAAAGCTATTTATTGGTAGGCGGGAAGTCGAAACAAATTAAGGTTGTTAAGAGCACAAAGATGTTAAAAAATTATGCAAATATTAGCGTTAATACATCAATATGTTTTAAAGATTTGTTTTTTGGGGAAATTTACGAATGAAGTATAGATGCTCTGAACTAATTCAAGAAATATGAATCCTAGGACAAGTTTACGTTCGACAATTATATATTTATCATGGTGCAAAACAAACTGTCTAAGCCATAGTAATGTACAATTTCTGAGAATTCACTTTATTTAATTTCTACAGTAATACTAAAGCGCGATTTACAAGTTGAGCAATCGATTTTAATGCTAGACGTAACAAAAAAAAGTTCGTGTCGTAGGGATATATTACACGTTACCATCAGTACAAGATGTAACTATGTCGCTGATGTAGATACTAAGAGGCAGCGGATCCAAATATACTTCCATGAGTAAAACCAACGGTTAATAATTGCAACCTGGAACACGCATTAGTGATAATCGCAAACTGGTCCCGAAGTTGCACGTGCAAAACTACCAGCTAAACTATTATACGACGGAATCAGAAAGTAATTTTTTTGTTAAGTAGAGTAGTACGAGTGTTGCAATCTAAGGCTTCTAAAAAGCCTAATAAATTTTCAAGTGTGGTACACTTGTCTTCAAAATTTTTGAAGCATATTTGTTTTTCTTATAGCAAGGCCATTTAAGTCGATCGTACCTAAAAAAAAAAGCTTTTGTGAAGGGGCAAGAAGCAAGAACTGATTATCAAAAGATGAATTCTTTAGTGTACAATTCTTCCAGATACTTGTGTGTAATTTTGTTAGTGGATTTAGAAGGACGTAAGAGCGCTTTATGGCTCGCGCCTTTAATGCTGCAGCTACATACGCGCGCCTCCATATGGCCTCCATATCTCTCCATATAAGCATAATCATTTTTTTTTTCAGCTTATTACCTTGTAACATAAATTTCAAGCACAATCTTCCATTAAACAAAATAGTGTCTGCGTGCCCTAGTGCCAGCATGCCTATCTCATAACCGAAGGGTCGTGGGGTCGAATCATACGTCCGCCTGATATTCTTCGGATTTTCTTTTAAGGGAAATGAAGGACACTAGAAAGTGAAATCATCTGGGACCTGCGGCGACTTTAAATTTAGGATGAACCAAGTCCCCCAATAACTAGTTTAAATCCTTACATATCTTTCGCTCATAGTGCCACCGATGGACGCTAAAGGTGACCGATACCCGACCAACGCTGCATACACAATGTTACATACAACCTTGCATACACAACGCTGCATAATATTCCACAGTACAGTGCCTACACAAGGCTGTATACTCAATGTTACGAAAACTGCAAGATGTATAAAGGATATGCTCACGGAACACAAATGAAATGTGCGGAATAACTCTTCTAACACTGAATAGGTGAGTTCCAACTAGCTACTTTCAGTTCCGTAAGAAATTTCTTTTCATTGTTAATAAACGAAGACAATAAGCTGCAAGAAGTTCAAGCATGGTTCTAAAGCCTCCAGACTGTATTTTGCAAAACCGCGCTTAGACAGGCTTGCAGATCATTGTCGTAGTTTGTTAACAGCTAAACAAAATTTCCTAAGGAACCGGAAGTTGCCAAACACCGACTCGTACACCGTCTTCCGAGTCACGTGCGCAGTGACGCGAAATGGGGATGGGAAAGGACCGATTGGGTTCTCTTTCAGAGCCACCAGCGCGCGCGGCTTCTGCTCGTGATTCACATGGCGACCTTGAAGGTTGGTCTCAGCGATGCGCAGAAGGGGAGAGAAGGGTAGAGCAAAGGGCTTGCCTTTTTGTAAGCAAGTTCGACTGACGCAGTAACACAACGAGGGGACGCTCAAGGGAGGAATAGTTTCTTTCAACTCGGGCACATGGTGCCACTAAAGCTTAAAATAGTACAACTTTATCAATAACTTGAGGTTTTTGACGTATGTACTTATGTTGAAACGAGAATATTGATCATATATGGCATCACATTGAGCCCATAATGGCGCATCTTGGCAACATAATAAATTATATTCATTGCGCGTCACGCCTTAGTTCCCGTGGCCACCACATCGCGGCTACGAATCGCGAAATATATCCATTCTTTTCTTTGCTATTACGCAACGGAATCGCGATATTTCAAAAGAATGAGGCTTTTTCTCCGTTCCTTCTGATGAGATAAATGTAAAAAATTAAAATTGCAAATTTTGGAAGCTAATACTGTTGCATCGCCCCTTTAAGTGACAATAACAATATACTATTTTTCTATCAATAACATTTGTTTCAGCGAAGATAAAAAAAATTCCTTAAAGTCAAATGTTGAGAAAAAAATGAGGCTTTTACAACTCGTGTAATGCCGAATAAGAGCGAAGCTCTCCAGAAGGAGGAGGGGAGGGTACGGAGAAGAGGGTGTTCCCCTCCTCTTCCTTCGTACCCTCTCCTACTCTCCTCCTCCTCCCCCTCTTCCTCCCTCTCCCACTCCTCCATCATCTTCCTCTCATTCTCCTACCCTCCTCCTCCCCTTCGTCCTCTCCTCCCTGCCTCCACCGACGTGCGTCACTTGTGACCTGACGTCCCTCGTGATCGTAGTGGCCCTCGTGACGTCATTCGTGACTCTCGTGACGTCATTAAGGGAAACACCCCATAATGCAACACGCGGTAACGCCGACGCCGACGCCACTTAAGCCGGAAACGGGCACCTAAGAGCTGCGCTCCATAAGAAAAAAAAACACTTTACGGACACAAACTTCCAGCCATGGCGGACGCCAGGAATTACAAGAAAATACCAAGTAACTGAATGTTTAGTAAAAATTAACTAATTATTTTAGAGTTCAGCTCTTAGGCGCCCGTTTCCGAGTTAAGCAGAATCGCCGTTATCGTCGGAGTAACCGCGCACTCCATCGTAAGACGTTTCCCATAATGACGTCACGCGTGACATGACGTGCCATGTCACGAGGCTAAAATGTTCCGTCTATATTTGGTGAGAAATGTTCCGCTAAATTTAACGAGAAAAGTTTTCCGCTAAATGTAGCGGGGATATTTTCGCTAGATTTAGCAGAATATATATCGGAAATTTCCCGCTAAATGGGACTGGAACAGAAGAGGAGGAGGGGGTGTATAGAGGGGGACGAGGACATGCCCTCCCCTCCGTACCCTTCCCTCTTCCTTTTCAAGAGCTGCGCTCTAATTCGGCATCCCAGAGAATGGTAAACGTCATTTTTTTTTAATTTCTGAAGCTAAACATATGGTTTCTATTAGAAAAATGCTAAGCAACATCGAAAACAACTTTATCAACTCATTTTAGAAATATGTAAAGCAAATAAAGCAAATTACGGAGTTCTGAAGAAAAAACACACACACACTAAATCTGGACGCGTTTCGAGGTTTTGGTCTCCCATCTGAGAGCATCTTAGTGCTAGCGGCCCTGGACCCACGTGATAGAGGCGCTCAGCTATCGACTGGCCTCCCTTGTGGGATGGAAGGAAGTCTCGCGCACGTGTGTTGCGCGCCTCTTCCACGGGGGGCAGGACCGCAGGAGCAGAAATGAGCTCCGGTTGAAAACTCAAACCTAGAAACGCGACCAGATCTAATGTTTTTGTCGCAGTATCGTAAAATGCTTTCTGTGCTTAAATTTTGCTAAATAGGTTTTGATAATGCTTAGAAATTTTCAAATATTAATCATGTGTTTAGATTTGCGAATATGAAATTTCATCAATATATCTTATGTAAATATTCTGCTAATTATTTTGTTCTTGAAAATGTCTGACGTCCCCCCATGGTTGACAGTTTCCTCCCGTATAATTTCTTTTTGTCTAAGCCACCCTGTTTTATGAGTTGTTTAAAGTCTTCGTTAAAATGCCCCTGATAATTTATAGTTCAAGTGTATAGATATACAATTATGATCACCCATAACAAGCGAATTATCGTCGAAGGAGCTTAACCCGAGCAGCACGGATTTTGGCCATGCATTGGCCAATGTCTCGCTATGGTCTTTGAGCAAATGGCCAAAGAATAGCCATTCATCGGCCAATGCTTGGCCGATGGCTGATGGTCAGTGGCCAGAGAAAGGCCAGTCATCGGCCATTGGCTGGTTACTGTCTGGCCACTAGCCAAAGGACCTTTGCCAGCCATTGGCCAATGATTGGCCAAATTTGTGCTGCTTGGGTGGTTTGATTATTCGTTTTTATATTTAAAACTAAATACAGAATGTGTGACAAATTTTCTCGTTGGTTATAGTTTGGAAAGTGACGTACGAAGTTTCTTTTTGTCCGATAGATATTTTAGCATGCCCACACTCCCAAATAAAGACAATCGCCCAATCCTCAAAATGTATTTGTTCCAGAAATCAAAAAGTGGAGAACAAGAAACCTCAAACGGCCACACCAAATGTGATGCAACTGTCAGTAGACGCTGCCTTGTTCTTTAAAAGAAGTGCTTCAGCACATTTGCTCTCAGTCTATGTAGTTTTGCCCATTTGCTTTGTGAGCTTTGCTTGTAACACAATACCCAAGTAGAGCAAGAAGTGGGGCCCACGTGGGTGCCAGCTCTTGTGCTACTTGAATAGTTATTAAAATACGACGACCAACCAATCCCTAAATCAGGGGCCCAACGTTTCGAAGCCGGTTCGGCTTCTTCTTCAGGGGCGACTATGGAGGCAAGGAGCCGCAATCTTCTTTTTCCTCTATGACGGAGGCGAATGTGCATGATCCCATCTTCTTCCTCTTTGATCGTTTTTTGAAGACAATTGGTGGAGTCCGTTCACATACACAGATGGCAGTGCACCAAGAGACCTATTAATGTTTGTTGGCGTGGTCTGAATGTGCCAAGATTCAAGGAAGAGCCTCCGGCGAGGATTAGTTTCAATGTCCAGGATACGTGTGTTTAGAAAGTCAATGCGGTGGTCATTTTTTTCACAGTGTTCAGCAACCGCGCTGCGCTCTTGATTGAAGTTGCGCACATCAGCCTTGTGTTGACAAATCCGTTCATGATAGTTCTTTGTTTCCCCGATGTACGAGGACGGGCACTCCGCGCAGGGAATCTCGTACACCACACCTTGCGCTTTCTCTTTAGGGGGCCGATCTTTTGGTCGTGGCATAAAGCGTCCAAGGGTTGAAATTGGCTTGTGGGCCATCTGAATGCCCTCCTTTGCTAGCACCCGTGCCAGCGCTTCACTTGTTCCCTTGATGTATGGGACGCTGATCCGCGTGGTTGTCCGGCGTTTCGTGTCAACCTGCGACCGGCGGTGTTGTCGGTTGCGGTTTTGACGACGGGCAATTCGGTGTATGAAGCTGCCCGTATATCCGTTCTTCTTGAGGTCGCAAATGATGGTTTCTTCTTCTTTTCGTCGGTCAGAATCAGTTGAGCAAAGGTTCTTTGCCCTTGATAGGAGTGTGTTTACCACCGATACTTTATGGCTCGTTGGATGGTTGGAGTCAAATTGTAAGTACCTTCCGGTGTGTGTTGGTTTGCGGTAAACTGAGAACTCGAGATGGTCTTTCTGCCTTCGTACAAGCACATCGAGAAACGGTAAGGTGTTGTTTTTTTCTCGTTCCACGGTGAATTGGATGTTAGGCTCGATCGAATTGAGGTGTGTCAAAAAGTTGTCTACTTGAGACTTCTTCATGACGCAGAAGCAGTCGTCCACATATCTTAGAAACACCTTGGGGCTTGCAGCAAAGGACTGGAGAGCCTTTTGTTCTATGGCTTCCATGCACAGGTTTGCCGTGGCGACAGAGATGGAGGCCCCCATCGCGGTTCCACTGGTCTGCTTAAAGTACTCTCCTTTGAAGCTGAAATAAGTGTTACTCAGGCAGAATTCAAGGAGGCGGCAAAGTTCGTCCACGTTGAGCTTGGTCCTGTTGCTCAAATCGCTGTCTTTCTCCAGGGTGTTTCTGGCAGTCATGACTGCTAAGGAGACCGGAACGCTTGTGAACAGGGATATCACGTCAAAAGATACCAGAATCTCCTCGGCGCTTATCTTTAAATGCGAAATCTGCTCCACGAAGTCGCTGGCATTGCGCACATATGTCGGGGTTTTTCCAACGAGAGGAGAGATAGTGTGATGAAGGTAGTTTGACAATCCTTTGAGCGGAGAGGTGGTGAAGTCAACGATGGGTCGGAGGGGGACGTCAGGTTTGTGTATTTTTGGAAGTCCGTAGAAACCGGGGGTAAAGCCATTCCTGCAAAGAAGGCGCAGGTGAAGGCTCCTGGAATCTGGGTGACCTTTGAAAATATCCGTAAGCATCTTGTTTAACTTCGTCTGGACTTGTGATGTTGGGTCTCTCTTGAGTTTTTCATACGTAGAGCAGTCAAGGAGATCGCGGACCTTATACTCGTAGGCATCCCGGTCTAGGACGACCGTTGAGTTGCACTTATCCGCTGGCAGGATCACAATGTTGTTGGCCTCTCGAAGCTTCCGAAGAGCTTGCACCTCTTCTCTTGATAAATTGTGTCGGTGATGTTGTGGAAGTTTTGATAGCACACCAACTACTTTTTGTCGGACTCTTTCGCGAGCGTTTGAATCCAGCTGCGCGATGCCGTCTTCTATTGTGGCAACCATTTTTGGTAAAGGCGGCTTCGTCGTTGTCATGTTATAACCGTGACCCTTTGGTAATACTGCAGTCTCACAAGGAGAAAGTAGTCTTGAAGAAAGGTTCGTGACAAACCCGTCGATGTTGTACGTTGCCTCGTTTTTCTCCGTCAGTCTCGAAAATTTTTTACGCTGGGCTGTTTGCTGTTTTGCTGCAGCGGTGGCAGCGACACTTGTGGCGAACGACTCTAAAGCTGGAAACACGTCGGGAATTTGATGTTCCAGCATCCGACGAGTAAAAAACAGGTCCAGCTCTTTCTTCTTTATAGTTGAGTTGCACTCGTGTATTCGAGCTTTAACTAACCTGTGCTCCGCCTGGTCGATAATCTTGTGTCCCTCTGGTGTATGGACGATGCGTTTGAGATGAAGACTGCGGGGAACCACGTGTGAATCTCGGCAGTTTCTTGTAAAGTCAAGATGGGTCTTAAACGTGGTTTAAGACCCATCTTGACTTTACAACGGACTCCATCTATTGGTGGAGTCCGTTCACATACACAGATGGCAGTGCCCGTCTGTACATCGGGGAAACAAAGAACTATCATGAACGGATTTGTCAACACTATTGGTGTTGACATCTATTGGTGGAGTCCGTTCACATACACAGATGGCAGTGCCCGTCCTCGTACATCGGGGAAGCAAAGAACTATCATGAACGGATTTGTCAACACAAGGCTGATGTGCGCAACTTCAATCAAGAGCGCAGCGCGGTTGCTGAACACTGTGAAAACAATGACCACCGCATTGACTTTCTAAACACACGTATCCTGGACATTGAAACTAATCCTCGCCGGAGGCTCTTCCTTGAATCTTGGCACATTCAGACCACGCCAACAAACATTAATAGGTCTCTTGGTGCACTGCCATCTGTGTATGTGAACGGACTCCACCAATTGTCTTCAAAAAACGATCAAAGAGGAAGAAGATGGGATCATGCACATTCGCCTCCGTCATAGAGAAAAAAGAAGATTGCGGCTCCTTTCCTCCATAGTCGCCCCTGAAGAAGAAGCCGAACCGGCTTCGAAACGTTGGGCCCCTGATTTAGGGATTGGTTGGTCGTCGTATTTTAATAATCATTTCCCCAACCAGACAGACTTCTGTCAAATGTTTACTTTTAACTTGAATAGTTTCAAGCGAAGCGCTTTAAAGGTTTACTGAAATTAAAATTGAAATATACCTTCAACGTTTTGAGACAAGTTAAGGCCCATACGCACATTCGCGTTGAGCGCGGTGCGTTCCGTAGCGGCAAGCGGACGCGTTGCGTTGCCCTTACAAAAATCTGTATGGACACTCCTAGGACGTTCTATAGAGCAGCGTCCATAGGCAGGACACAAGGCATCTATAGGGAGACCACACATGCTTTTGCCTCTATGTAGTCGTCCTATGGCTGCCCTATAGAATATTGGCCAACGGACGTTCTATGGACGTCCTATTCTATTGACCATGTGAGGTCATCCTATACCCTCTCTGTGGTAAGACACCACATAGAGTCCACACAGACTCTATAAGGTGTCTACACAGGAACTATACAGAGTCTATAGGGTGCCCGCAGAAAACCTATACGAGGTCTACATGAAGTCTGCGGAAAGGCCACATAGGGTCTACAAAGAATCTATACAGGGTCTACAAGGAGTACCTATGGGGTCCACAGGGAAGCCATACAGGGTCTACATAGGGTCCTTATGAGGTCTGCAGGGAAGCCATACAAGGTCTACAGGGAGTCCCAACGTGGTCCGCAGGGAAGCCATACAGGGTCTATAGAGGGTCTACACAGGGTCCTAATAGGGTCTGCAGAGAAGCCATAGAAGGTCTACAGGGAGTACCTACAGGGTCTACACAGAAGCCATACAATGTCCACAGGGAGTACCTACAGGGTCTACACAGGGTCCTAATGGGGTCTGTAGAGAAGCCATACAATGTCTACAGGGAGTACCTACAGGGTCCACAGGGAAGCCGTACAGGGTCTACACAGGGTCCTTATGGGGTCTGCAGAGAAGCCATGCAAGGTCTACAAGGAGTACCTATGGGGTCTGCAGACCCACATACATCTAAGGGAAATGCTAATGTATATATACAACAAAAAGGAGGATCAGTTGTGAACTATTTATTTTACATGTCTTGCACCGGGCATCTGTCACCTGAAAAGAAAAAAATAACATTTTGGTATACCAGGTAATACCATGAAGACAACATCTCTGAAAGCATGGATGGATGTAATGCGGTTACTAGTGACAGTGATGCTAGCAACTTATTTGAAAAAAAAGCAGAAATTAATAGAGCCAATAATTTGTCAACTTGCTACTTATACGAATCATCTCATCAACAATTCAGTATTTATGATTCTTCCATATATGATACTGCAAAACCCATATTTTTTGCTAATTCTAGACACCTAATTTGGTGTGTTTTTTCAGTTTTATAAAATAGGTGCTTGCAAACTTTAAAGGAACACTGAAATGTAAAAAAAAAAAACTTTTTTTAATGGCTTAGAACAAACAAGTATAATTCAAAATAAATCCTACACAGGAAAAAATTTTCCATCGCATTATTTATGTCTTGAAACATAATTTTGGTAGAGGTCACGGGCCGCTGTGAGTCCGCCCACAAATCAGCGACCCCGCCCATTACCATTGGCTAAGCGGCCGAACAAGCACGGAAGCCAAAAGGCTCTCTGTCAAGGCTTCGGGCTGCAAGTTTTACATCGTCTGCTAATGTCTTCGCCAGCCTGCGGCTGCCAAACGTGCACGGCACGGAAAAACAATTTTACAGTTAAAATTTGATACGTCAATCTCCCCTCCGACGAATGAGATGAGAGAATTGGTGCTCAGTCAACTAAGCACATTTCTGAAGGGCAGAGCTTAGAGTGCGGCTACCTCCACCCTGCCCCACCAAAATTGAATCTTGCGGCATAAATAATGCAACAAAAAATTTGTTTTCGCGTGCAAGATATATTTTGAATTATGCTTGCTTTTTCTAGGCCTATTAAAAATCTTTTTTTTTTTCAATTTAGTGTTTAACGGTTTACTGAAAAGGAAAAAGAATGCTTTTTTTAGTCAATCCGGTTGAAACGCGTGTAAAAAAAGAAATTTACGTGAAAAAAAAAGTTTTTTTACAGCAATATTGATGGCGCGAGATTTATTTTAAATTTTGTGAGCAAAGTCTATGACGTCAGGGAATGATGATACACTCTTTCCACCTCAACGAGATGGTCAGAGATTCTATCCACCTCAACATGATGGCCCAAGCTGATCCATTTCTCCTCCACGCATCCAAAATGCCGAGAGAGAAGACAAGTGTAAAGGAGGTGACTACTGACTAAATCGCGTCTTGCGCCATCAATATTTTTTTTTTTTTTTTTTGCGCGTAGAGGTTATTTTTTGACACGCGTGCCCCACAAGACTGGGTTGTGGTGTTTTTTGCGTGTCCATGACTATAACTTGCATCAGTTAGACAAAAAGAAACGACCTTTGGGGTGTCAAACATTTTAAGGCTCTTACATATATAAAAAAAACATCAAGGATAAATTCATTCAGCACTTCCACTCACCTCACTGGGAAAAATTGTGTTTCTTTGCAAGGTACGAGGCCAGGCTGGCCTTCACTGCCTTTTCTTTGTCCCCAAAGATCTTGCATGTGTACGCTAGAAAATAAAATAAATATTAGTTTGTTATTTAGTTATTGTTCCCTAAAGATGCAAACGTATGACACAAGGGGAGAACAAGGTTAAATTCACTGAAATACTATGTTAAGCAGACTTCTCTAAGAGGTAACTATACTGGACCATTTAAAAAGGTGCAACGTCTGCAACGATTTTAACTAACACAAAAAGGTGGTTCTATACTGTCTCACTAAAACCGTGCAGTACAGCCAAAGCTACAGCCCTCGTGAGACAATTAAAGAACGCTGTTCGCTCTTCGCACTGGCTTATGAGGGCTGTCAGTCTTCAGAGCAAAAGACTGACTTTCGCTCTTCCCACTGGCTTACGAGGGTTGTAGCTTTGGCTGCACTGCACGGTTTTTGGCGAGACAGAGTATAGTCCTGGGATCTACAGGGAATAAACAAAAGGTTGGCGTTAGAAGTTGGAATGCCACCTTGTGCTGTTGATCAAGTGACCAAAATATATTAGAGAAATTATTGCTGTGAAATTTTTTTTGGGCATAGACTAATTCCTATAATGTAGTCCTGCTGCAATAATGTCACCTAATAATAATTAACAGCATCATGTTGCATGTCGAAAATGCAAAGAATGAGCATTATGCATGGATTCATTTACTTAGTTGAATACTTCTCTCCAGAACACACAAAAAGAACCAAAAGCTCCACAACAGTTTAACACACCATGAAATGTTCAAAAGTATAATTATACCAATATGTAATTTACTAATCATTACTGGAATGTCCTGAAAGATATAGATATTTTTTTAACCGCCAAGATTTTGTTTATTTTAGTAATTTGGGACGTATCACTGGTCAAAATAAAATTTAAAGTGAAATAAAGTAGTGCCAGCCAAAGAAAGTAGCGAAGGTTTGCAATGTATACCACACAGTCATCATTGATGCATGATGGAAGCAAACAGCCACATGTGCCAAAATTTAATGAAAGTATGTCCGGAATCATGATGCATTAAAACTGTCACGATGTTGCTAGCATACTTACCGGCTTTTAAAGTCAAGTAAAGCTGGATTACAAAGTCACCAGGAGGTAAAAGCTCAAACATGATCACCAATGTCAATTAAGTTACACAACTGCCGTACACTTCTAAACCGCCAGATTTGTTTCCAAGCCTTTTTTGAGCACGTAGATTTGCTGAAAGGAAACATGTGTAGGTTAGAAATGCTTTTAATAAAGCAAAGCTCTTTAAAACATAAGGTACAGTTAGCATTAATAAAATTAAAGACATGTGTAGATATTTAGCACAAAGAGTTCCGTAGCAAGCTACAACACAGCACCATAGTCTATCTTACTAGTTGTCTTGAGTGCTAGCAAAGTTATGTTTGCAAGCATATGGCTTTCAGAAAGGTCTTCTCTGTGCATATGCTTGTGCAAACATTGTATTCTGCTAAACATGGTTAAAAGAGCATATGAGACATAAAATACACAGACGGAATGGACAAAACAGAGCGCTGGAGCTCCTCAGAACTTTGTCCTGTCAGATTTGTCTCTTCCTTTTGTGTCGTTTGTGCACTGTTTCAACCATGTTTATTGTATACCAACTCACACAGCTCACCATTTGCTACATTGCATTCTACTGAGCCACACTCTCAAGCCCATGTCTTTGCTAGCGCCGTAGACAACTTGTAAAATAAAGTACAGGGGTACAAGGCCCCAAGTCAATTATTAGGCATAGTGTATTGTCTAAACCAGGGGTGGCCAAGCTGCGGCTTTCCCCGTGTTAAAGTGCGGCTCGCCGCTCCCTCCCTTATCTTTCCTCTCCCCCCCCTCCAAAGCACTTCCCCTAAAAGAGAAATGAAACGCGTTTTAAATCGAAAGACAGGTTGCGGTTTGGTAATGTTGTGCTACTGCTGCCTTACGCACAATTGGATGGCTTTTTACTCAGTTAGACCGAAATTAGTTCGAGTTTCGTTTATTGCTCTAAACAAAAATCGGCCTCCCCCCTCCCCGCGGCTCTTGAAATGTTCGTGATTTTTTTTGCGGCTCTTAGGCCGGGTCAGCCTGGCCACCCCTGGTCTAAACGGATGAGCTGAAGAAAAATACTAATTGCAACAGTTCCGAACATACCAATCACTGCATTAACTCGTACGGGGTCCAGCCCTGGTTTTACTGTATCCTCCTTTTGTGCATTGCACTTTTTGCCAAAGAGCGAGTGGCCATTGAGCTCCTCATCTGAAAACACAATGGTTAGGAGGCCCCTTGCGAAAGGCCCAGGACTTGTCTCCTTTCTTTTTAGCTGCTCTAACAAATTTTCATCCACATGAACGTTGCTTCCAATGTCCACCTTGAAGGAAAAAGAAAAAGAGGCGTCAACAGCTTGGCACATTTCACTTAAATACCTAAAGTTGATATGCAAGCTTCCTCGATTTTAGAAGTTGTATACATAGGTTGCACTTGACGCCATTTGGTCCTCCTTTCGGGTGGACAAGCTTCCTCAAGCATAGCCTTTAGTGTACCTATTCTACAAACATTGCGAGCGACCAGAAATGAGTAAGCAGGCTTCTGCCAACAGCAAGGACGAAGGACATGACGTCACATGCAACCAGTGTATAAGAATGCACATAAGCAAGGCATCTGCAACAACCACATAAAACTGCTATTTCATGATAAGAAAATTTTAATACCATGCAATTGCTCGTTACATCTTTCTATCATTTGAGGGATCCAGTTGGTCAACTATAGTAGTTCCGAGGCTCCGCTTCATCTTACAATATATTGCAGAAAATGCTGCGAGCCACCACGGAGCCAACCCAACACTTTTAGCGTGCCACATGACTGTGTTCCATGCGCACCTGCTTCCAACGTGGAAGTCATGTGGCACCTTCTCAGCGGTGTATTGGCTCCAATAGCTTGTAATTTCTACTGTGGTATAAAATAAGGTAAAACAGAGTATAAGTTAATGCAAGTAAGTAGGCCAGACGACAAGGAGACTTTTATTTTAATTAGATACAGAAACTTCACGTTGTGACTGTTACACCTTTTGCTGTAGCTAATTTCCAAGAGGGCAACTTCGATGGAACTAAAACGCTTGCACACTTTAGAAAAGCTGGTTAGTTTTTTACAATGTATGTGCACTGAGCAAAAGTTAGAATGAGTGTGACATCCATGTTTCTTTGCACTTTTGTCACACCAGTCATTTACAATTATAAATCGTCCCTTCGTATATTGGTGGCTTTAAAGGGAAGCTGAAACAGTTTAAAAAAAAAATTCGATAGAGATTATAGCATAGTTTTATCCTGTGAATCTGAATATCACGTTTGTTTTTCCCGAAGATGTTACTAAACGCGAGAAAACACGAAAAACCTCTGACCAGTCGTGACGTCGTAAGAGGACCTTTTGGTTGCCAAGCGCTTGTCGCTCGAGGGCCGCACGTGTAATCGCAAGCTGGCCAGGTATATTCCCCCGTACACGCATCAGTCGTGACATCTCTGCCCTTCTTAAAAATAGCAAGAGTGCCCATGCATAGCTTTGATATATGCTGAAGATGCGCGCGAGCGGAGATTCCGAAAACTCCTTTTGCGACGTCACGCTCCGGGAAGGAGGGCCTTCAGCGGTATTTTGAAGATAATTTTCTGCAGCCTTCATACACAAACTTTTAAAAAAATAACCTCGATATTCGAGATCTTGGAGGTCAAATGAAAATGATTTAAGTGTGTTTCCTCAGATACAAAACCACCTCAGCTTCCCTTTAACGAGTGCTTTCCGCCACACTATTTGCATTCTTGGGAGGCTTTCAATTTAAAAAGAAAATAAACTGGTGGTCAAGCAGCCCAAACAAAAGATTGTTTGTTTTTGCTGTTCTTCTATTTATCTTAAGTGAAATGTTGCCATGGAGGGTACTATACTCCGTCTCACTCTGCTATGGTCTAGGGCCCGAAGGCTGGCGGGCCGGGCACTACCTCAGAAAAGCTTGCATCCACATTGCGAAAGAGTGCGCGAGAGAAATTCCGACACGGAGAACACGAAGTGCACTAATCTTACGCATATGGTTCTCTGTTATGACAGCGTGCTATTTTATATTGGTGAAGTAAGGGTATATGGTATTTAGTTTCATAAACATTCTTGCCATATTTTGTAAACATGTCAACCATTTGGAAAATTTGAACGGCGCACAGGCAACGCTGACATAAAGTCGTTTAGCCTTAGCCATAACAATCCAACCCAATCTTAGTGTACGTACAGCTGCAACGGAAAAAGAGTAGCACAAGTGGCTGACGCCCGGAGCGGCAAAATCACGACGCAAGGCGCTATTGTTCCCGAGCTTGCCGATAGCGAGATTGCCAGTCACGTTCCATGTCGGCCAACGCGGGGGTGTCCGACAGGAAGCAGCCTATCCTAAAGCCCGTATCTCGAAAGCTATCTTATCCCTTCATTTTCTGCTGGCCACCCCCACATCGAGATATTGAACGCGCCTGGTACTCTCGCTATTATAGGAGCGCTCCAAAACAATAGCGCCGCGTTTCGCCATTTGTCTGCTCCGGTTATCAATCACTTGTGCCACTCTTTTTCCGTTGCAGCTGTACATACACAAAGATTGGTACGGACCATGTGTGTATGTGCGCATATGGTCCGTACATACGCTATCGTGTCAAACACTCCGACTCATATTCATTTTTTAATGGCCACTGGTTCTGATCCCAGGTTCCCTCTGCCAAATTGCTTCCACACGGTATTTAATCCCTTCAGTAGTCTTTGGTAGTGGCAAGCAGACGGAGCCGCCGCGAGGGCTCGATAAGCAGACAAAAACTTGCCTCCGCATGACGCGTCTTGGCGCACCGATACGTATGGCAAAGCAAATATACCACGTGGTTTCTAACAGGCTCGTGATTGGACCCGGCGGCATGTAGCATTGGGCTTTAGACCATCGTAGGATGAGACTGAGTATAGTGTTTAGACCATGCTCATTTGGGGCACCAACTTGGATAGTAAGATATAATGTCTATATCCAGTCCAAGTAAAATGCAAAAACCACAGATGTGTTCACATAACAGTACTGCAAAGTGTACATCCTATATTTGTAGATGTGTTTCAATAGCCTTTCTTGCCTCTATGCATATGCTGCTAACGGTGCCAACAGTAAAGCCATTAAATGAAACAAGGCAGGCCAATGGTGCTGGCAACAATTATCAAATCAATGTCGCGCCCAACAGATGACTAACCAAGGTGGTTCCCACCAGGTGCTCCTTACAGCTTATTTACAACTATTCAAAGCTTCAGATATTAAAAGCAACATTCGATAATTCCTTACAAAAAGAATGGGCAGTCAAGTGTGATAAACCTTCCATGATTCAAGGTTGTAGATTTTATGGTGGTTGGCCTACTCTAAAATGATTTTCAGCCCATATATTTATCGTTTTAAACAAGGCATATGTCTTCGGCAAACAAAAATGAAAAAGTTGGTGCACCACGAGCATGTATTGAAAGAAAAAAAAAATTGAGTAGGTTTGTCTCCCACAGGTCGTGCCCATGCAAACAACTGGAACTTCACATAAGCTCCCTCATTTCAAACTCTCAGCTGACGATTAAATTGCAATAACACTGGTATTTTGCATGCATACAAGGTAGCACATGGCCATGACTGACTGCATTGCATCGGAACATTACTGTCATGTCCATGCACTGTATGCCACATGTCGAGCTAGACCTTGAATTGGTTGCCATGTTTCATTCGGCATACTGATATGCCGGTCAGTAAGCATGTTCATTTCTCGATGCAAATCAGTCTAATGCTTCCGTGTGAATAGGAATTAGTGTTTTTAAAATATTAAAAAGGAAACTGGGCAATTTATTTCTTACGAGGCAAAAATATAGAATAAAGAAACATTCAATTTATGTTCAATGTCCATTTAAGACACTTGGCCCTGAGCCCCATATTAGACTCATGAAGTTCTCAAACAGTGTTTCCAGCAAAACTGCTCGATCCAAATAAATTAAGTTGAACATACCAGTACTGCGGGAATGACGTTCGCTACAGCAAATGCTGGGTGCGCCGGAAGCTGCTCAACAAGCACCTGCAGAGATTTCTTCATACGCCTGGCCATTTTTTGGAGGTCTGGAAAGCAGTAGAGTAACCATAAATTATTTGATTAGAGACTAACGAAGAGAGACAGTCGCTTTCCCCTCCTCCCAGATATTTCGGACTGTTAAGAAAGCAATAAGGGGAAATAGGGCGTGGTCGAGCTTATTTTAATCTGAAATTATTTATGCATACGTATAGCGACTGTCGCTCTTCACTGCATTAAAGATTGTGTAGATGGTCATTGTTAGAGACTCATTGTTAGAAGGCACTACTCGTCACATGCTCAGTGGCTCGGAAGTTCAAAGCTATGTCTTTTCGACCTAAATACCTGTGCCAATAGTAAAAAAAAAAAAAAAAAAAAAAAAATGAATAAATGCGGGGATAAAAAGTTGGCGAAAAAAAGAAAAAAAAAAACTATCAAGAATTTGCCGGAAGTGTTGTATTCTTGCATATTCAGAGGTTCAGAACATCGGAACAATCTTCTTTTACCAAAATGTGTACAGGCTAAAAGAAACACGTCCCAGGAACGTGAAGCGAAAAAAAATTTTTTTCTTTTAATGACGTGCTGAACTTGAACACTATTAGAAATCTTCTCCCATCAGTTAATTTATTCCTTAATGTGAAAAAACAATGAATACATTATTTTGTATTCTGCAGATGGCAATGATATGTACTGTCTGTGGTGTTAATTCAAATGTGATACCTCAAACAACTTAGACAAAAATAAATATCAAGTTTAAGGCAAAACAAAATGCCCAAATAAGTCAGGTTTTTTTTTTTTTTTTTTTTTTTTTCGTACTTGGAGTAGATTTATAATCTTAATGTGCAAATGAAACTAGTCAAATACATATTTGAGGTAAGTTTGAACTAGGTGCGTTCAGTCGCTGATTGTTGAAGGACCATTCATATTAGCTTGAACTTTATTTTGAGACACTCAAAAATAAGCGGCTCAACATATGGAGTTTAAACTTGCCTCGAACATATATTGTACCAGTTTCATTTATTCATTAAAAATTCAAATCTCTACCTGATGAGAAAAAAAAAAAAAAATGAAACGTGTCGTCCTGTTTTTGTTTTCTATGTTATTCTCCACAAACACCGTAACTTAACCAGCACGCTCCATTTCCACGAGTGAAGAACTGATTAATTTGAGAATCTCGGCATTCGAATTTTTTTTTTCTTTTGCACTTGGTATTGAGATTTACATTTTTAATATGTAAATCTGACCAGCACGACGTATTCGACGCAAGTTTCTACTTGATGCGTCGAAACTCGACACATCAAGTTGAAACTTTATTTTGCAACAGCCTGTAGGTTATGATTCAAAATTACTAAGGCCATACCAAGTCCAGCTTCTGCCCGAGTCAGCCTTTCCTCGGCTAGGATCCGCTGGTCCCGAAGCTTTGCATTTTCCCTTTCTAGGTCAGCGACCCGTTTCTCTAACTCCTCAATCCTCTCGGCCTGGTTGCAGCAGCGTTTCTGAAAAAAAAAAACATTGTGCTTTTATTTTAAAACCTGATCACTTCATTCGGCGACAACTTTTCTTGGCATTTCCGGGGAGAGGAGGAGAGCTTGCACACAGCTTTATTCAGCGTTCAAAATGGGAGTTGGAATGCGTGCCTGTACCTTCCACGGCATTGGCAAGAAAAGTTGTCACCGAGTATACCGTAGAATACCATGCACCCTGCCCATTCCACATTAAGCGCCGATATCCAAATTTTTAAAAGCTGAGAAAATATGCACAGTACATTTATATGTAAAATTTATGACCGGACAAGCGCCCATTCCCCCTTTTTTTGCGATTATCTCTAAATTTTGAGTGGGCGCTTGCCCGGTATTTTACGGTAGCTGTTTGTTCTAAAGCGTAGGCCTTACAAATTCAAATAAGGACATATGAACTGAACTGAAATAGCAAGTCAAGCTTAATTACAAGACAACAACACTTTAAGGTTTGATTTAATATGTCACCATAACTTAAAATAACTGAAAGCTGAATAGGGCTATAAATGATGATGGTGATGGTTCATGCAGTGTGTTCCTTTGCAGCTATGCTAAAGTCACAATCACAGTGCTGTGGTTCGGCATATTTTCTCCAGCTTCCCAATGGCAGCAACTATCATTTCAGGAATTTTCAAGAAACTTCTATTTTAAACAGCAATTGAGCTTGAAATCCACCGTATTAAGGATAAGTCTGCCAGCATTGAAATGCTTCGCCCACTAGAAAATAGGTCAAGGTTCGGTGGGTAATTCAGAAATTTGAGTTCTCCGATTCGGATAACTGGGACGAGGCAATGGAGCATTCTGCATAAAATCCTCATCATAGAAATCAGTGTACCCAATGCTGACAGCAAAAAATTGCAGAAAAAAAAGAAGAAATAACGAGATAGCAAAGGTGAAACAAGAGCTTGAGCTCTCGGACTGCTTCATTGTGCCCTTTCACATGCTCCAGAGCAAAGAAGAGAGACTCGTAATACAAAATGGTGTATAGGATGTATTTACGCACGGCTTGCGAGCAGTGCATCCTGGAAAAAGCGCCATCTTTGCGTCTATGTTAGCAGACAGCCGCGCCAGCTAGGAATTGCTGGCCGATTCAATTCGTCAATTCTTCCCCATGTCTAGCACAGTTACAATGTCGTCGTCAAGCAGTTCTTCATTTGCTCTTTTGGCCCAAATTAAAGAGGACGGGAACATAAACTAAGAGGAGGAAGTCTAAATTTGTTTTCGTTTGCTCGACAGCCGAGTTAAAATGACCGATATCCAGGATTACCCGATACTACAGGCAAGTGCTTTTTTCACATGCAAGCAAGTGAAGGCTTACAAATGATGTTTGCGTAAAGCCTGTATTGCATGTAGGCAACTTAACGAAGGAAAGACTGAGTAACTGCAATCGATTACTGTCACCCGTCTCATCGCTCGGTTCTAGATTTGTCAAAAACTTCGCTCATCGCCTGGAACGAACGCATACGTGCGAAAAGACGAGGTCGCTTTCTGCGACAAGACAACGTGAATGGTGCCCAGGAATCGGCATGAAATATGTGACCGTTAATCTCTAGAAGCATGTACAGTACGCTCACGGCACTTAGTTCCTGCAGCCGAGCGACGATAGGGGTCAAATCACTTGTAAAATCGCCGATACAGGTTTTCCGTAAATGTTTTTTTGTAAGCCTTTACTTGCTTGTGCGCGAGAAGAACACTGGCCTTTAGCATCAGGTGGTTTCCACTTGCAGTCAAAGCTAGCCGTCTCAAATGAGATCCTTCGGCTGTCGAGCAAACAAATCCATGCTGTAAGTTTCTACATTCTCCTCCTATACTCTGTTTCACCTTGTGTTGTACCGAAGGAAAGGCTACAAGCGCGAGCTCCTTGCTCTAGGGGACACCTCGGCGGCACAAGCTCTCGTGCACCAAGGGCAGCTGCCAACGCTACGAGCTCCCGCTTCTAGCCTTCGCTGCAGTACAACATAAGGTGATACGAAGTATAGCGTATGCTCCCCTGTCCACTTAAACTTAGGCCAAAAGAGCCGATGGAGAACAACTTGACAAAGATGACACTGTAACTTAGCCGGACGCAAAGACGAATTGTTGGAGGCAGCTCGGTCAGAGCAGTACAACTGCACGGGTGCGGCCAGGAACACCCAGCCGGCATGGCAGCTGCCGCTATCTGCTAACAGGGAAGCAAGGATTGCGCTGTTCTCAGAATGTACCGCTCGCAAGGCGTGCGTAAATAATCCCTATAGCTTCTGCTCCACAGTTCACTTAAAGTGATGCTGAACCGAAATCTGGATTCCACAAAACACAGCGGCAAAAGTGTGCAACTGGATGCTACAAACACCAAAACATCACTCATACAACAACATCTCGAACAGATAACCGTATGTTTCTAAAAAAGGAAGCGCATTTGACAGATTTCTTTACATCTTGTTTCTCCGAAGTAGAGGGAACTTCCTCACGCCTTCCCCGCCTCGCGGCCTTGAAGGGGCAAAGCGAAGAGAGGAGAAAATGAGATCGCCTCGTCGGCCTGGTTCAATCTCGACCTCTTTTTCCAAACATACGGCCGTCCATTTGAGATATCACCTTATGAGTAGTGTTGTAGAGATTGTAGCGTCCCGCCTACATTTCCTGCATTGTTTTCTTGTAATCCAAATTTCAGTTCACCATCCCTTTAAGGGAGAATGAAGTATGTATATAATGGCTTAAAGGGGCCCTGCAATCATATGTAAGAGTCTAACATTTTTGCGGTTTCCACAACAAGCAAGCCACAGTAACTAAATATCAGTGTGACATATTTTAACTGGACGACGCAGAAACCTTCTCCACCTATGGGGGTGACCTGCAGTGCAGAAACTGCGCGATATATGACGTCTTTGGTCCTGGGCTTACAACTGGTCAGAGCCGCTAAAAGCTCCTATTTAGTCGAAACACAAAATTTAAGTGGTGCGAACCATTTCACTTATTTAGAAAAGCAGTTGTTCACTATTTTAGATCAGAAAAGAAACAAATGCAGTTCATAAAGTACGGAAGCAAGAAATGATCCGTCGATATACCCGCCACCAAGCGGTGGGAAATACTAGAAAAGGATAGTGGGATCAGGCAGCAATGAGCGGCAAGCGTAGAAAGGTCCCGGATGTACGTGGCAGCGCTGTGCTCGTATACAGGCTCGAGGGTCCAACCGGTTCCGAGCGTTCCGAAGGCCTTCGGCGAGAAGGTTCGGCTTGCGGTATGGCCTTACGGCAGCGCGAAGTGGCTCCCGTTCTGAACTGATCTCTATCCCGTGTTTGCTGTCATTTCTGACCAATGAAGTGTCATGCCAAATTAGTGTGTAATCGCGCAGCAAATGCAATGCGAGCCGCCCTGGCTGCCCACTTCATACAGCCTATCCAGAACATGCTTTAGTGGGGCCCTCTCAAGCCGTCGACACGGAGTGCGGCAGCTGTGAGCGCTCGCTGACCTTTAGGTCACGGCCACTCAAGCGACCAAGGATGTCATGAAGGAGGTTATTTTTTGCTTGTTTTTGTAATTTTAATTTGCCCATAACTTTTAAAATAAACCAAAATTCAAGAAAAGTCTTATTAAGCTACTACGTTCAGTGCGCTCAGGTGCGGTGGAAATTAAAAACCACAAAAAAAGTCCTCGCAGGGCTTCTTCAAAGGGGCCCTGCAAGAACTTTTTTACTGGTTTTTAATTTGCACTGAACGTAGTAACTTAATAAAACTTTTCTTAAGTTTTGCTTTATTTTAAAAGTTATAGGCAAATTAAAATTACAAAAACAAGCAGAAAATAACCTTTCATGACGTCCTTGGTTGCTTGAGTGGCAGTGAACTAGAGGAGGGGTAGTGAGCTCAGCGAGTGGTCACGGCTGCCGCATTCCGTGTCGACGGCTCGAGAGGGCGCCACTAAAGCATGTTTTGGATAGGCTGTATGAAGCAGGCAGCCAGAGCAGCTCGCATTGCATTCGCTGCGCGATTAAACACTACTTCGGCATGACACTTAATTGGCCACAAACGACGACAAATACAGGGTAAAGATCAGGTCAGAACGGGAGCCACTTCGCGCTGCCATACCACCAAAAGGACAAACCGCAAGCCAAAGTTGCTCGCCAAAGGCCTTGGGAACGCTCGGAACCGGTCGAATCCTCTAGTACATAAGACCGCAGCGCCGCCACATACATCCGGGACCTTTCTACGCTCGCCGCTTGTGGGTGCCTCATCCCACAACACCTTTCTAGTGTGCACCGCCTTTCCCACTGCTTGGTGGCAGGTATGTCGACGGGTCATTTCTTGTTTCTGTACTCTCTAAACTGCATTTGTTTCTTTTCTGACCTAAAATAGTGAACAAAGCAACTGAAACGTGGCAGGTATGTCGACGGGTCATTTCTTGTTTCCGTACTCTCTAAACTGCATTTGTTTCTTTTCTGACCAAAAAATAGTGAACAAAGCAACTGAAACGGTTCGCACCACTTGTATTTTGTATTTCGACTAAAAAGAAGCTTATAGTGGCTCTGACCAGTAGTAAGCCCAGGACCAAAAACGTCACATATCGCACGCTTTCGGCACCGCGGGTTGCCTCCGCAGGTGGAGGTTTCCGTGTCGTCCAGTTAAAATATGACGGACTAATATTTAGTTACTCTCTCCGTTCCCGCTGGCTTGCCCGAACCCTGAAGGACGTGGAAACCGCAAAAGAAGGTAGATGCTTAAATATGATTGCAGGGCCCCTTTAAGGCATGGGACACAAGACTTTCTGCGGCAACGTGCCTCTCAGAACCTGGAATAAATTTTGGTATTGTGTTGTCACGTAAATAACTTGTTTCTTTACGGCTTCAACAACCACACAAGCATAGTAGAGCCCCATGAAAACAAGTCAACATTAGAAAAGGGCAAGTCAATACATAATAATTTGTAACTTCTATCTCATTCCTAGTTCTGTGGTACCTTTTGTGGATGCAGCTCTTCATATGTGGCAGCCAGCCTGTTCCTCTTTTTCTCCATTGCCATCTCTCCTCCTAAATTAAGAAAACAAATATACCAAGCAACTTCGTAACACTGACGTTAAACAGAGCAACTTCTCCCAACACCTCGACGTTGCAATACTTGCAACACAGTTTTTTTTTGCGTTTACGTTCAGGGCCGTAGGGCCCAGCTGGCCCAGCCCTGTCTGTCTGTCTGTCTCTCTCTCTCTTCTCCTCCTCCTCTCCCTCCCCCCCCTCCCCCTCCCTCCCTCCCTCCCTCCCTCCCTCCCTCCCTCCCCCCCCCCCCCCCCCCGCTTCTCGAATAAATATCCTAGCTACGGCACTGCCTACGTTTGTACAAATTTTTAATATACATACCGTGACGGCACAAAAACGACATCGACACTTAATTGCGTTTTATTTACACAAGGCGAGAAGTCTAACTTTTACAGCGTAGGTTGGTGGCACAAAACGTGCCCCTGCGAAGCATGGGCCGCTCGAGCGCTTGAAACATCCCGAGCCACTGCATTTGTGCGCTAGTTTTGGCAATGCTGTCTCCCACGAAATCTTAGCTAAGACGCAGTTTCTAGCAAACTGGTCCTGCAACAAAACGGCGCGACAAGATCATAGAGCTGGGAGCGGACACGTTTTACACTTTTTTTTTTTCGAAATAACTGGCCCTACCTCTTCACAGGTGACGCCGAAATGTGAAACGCGGTATTACAAGGCAAAGACAACTTAAGAAGCTCACCTATTGCCAACAAGTACGCTGGTGCTGCTGCCTTGTTCTTGTCCCATTTGACGAGGTGGTCCTTGTCACGGACAAGATCGATGTATGTTGGGTCACTGCAGAGCCGGCACGACAATTCCTCGTCCACTAGCGTTCTCACAGAATAAACGTCCCATTTGTTGGCGCTTTTCCACTTGATTAAGATATGCGTCATGGTATACAGAGACCGAGAACAAAAATCCGAGGCGAAATGGGTGAACGGCGAAGAAACGTGGTGCAACGGTGCAACCAAATAAACAGAATTGCAGAATGGATAGTACCCACCTTGGCCTGTGCAACTATATTGGGCGGTAGCCTGCGCCACCTATCGACGTTTCCTTGGAAGCGACCGCCCTGATGCAAGAAGGGTTTTGTAACATATTTATGTTGCAGTATTATTACATTTCTAAAGCGTGGGAAAACTTGTTGAGTTTCCAAAGTCCCTGAATTTCGTAAATATAACTTTTTTTTTTAATTTCAGAGCATTTGAACGCTTAAAAAGTGTTATGACCAAGTTCAGTCGGACACTTTCGGCGACTTCGGTCGATCTGGGCACTTTCAGGCTGCGCGTCTGGCAACAGCTTGTTTCAGAAAAGCCAAGCTTAATCCAATATCAAAGCCACAAATGCAGGTTTCGCTGATGCGTGCTTTGCGGTGCTTTGTCCCCGCTTTGCTGCCATTCCGGTGAATCGATTGTGTGTAGTTCTGTAGCTTGACTAGGAATACAGAAATGCCGGGTGAAGCGGTGCCGGGCGATGCGGTGCCGGGTAGTGCGGTGCGGGGTGATGCGGAGCCTCAGAGGAAGCAAAGAAAGCGAAGGAAGCGCTACAAGGAGTACTTGTGGGATCGAAGTTATGAAATGCCGGGGCGCACGAAGCGCAGATTAGACAAGGGAAATGCAGTTGGAAGCGTCGCTGGCGCCAGTGATGCTGCGTCCCCTCCTGCAACCGGAGAGAACTCAGCGGCGTCAAACGACATGCACGGTGCAAATGACGCGATGCAGACGACCCCTTCATGCGACGCCACTACTACAGAATCCTCGAGTGGTGACGAGAACATCCCTCCCACCGCTACTAACGCGGTGCCGAGCACACCACCGAACAGGGACGACGGTGCAGACTCATCGAGCAGCGAGGACGGTGCAGACTCATCGAGCAGCGACGAAAGTGTCCTTCCTGCAGCTAGTGAGACTGGCTCAGTACCGTCAGAAATCAGCGAACTGGTAATAATGGCTCAATCTTGCATAAGAGTAATGCTATATGCACTACGTAGTGCAGCTTCACTAGAAGTTGCTATAGACCGTTCTATGAGGGTCATAGCAGAGAGGGTAAAAGAGAAAAAAAAAATGCTCTCGCCCGCCTGTCGTCTGCTCCGCCGAGTGGGCAGTACCTAGCATCCGGCTGGCGTACAACCTCTGTTTAAAATCGCGTAATTTTGGGAATTTCAAGCACATATGCGCAGATTTTGGTATGCCAGATATCGTGTATTACTATGCTAGATAAAAAAAAGACTAAGAGTCCAATTGCTCTGTTATCTGCGTGCAAATAAAAAAAAAAAGAAGATAGGGAAAACTGTGTCAGACTGGCCGGTCTCTCAAGTGGAAAGTGAATCCAGTGGCTGTACCTTTTTTACCATACAAAGTTCGTACTGGTGTAGGCTTTTAGCGACCATGAGTGGATGTCTGAAATAATAAATACAAACGTGCTCTCCTGCCACAATACACGCAGTAGTTGAGGGTAGTACTGCCGGCTGACTCAACTGCTGTTTAAGTAACAGAAAAAAGATATATCAGTTGATCGTTTACCGAAGTAAAACAACAGAGAGCTCTAGGCTGATTTTGGAGTAGCCATAACTATTCTAATAACGCGAACCACTTCACAACGGCAGCCACGAGTGAGAGTTTGATGTTCCGTACAGCCCGCCGATACAGCCCAAAGATGGAGAATGGCAACCTCCTGTTTTGTCGCCTGCTAGCGGAGTTGGGCGCGTGCTCTCTTTCTCGTTTTACCCCGCCGAACCCGCTGAATTTCCCTGATGTATGGAGAGGGCGCTGCTGTCGAACAAAATGGTGCTGCCCAGAGAGCACTAAATGGATTGGTCTATATGGACTACGCGAAACTCGTTCGGTCTAGTATAAAACAAATTGTCAAATCGTATCTATTGAAACTAGTGTGGCGTAGTGGAAAGGTGTCTACTGCATACGCTGCAAGTCACGGGTTCGAACCATAGTACAAGTCAACTCTTTTTTTTAAGAACAGCATTTTCCAATATTTACGACATTTCTTTTTTACAATTATCACCAAAAAAAAAAAAAGTTTTGGGGGCTGCAATTGAGGAGAGCAGGACTTGGTCCACACATATTTCCACCACCAGTCTATGCGACCCAGCTGAACAATTACATTGGTACCAATTAGGTGTTGACTAAAGCTGTACGCACGACGTCGTGCACCTTGACCGCAAGCGGCTATACGCACAACGCAAAACTTTTTGGTTCTCATATGAAACTGACTGTCAAAACAAGATTTTCGAAGCTGTAGTGTAGCATAGCGGTAATGCATGTGCCTCATTCGCAGCGGACCCGGTTTTTTTTTTTCTCTCCAACGTTTTGTTTTGTTGAGGCATTTGGCGATATTCACATTTCTTTCTTACGATTAACACCGAAAAAAGCTAATGTTTTCGACGAAACTTCGCTTAACAAAATGGCATGGGGCTTCCTTTTTGGAGGTGCATGGCTTGGGTCGCCGGCTGCACGCCGCAAAGCAGCGTGATCGGGGGGGGGGGGGCCTAAGTGGGTTCATAGTTTTGCAATTATGAGCCGCATACTGTTGCCACAAAGCAGCGTGAACACAGTAGGGGGGAGGGAGGTTAACGAGCTCCCAGTGATACACGCACTGTCCGGAATGAGCTCTCCACATCGTGCGTATAGCCACTTCCGGTCAAGGTGCACGACGTCTTGCATATAGCCTTAGTCTTAGGTGTTCGGACAAAAAACCTCGCTAGGGGCCAATTGAGCCATTTAGGTCTTTGATTTCTAATTGGAACCTGATGAGTTTCCAATAGGCCTTTTGTGAAATCCAAGCGCCCCGGCCTGCGCGCGAGGAATTGTTGGAGAGTCTGTCCCTCACCTGGCCGCTCTGCCTTGAAATTGCATTGCCTTGTCGCATGCCTCCTCTTAATACTCTGTTTTTCGGTTTCATTACCTATTCTTATCCATTCCAATTAATTTTTTATTGCTTCTAAGTGTTTCTATTTTCTTCTGCATGCAATATTTCTTGTATATATATAGTATTTGCGTCTTTATTTTGCCTTTTTCGTTGGGAGTGCCGACGGACAACACGCCGCTTTGCGCGTCGTTCCAGGGGTGAGTACTACCGTTGCTACCAATTCCTGTCGTGCTGTTAGCTGTTCATTTTGGTTCATTTGACTCGCGTGCAGTAGAGAGGAGCCGTTTATAAACACCCGCGACGTCCGACCGTCGTATTGCGCGGTCGGACGTCGGATCGGACAGTTTCGTCGTACATGTGTTTCGCGCTTAAGGGCTTGCGCCGCTGCGTGCAATTGTCAGGCGCCGCAGCGTTGGATATGCCGAACGGTGTTACGGTTTCGCAGGCATTCGGACAAATGATTCGCGACGGCAAAGCGATGTGCTGTATCTTAGTCGGCACTGGAAGGCACACGCTACAGTGCAAGTCATCAAAGTAAGCGCGGGCGGCTAAATCGCACCGCACTCAACCACTCACCTCTCGCGTCGCAATTGTCGATTCAGAGCTCTGCCTACCCCAATAACATGTGCGAGGGTGTTCATAAATGGCTCCTCTCGACTGCACGCGCGTCAGATGAACCAAAATGAACAGCTAACAGCGCGACAGGAATCGGTAGCAACGGTAGTACTCACCCAGGGAACGACGTGCGAAGCGGTGTGTTGTCCGTCGGCACTCCCGTTGAAGAAGGCAAAATAAGGACACAAATACTGTATGTATGCAAGAAATATTGTGCGCAGAAGGGAATAGAAACGCTTCGAAGCAATAAAAATACACTGGAATAGATATAATAGATAATGAAATTGAAAAACAGAGGATTAAGGGGAGACAAGGCAATGCGATCTCAAGGCAGAGCAGTCAGACGAGGAACTATCTCTCCCACACTTCCTCATGCACGGGCCGGGGCGCTTGGGAAAATTGCAAATCGTCTATTAGAACCCATTGATCTTTAGCAGGGCCCAGCTGAAAAATCCCATTGGTACCAGCTAAGTTTTGGACAAAAACCCATTAGGAACCAATTTGAACCAGTTAGGTTTTTGGACTTCTGATGGGTTTTCAATTAGAACCCATTAATTTTCATCAGGGGAGATTAAGGAACTGCCATATGACTATGGTTCTTCCTTTTCAAATAAAACCGACAAGTTTTTTAAAAGCATTTCCATGCAAAGATATTGTGAATATATATAGGAAAGCTCTACACATTTCTGGGAAGTAACCAAGAAAGTTGAAACGTATGTCATAAATCGTAATGCTCAAAAGAGGAAGGATATCGCGATGGAGTGCAAGGAGCTCAGCAGTAATTGTAGAAATGCTGTAATATGTAGTAATGCTTTTTTTTCTTTTCCAGGATGACAAGCTCTATCCTGGCTGCCGAATCAGCCAAGGTGAAAGCCTCCTGCTGGTAATGGGCCATAGCCTGCGCCACCATGGTACAAAAGAAGCGACTGAAAGCCTGCTTCAGGTGATTGAAGCACACCTGCCGGAAGGAACGTCGTTTCCAATGTCGAAGTACCTCTTTTATAAGCAGTTTTCAGGGTGTAAAAAGCTAGCTAAGCTTCATTTCTACTGCCCAGACACTATGCTGTATCTTGGTGCTCCTAATGATGAGGACACTGACATCCTCTGTTCTGATTGTGAAAGCAGGCACACAATTTCGAACTTGACAAAAAATGGCACTTTTTTTATTACACTTGACATTGAAAGTCAGTGCCGTGACATCCTAGAGGATCCAAAAAGCTCAGTGTTGCTAAAACCGAAGAAGGTGTCGCTTGATGTTGGGGACATCACATTTAGCAAGGCCTACAATGAGTTGCCCCTGACACCAAGCGACATCAGTTTCACATGGAACACTGATGGTGTACCTCTGTATGAATCATCGAAGTTCAGTGTCTGGCCCCTGCAGCTGCAGGTGAACGAACTACCACAGAAGGAACGAACCAACTCTGTTATGTTAGCTGGGTTATGGTTTGGATCCCGAAAGCCCGACATGAATTGTTTTTTGAAGCCCTTTGTTGAGGAGATCAACCGCCTTGCCTCAGATGGGTTCACATGGACTGCTCCAAGTGGCGACACCATGCACACCCATGTGTTTCCTGGGCCATGTTCAGTGGATACTGTAGCCAGATCCATGGTTATGAACATGACTCAGTTTAATGGAGCATATGGGTGTGCATGGTGCGAACACAAAGGGGAAGTTGTTGTGAAAGGAAAAGGCCATTGCCGCGTGTACCCAGTCTCAAGTAATGAGACTATGAGAACGCACGCATCTTTTCAGATGAATGCAGAGAAAGCAGAGCGCAATGCCACACCATGCCGTGGCATTAAAGGCGTGTCTGTTCTCCTGCTCCTAGCTTTTTTTAAGTTTCCTACAGGCTTCGTAGTCGACTACATGCATGCTGTGTGTTCAGGGTTTGTGAAGTACACGACATGCATGTGGTTCGACTGCAAGTCAGCGTTCCCATTTAGCATGGGAGGTAAGATCTCTGTCGTTGACAGTAGGTTGCTGAGCCTTCAACCAATTCATGAGATGTCAAGGCTCCCTCGTTCTTTGGTGCACAGGCGGTACTGGAAGTCCTCGGAATGGCGCAATTGGTTGCTGTATTTTTCTCCAGTTGTTCTTAGGGGACTTCTTCCACCTGTGTACTACAAGAACTGGGTACAGTTTGTTTATTTAATGCATTTTCTTTTGAAGGAATCCATACCTTTAGATGAGCTTCGAAGTGTTGCGAAACAAATGAAACTTTTTCTAAAAGAATATGAAAAACTGTATGGCAAAGAACACATCACATACAATGCACACCTTCTTTTGCCTCTTGTTGACTCTGTAAGAGAATGGGGTCCGTTGTGGAACTATTCAGCCTATTCATTTGAAAACATGAACGGTTCCATTGTCAAGCTTGTCAACGGTACACGGTATGCACACTGGCAGATTGTGGAGAAGTACCTTATTATGTCAGCTCTGCCAAAGCTATGTAGCCGTAGCACTTTTTTTTCTCAATCGTCTGCTGGTCATTTAATGACAACATTGATCAAACACTATAAGTTGAAGAAATTCTGTACATGCCTGTCTGGCTGTGTCTTTTATGGCAAATCTGAGGTATCTCCTGAAGGCATCTCCTTCAGTAAGGTTAGAATGAACGGAGTCCTGTTTTGTGTTGAGCGGCTGGACAAGTCTCGTCGGCTGAACTCTTACGTAGAGGCAGTGTGTGATGATGGAAGCCATGTTTTGGGAAGAATTGTGTCTATTTTTTCGAGAACGCAGGGTTGTCACATGTCTGATCAATCTGAAAGCTCTGTATTATTTTATGTTCAGGAGCTGAGATGTCAATCGGTGCTTATGGATCTCCCTATGATGACCAGAAACTTTTCTTGCGTGCAATTGACCAATCGTGTTGTGAAGGCAAATGCATTCTCAGCCAAGAAGTGTGTTGCCCTTAAAGTCGAAGGAAGTCTGTTTTTATGTTGTGTTGATCAGACATACATGTTTGAGGCTGTTTAAATCATAATAGTAATGATTTTTAGGGGGACAAGACAGAGAGCTGTGTAAAGCTGCATGACTGTGCTCCTGCCCCCCGTACTACCCATTTTCACCTCTAATGCAGGAAATGTAGGCGGGACGCTACATCCCTACAACACTACTCGTAAGGCGATATCTCGAATGGACGGCTGTATTTTTGGAAAAAGAGGTCGAGATTGAACCAGGTCGATGAGGCGTGTGATATGAAGATACCTAGTTTCCTCCTCTCTTCGCTTCGCTCCCTCAAGGCGGCGACGTGGAAAAGACGCAAGGCTGTTCTCTCTCCTTCTCGGAGAAACATGACGTAAACATTTCTGTCAAATGTGCCTCATTTTTTTTTTTTAAATATACGGTCATCCGTTCGAGATATCGCTGTATGAGTGATGTTCTGATGCTAGTAGCATCCCGCTGCACGCTTTTGCCGCTTGTTTTGTGGAATGGGGATTTTGGTTCAGCATCCCTTTAAGAGTGTTACAAAGTTCCCTTTCAAGTGGTGAACCAAAATGCTGGCTTGTGCATTTAAGATCAGTTATTCACATGGTTTAGTGTGCTTAAATGTATGTCGCAAAAATTTGATGAATATGAACCTGTAAAAATAATCCTGATCCGGGGATATTTGAAAAAAACTTAAAATTTGGGTACTCCCAGTTGTAAAAGCCCGACCGGTTTTCATTATTTTCGGAGAGTGTTTGGCAATGCACATGTCTTTGTTCATAGCCTTGTAAAATAAAGTGTTTTGTCCCCTTGTCAGTAAAATAAGATAGCCTACCTGAGTGGGAAGGCCCTGCAGCTCTGCTCGGGACCTTCTCTCCACACACATCACTTTCCTAGACGTTCTTTCTCCAGCATTCTTTTTTGAAAAATAAACATTTCCACACATTCTCTTGTCGTCCGCATTGACTATAAGGATTCAAAATTGTCAGAATTAGACACCTTTTGTTACCCAAAATGAGTGGTGTCGTGGTCAATGTATGAGCATGAGTTTAATGGTACGGAATTTATTTTGTCATGATAACCCAGCAATGTTTGAGTGTGGTGAACATATGATTCTTAGTATTTAAAAAGTGCAACAAGATAGGGACAAGGAAGAAAGACAAGAAACAGTCCAACTTACAATTCTTTTTTTTTTTTGGCGCGCAGCTCTCAGGCGCTTGTTTCTGGCTTGAGTGGCGTGGCGTAACCGCGCTGGGCATTATGAGCGAATTTAGCGGGTAATATTCCCTGCTAAATTTACCGGAAAAGGTTCCCCGCTAAATTTGGCGGGGAACTTTTCCCTGCCTTTTTTAGCGAAAAAAAAGTAACCTCTAAATTTGGCGGAGAAAATTTTCCACTAAATTTGGCAGCGAAACTTTTTATGCCGAATTCTGTGGAAAAAAGTTCCCCGCTAAATTTAGCGGGAGAAATTTCCCCCCACAATTCAGCAGAAAACTTTTCCTGCTATATTTGGCAGAAATATTTGCCCGTTAAATTTAGTGGAAAAACTTTCCCCACCAAATTTAGTGGAAAAATTTCCCGCTAAATTTAGCAAGGAAAATTTTCCGCTGAATTTGGCAGGGAACTTTTCCATGCCATTTTTAGTGGAAAAAAGTTCCCCAGTAACTTTAGTGGGAGAAATCTCCCTACTAAATATGGCAGAAAAATTTCCCTGCTAAATTTGGCGGAGAAAATTTTCCACTAAATTTGGCAGGGAAACTTTTCCCACCAAATTTAGGCGGAAAAAGTTCCCTGCTAACTTTAGCGGGAGAAATTTCCCTGGTAAATTTAGCGGGAAAAATTTCCCTGCTAAATTTAGCGGAAAAATTTCCCCGTTAAATTCAGCGAAAAAATTTCCCTGCTAAAAACGTGTCTCTAGATATCAATGTAACATATTGATGCGGTGCGCTTAATTAACAACTCTTTAACTCAGACACCTCACTACGCCTAACAAAAATACCCGGCATCACTTTATTAATCTACCGATCTATAGCTCACACCACAGAGAGGCAATAGGATGTCCACAGACACACAAGGACCATAGCATGGAAATAGAAAGGAAAAAGAAAACTTTTTGTTTCGCGGAGATCCCTGTAGCGCTTTTGTGGCCGTTCTATGGCAAACCAGCGATCCATACAGAGTCCAAGAACTGTCTACAGGAATCCATAGGATGGACAAAGGGGAAATAGAACGGCAAAACAATGGACATAGGACGTCCACACACATTTTTGTAGGGGTGCGAAGAGCGCGTGCGCCAAACTTGTACGCACAGTTGTGTTGACACGCCGTCAATCGCAGTCAGGAGCCAATGAGAACGCGCTATCGTCGCTAGTGGCTCACCAATAGTAAGCGAAATCCAAGGCAGCATGGCGGCGCACAGCGACATGTTCGAAGCGTCGAAGTGTTCGTTCGATCTTGGGACAATTTCGCCGGCTTCTCCGACGTTTTGTCAAGCTTGAACCATCGCAGCCTAGGAAAATACACTCCCCACCGCTCCCCAAACGAAAAAGTAAGTTCTGCGGGCGGAGAACCGGATACGTCTCGCCGAGTCGGCCGAGTGGCGCGAGCGGACACGTCACCCTCCTCTCCTCTCTTGGCTTCTGATTGGTCGAACGCACCGCAACGCTTCGGAAAGTTGAGCGAGTCTCTACTCCCTTGCGTCGCGCTACGGAGCGTTGCGGGTAGGCGCGCGTCCCACCGCAAGCGACCGCTCCTGGGCGCAAGGACGCCGCAACGCACTCAAACGCGTTCAAACGCGAATGTGCGTATGGGCCTTTATACTTGAGCAAAAAGACCTGCTAAGAACAATCGCATGATTGTTTCTTGAACTAATGGCTCTATTTTTCGTTCCAATCGGCCATTTCCATCGAGCGCTCGAAGAGCAGCTGTCGGAGAGTGCAATACGTCTCTGTAGATCATGCGATTTCAGCGCGCTCATGACGACATGTTAACCTTCACAGGCAAAACAATGGGGCAGCTGACGCAGTTCTGAGCTCCGCCAGATGGTAATGTGAACGCGTTTCACTTGGCATTTCCGGATGCCTTTTCTCCGCTTTCCACAGGAGTTCAATAGGTTCGGGAGAAAAGTGAAATCTGGTTTGGCAGCGTTCGATTGGGAGTGCGCCCGCGCAGCTTGCCGCTCTACTTCCGCGGAGCGATTCTGCTTTGATGAGAAGGGAAGCGCAACGACATTCGATTTATTCGTTATTAATACACATTTTATGTTATTTCGTGATTTTAACAAATGCTGGGTGTTTTCGTGGTGTGTCCAGAACGCGCGTGATATTTATACAATGAAATATACAATTTTGTTGCAGTTCCTCTTTAGGGGTATTAACTATGGAGACAAACCCCTCCCTTTGCTTTCCGGGATGCGCATCACGTGGTAACAACCTCACGCCTTTGTGTTGAGCCACGCTGAAGGAATCGTCACATATGGATGGTAGAGCTTTTTCCTGGTGCTTCACAAACAGTCCCCTCCTGACTAGGGATCTCTTCGCACTTGGCGGTATTTTGTACGCGTTTTCGGCAACTTTACAGGTTTTTTTCTGCGGGATACTGCCGGTGGCATCGGTACTTCCTAACGTGTTGTAGCTTGGCTTTTACAACAGGTATACACAAATATCGAGGTTGTTATGAAATGGGAAGCCGAAATAACAGAACCGGCAGAAATAAAACGAGGACTTGGGCATGGTGTTCTCCTATCACCTCTAAATTTTATGACATTCCAGAGTAAAATTAAAAACAAATGAGGAGAGTGAAGTTTAGGCCTTGATCGGTCATATATGTAGTGAGAAAGAAAAGTACACCAACTTATACCAGAAATGTTTTAAGCAGACGACACTGTACTGTTAGCAGGTAGCTGAGATGTGTTAAGATACGAAAAGAGGAAGGAGACTCCTTGGGCCTGAAATTCAGTAGCGTCAAGTTAGGGTTGATAGTTTATAACGGTGAGAAGAGGGACCCACTGAAAACCCAAGGCGTTCTCAAAGAACACTTAGAGAAGTACAAATACTTAAGATTATGGATGAATGAGACAGAACCATACTTTGAAGAACAGGAATAAAATATGCTGAAGAAGAGAAAACGGTATGACGGAATTTTGAAGCATATGCCACTACTGAATTATACTAGATATGAAGCTGTTAGGGGAATAGAGAAAGGAGCCATGGTTCCAGGGTTCTTTTTTAGGAATGCGGTATTATGCATAAAACAAAATGCACCAAATGAAGGAGTACAATAATACATGGGCTAGGCATTTTTCCATGTTAGAGAGGCGATGGGTTGGTTGATATTTGAACAAAGACTAGACAAAATTGAAGATATACGATGGACTAAGAAGGTATATAAGCATCTATACATAAAAAAATTGAAAACCAAATGGAAATACCGAACTCGAAAACTGAAATTCGAATACCAAGATTCAAGTGGTGGCGCAGATCAGACTACCTTTGTGAAAAATTAAGTAAAAAAGGCGAGAGAAAGAAAATGGAGCAAAGAATACTGGGAAAATCAGTTTTAACAATGCAGAGGGGACAAAAAGTGGAAACGAGGAAAGAATATTGGAATGATGATTCACCAGGGAGCTTGTTGTTATTCGAGTCTAGAACGGGAGTATTGCGAACTAGAACATAGGGGCTAAAATATGAGGAAATGAATACCCGCTGTGCGGTATGCCAAGAGAGAGACGAGACAATTGAACATGTGGTGTTGAGGTATACAGGGCTTTCTGACAGCCGTCTTGGAAAGGTGACAGATTTAGCCGGAGCGCTGGGGTTTGCAGACGAGACTGGAAAATGGTTGATAAGTGAATTTTATTACCAAAGAGGAGATTGTAACACTGGTGGAAATTATATACAGAGAATTTAATCACGCACAACTAACTAACAAAGCTCGGGGTAGGCGGGATAGAGAAAAATTGAGACTCCCTCTACCATGACAGGCCCAAAGTCCTCACCCTGTCTTCCAGTGGGCCCTGTGCCGTGGTAACGCCGATTAGGCTTTGTCAGATGAAAGTTGACGACGCCTCTGACAGGGGGCAAGGGGGGGGGGGGGGGTTGATGTTTTTAGTTTTTTGGTCTAGTCCCCCCTAAGTCATCCTGCTGATAGCCCACACGGCCCGGGGGTAGTTACGAAATTGAAGAGGGTAAGCAAAGTGGCGAATAAATGAAATTATACTTTTGGTTCTTGATTTCTAGGCTAAGTGCCCCAATCTACTCCCTATTGTCGTTTGAGCCAATCGGAGGAATTGTTAATATTCATAAATTCCCTCCTCATGCCGCACTTCATACCACATTCAGCATGTTACTACCCGTGCTAACTGCATGTTGGGCTACTTAAAAAGCAACTTTTCATTGGCACCTATTTCACTGAAATTGATCCTTTAAAAAACATTATTCAGGCCTAAATTAGAATATGCAGCCTCCATCTGGGATCCCGGCCACGATACTCTAATCACTGCATTGGAATCCATTCAGAATAGGTCAGCCCGTTTCATTCTTTCCAACTAGCATCGTACTGCTAGTGTCACATCAATGAAAAATAGTTTATGTTTACCACTTCTCTCCTTGCGACGTAAAATTTCACGCCTATGTCTATTTCATAAAATGTATTTTTATAAGCCTCTCCTACGCAATCGGATGATTACTCCCCCCTCTTACATTTCATCCCGTCTTGACCATCAGCATAAAGTTAGAGTTCCAATTTCGTTTACCACAACATTTCAATCTTCTTTTTTATCCCGCACAGCCGAGGAATGGAACCACCTCCCCGGTTCGATTGCTACTATAACTGATACTAACCTGCTTAGAAATTCCATCACTAGTTATTTTAGCAGAGACCCATGACCTATTATTATTATTTTTCTTTGTTTGTTGTGTATTTTATATTGTTGACTTGTTACTTAAATTACTATCTTTGTTTCATGTATGTGGTCTCCCTCTCTGTAATGTCTTCGGGCCCTGAGGGTACTTTCAATAAATAAATAAATAAACTGGTTTGGAGTTCCACATTGTGTATGTTGCACTCACCCATTGAAGATGCATCTTTTTTTAGCAGTAATGAGTTTGTCGACTTTTGCATATAACACAACTGCTCTCATAATCGCGTATGGCCGTATCATGCACGCTTTCATATTTTGTACTCTCGTAACCGCGCACCGAGCCGTTATGACGATAGTGCGACCACCATAAATGCGTCTGCTAACACTGGCATTCCTCTCGGCAACCGGCCGTTCCTCTGAATGTTAGAGTCGGGGAGGGAGTCCCGATGGTTCAACACCGCTCGGACAACAAGGCCGTAGTCCTCAGAGTTTTGCGTAGCCACCGAAGGCCAACTGTGGACAAATATTGAAAGAGAGTGCTGCCTCGGCTTCGAGTCAAGTTTGTGCCGAATGTTGACGCAATCATCGTGTCCAATCTGTGCCGAGCGTTGGCCTTCGCACACTACAACTTTTCTTTCAGCACTATGGCTTACTTATCTAGGAGGTGTTGGCTAGTCTCTCCGATGATTGATGTCACGCCCATAGCTCCCGAGGAAGCCTCCTTGTGCGAATACCCCTTTAGGAGAAGTGTGCTTCTGAGGAATGCTTTTACGTCAGGTGTTTTTACGGGTCGTGTTTCAGGCGAGAAAATATACCCGAGAAGTGCGTTTAGGTTACTATGCTGTTATCGAACCTGGTTCTGGAATTGCTTCTTTTGACCGAGATACTGGGTTTTGTTTTATGGTACTGTATTATCCGGAATTTGCGATGACGGCCCCCCGATACGTGTAGAATGTTGGAATGTTTGTGCAGTCTCAAAATTTCCCAGACTTGGTAAAGACGATAGAGATGTACATTCCATTCCTAGCAGTGGGTTGACGGGCATCTGTGACGAAGAGGGAGAAATTAAATCTGTGGGTGACGTAGGATGGTAACTAACAACCGGCTTTGGAGACGTCTATATCAAATTTATGACCACGCCGAGAGGGAATTGTGTGTACCCAAACAGCGAAAACGTAGAGTCGCGGGCGTCACTTGACGGAGTAATTTGGAGAGGCGCCGGATTTCGCCAAGTGGTATCTCTTACAACTGACGCTCTAAAAACCCGAAAACGAAGTTTGCAGCATTATCCTAATCAAGAATTGGCGCAGCATATTTGTGGGTTCTTAGTTTACCAACGTTATAAAAGAACGGTTGCCGACGCTCTATAGTATATATTATAATGGAACAATAGCTGCAAGACGATGAGTAACGTCCATTCTAGCTTTACTCGAAAAAAATTAAAAAGAGGAACATCTAGGTATAAATAAATAAAGTCGCATTCAAGAGACAAATATTAAATATCTAGCGTTCACACTTTCATCTAGTTGCACATGAAATGCGCATATAGACGGCGTTCCTTAATAGCCATGCAAGCAATTGCAATTATGCGCAGAAAGTTTAAGACATTTATCCAAACCCTTCTACCGCTTGCTTCTCTTGCCCATTTACTGCCAGTGTTATGCGCACAGCGTGCGCAGCATCGGAAGACTTTTTAGAGGTATAATATTTATTATGAAACCTTTTAGGAGAATGCGAAATCCTGCTGCTCTTTTGCCCGGGCAAGGTACAAACGCAACAAGATATGATAGCAGTTCTTAGCACTCCAATTGAATACTTACATGTGAAAGAGTTTGCATAGTATCATACTAAAGTACAAATAGCGCTAGGACAAGGACAGACGAAGAAGTGGACAGGACCGGCGCTAACTCACAACTGACGGTTTTATGTACAACGTTAAAGAAGAAGGTGAAGGAAGTGTCTGGAGTTGAAAAACGAAGAAAGAAGTATATTTCTAGCTTGGGCCCTCTAAGAAGATTGTTAGACTAAAAAGGCTAAAGCACAGTAGACCAAAACTAAAATATTAAAATTAAACAAATGTAATGATTTTGAAGTATATATGATACAATTCTGAAGGCTTAGAAAATAACCCCTAGGCCGTGGGAGACAAAATAAGAATAAAAAATGAATAAAAATGAATAGAAAATTAAGGAGTCGTCGTTCATAGGCCGCCGATCAGTGCCTCGCACAGCCTAGGGTGCCTTCATGTGCGCTTTGCTTAGGGTGGTGGCATCTCGCCATTTTGTCCCACACGTTTATTTTTATTTTTTGTTCAGAAGCGCGTGAAAGAGCGTGCCCCAGCACGCGTTCGTGGCGCTGGCTGTGCTATGGCGACATTCTGTTTTCGTCGATTTCTTTGTATTTTCCTTGTGAGCACGTGCTGTCGGCATCGGGTACTACAAAGGCTGGCATCACCCTAAACAGAAGGACATTAAGGCACCCTAGCACAGCCTATTTTCCTTTTTGCATCCAACAGGTACCACAGCCAAAGCTATACCGGCGCGAACGCAAAGACCCACGCGGTGCACCACCTCACGCGCTCGCGTGCAAACGTGATTATGTATAGTGGTTCAAGTACTGAACATTTTTGTCAGTTAACGCCAAAGATGGTGCGGAGAGGAATTTTTTTTCATTGGCTTGTATGGTCTGTGCTTCAAAGATTTCCCTCTTCCTCTTGTCTTTAAAACGTCTGATCACTTTTGTGTCCAAAAGCAAACGTGTGCAGGAGCAATCTCGCACACGCATAGCTAAATGTCCAGAAGCTGTTGACTACAAGGTCAGAGCATGTTCTCTCAGTCGCGTATTTATGCAGCGTCCAGTCTGTCCTATATACACTTTCCCACATGTGAAAGGGATTTCATACACCACTCCGCTGTTGCAGTAGACATACCGGTGTGTGTGGTTTATGTCGCTTTCATGATGTTTTTGCTTCACATTGTTGACTTTTGGGCACATTCGTCTTAACTTATCCGGTGCCGATATGACAACTTGGACATCAAACGTGGATGCTACCTTCTTCATGTTGTGGGAAATCTTGTGGATGTAAGGCGCCACAGCCGGACAGTGTCTCTTCTCTTTGATTTTTTCTCTTCTTTTGTTATTTCTCAATAACTTTTCAGCGATGTCAGTCAAAATTGGAAAAGGGTAAACCGAAGCTTTCAAACGAGCCACTTGTAATTCGAAGCTTGATTTTGCTCTCTGCTCACATTACTTGTTTAACGCCATGCTTAAACAATTAAACGCTATGCCTCGCTTTGCAAGTTTGGAATGGGATGAGTCATAGCGCAATAGCCGTTTTTTAGAACGTGGGAGGTACATCCAGCAGGTCTGGTTCTTGTTGAAAGTAATCTGCAGTTCTAAAAACTGTAGGATGCCGTCCGTTCGTACCTCAATGGTAAAGATGAGCTGTTCAGCTTGTTCCGGAAATGTGGCACGCACACTGTCGATAGGATGACTGTCACATTCATCGGGACGAAAAGGGAGGAAGACCAGGTAATCGTCGACATATCGAAAGATACGCGAGACTCGGTTGGTTGATATATTCTTAGCAATAGCCTGATCACAGTGTGACAGATAAACGTCGCATAAAACAGGTGCAACGCAGGAACCTATGCCGATTCCTCTCTTCTGTAAGTAGAATTTCCATTGAAGGAGACTGCAGTGGAACAGAGGTAGAATCTCAGGAGTTCTAAGAATGCCTCTACTGATGTTCCGCAGTTGTTCTGAAAATTAACCCTCCCGTTGGCATCAATGCAATCGCTTACTGCTGCATACAGTTTATCATGGGGAATAGAATAAAACAAATATTCCACGCCCAACGAAAACCTCAATCTCACTCTCGTGGGATTTTCTTTTAAATGCTTGATTACCTCTTCAGAGTTGGGAGTTAGAAAAGGATCACACAGCTTGAGGGTAGACAGATGACGCAGAAGAAATCGAGACATGTTCCCCTGCCAGCTTCCTTTCTCAGTAACTACTACACGGAACCGGCACGCTGGCTCGTGTCTTGGCAGCGAAGAAAATCTCTAGCTGGTCTTTTAATTATGTGGCATATTGATTCCTGAATTGTGTTAGGTCAAGTCTGCGGCACAGTTCAATAGATTTGGTCTTCACTTTCCTTGCATTGAACTCCTTCATATGTTTGAGTTCTTGTCAATGGCTGTTTTAGCCTTTTCTAGGTAAATGTCCTTAGGTGCTACTACGAATCCCCCTTCTTTGTCAGAGATGATGAGGTTTAAATTATTGCACTTGAAATAATCGACAACCTTTTGGATGCTGGTTGTATTTTCAGTTTTTGGACGTGTTCGTGAAACCACCTCGACGCATTCATTGATGCATCGGGCTCTGTCCGCCTCAGTAACCTTGTCCGCGATATCATGAATAATACCCAACATCTGCACTCCCTGTCTCTTTGGTTCAGTGCAGTACTTGGGACCTTTCTTCAAGTACTTTAGAGAGCCTGTCCGGAAGAATAGCATCCCCCAATAGCGTAATATGTTCACTTTGATTTTATTTAGGTGTGAACGAAGACGCTTAAAACCCGGAAGGTAGGATTGCCAAAGAAATTTGGTCATGCTACTTACTGTGTGTAAATAGCTGGAGTATCTTAGAGCATGGCCACCGTTGGGGCTCGCAGAGCCAGCCAGTACACTAAGGCATGTCCCTGTAGGAGCGCATTTTCCTCCACAGCTCAGAGCGCATGATCTCGCTGATCCGTGTGGCGTGCTGCAGTGTTTAATTGTTTAAGCATGGCGTTAAGCAAGTCACTTGAGCACAGAGCAAAATCAAGCTTCGAATTACAAGTGACTCGTTTGAAAGCTTCGGGTTACCCCTTTCCAGTTCTGACTGACATCGCCGAAAATTTATTGACAAATAACAAAAAAAGAGAAAAAATCAAAGAGAAGAGACGCCGTCCGACTGTGGTGCCTTACATCCACAATATTTCCCACAACATGAACAAGATAGTAACCACGATTGTTGTCCAAGTCGTCATATCGGCACCGGATAAATTAAAACGAATGTGTCCCAAAATCAACAAGTCATGCAACAACATCATGAATGCCACATAAACCGCAAACACCGGTGTGTCAACTGCAACAGCGGAGTGGTGTATGAAATCCCTTTCACATGTGGGAAAGTGTATACAGGACAGACTGGACGCTGCATAAATACATGACTGAGAGAACATGCTCTGACCTTGAAGTCAACAGCTTCTGGACATTTAGCTATGCATGTAGAAGATTTCTCTTGCACACCTTTGCTTTCAGACACAAAAGTGATCAGACGTTTTAAAGCAGGGACTCAAACCGAAAAATATAACGTTTCGGTTACGGTTACGGTTACCGCTTCCTGTTGATAACGGTTTCGTTTCGGTTTTTTACGGTTTTAATTTTTACGGTTTCGGTTACCGGTTACACGTTCATAAAAACCGGTTTATTTCGGTTTTTCCAATAATTTGTCTAATTGAAATGCTAGACAGACATTTTAGAAAAAACTGTTTAAAGCAGCCTCAGATATCCAATAACGTGAAATACAAGGAACCTAGAAACGTCTTAATACTTCTAATTGGTCAGAAGTTGTACACGTTCCTAGCTCCAACTCTTGTTCACTACATCTACTTACATTATTTAGTTTGATGCCCGAGCATACATGTTACTTCTAGTACTCGGGGATCATCGCGTTCTATATATTAAAATTAAAATAAACACCGCTACTCTGTTGTTTGGCACCATTTATAAACAATTACCCTAAGAAAGTTCCCACTTGATGCTGGAAGAACCATTCGCACTTTCTCGTCGCTACAGTTGATTTCAACCTCATACATGCAGGCGAGTCTTCGCTTCACTGAAGGAAGGAACAGAACTACAGCCATCCACTAGTAAAATACTGCTAAGTGGAATGAAGTAATAAAATTGAGAGCTGGGCTGGGCGGGCCGTGAGGCAAGAAGCCTTCGTGCAGCGAATGGAAAGTCCGCCGTAGTCGGGCGGCCCGTGAAAACTACTTGCCTCACTAAACACTGCCCAGTCGACTTCAGGTGCCTGCTGGGTCGAGTGGACTGGCGGTGTAGGTCCCGTCGCTTTTGACTTGTAGGCAGTGCTACCCAGGTCCGACTGAGAGTCTTCGACGACGCTTTGTTTGTCTGTAGTGTGTCCCTTTGTGTTGGTGTGGTTTTCCTCCTTGCCATCCTACGTGTCGAATGAGCCGTCATCGGCGTGGGGCTCAATGACTGTCGGTCCTGCTGAGCCACTCCAGGATTCGCTCGGTGGCGGTGGTTGTCGAGTCGGGATCCATTGGGTCGTTTTTTTCGATCCAAGATCAAGCTCGGGCACGGTCGGCCGAGACGCCAGCCTCGCAAAGAGCATGGGCGAGAATGTCCTCGACAGGAAAAACGCACAGGAGCGTCGAGGAGACGACTGTGCCGTCGATGACGGCACTGGTGGGTTTCGAAGACTCAGCGTAGCTGCCGGACTCACGATTAGGGGGCCTCTTCGACTTGGTGTCTGGGCGGTAGCTGGTGTGCGCGGGAGCACGAGGCGTGTGGCGTCCGCGTCGAGGCTGGTTGGGTAGCTGGTCGGGGAGCTCTCTGAAAACCTCAGACTCGAATCCTCGACGTCTGGGATAGGACTGCCGTCCTACAGTTCCCTCTCGCGACGACGTGGAAGAGTTCCAGTCTATCGAAAATGAGGTGCTGGTGTTCGGCGAGCATGTCATCCCAGTAGAACCGATGGCGGGGGAGATGCCTGATCTCATGGACATCTCTCGTGGAGAAACTTATGGTGTCCTGGGCGAGGTCGCTCAGAATGTCGTAGGCATGACGGACCCTCGCTCCGGCATGGGTGGTGGGGGCTCTATCAGAGGTAGTTGGATTGCGCTGGTGGCTCTGGTAGAAATGATTCTCGTAGAAGCCATACCTCCGGCGGTGGCAGGGGGAGGCCTCCGGCGATGCTGGAAGCGATCTCTCGGCGCGTCTGTGGACGTTCGAGCTCACCGTGCCGACGTTCGAATAGCTCGCGTTCACAGTTTTGCGAGAGAGACTGTTGAGACTGCTGGCCGTGCGGGGCGAGATTGGCCAGGCCATCGACGATTGGAAGCAGGGCAGCTCCCAAGGTTCAGGCGAAGGAGGCAGAAATTGCATCCCATGTCTGTTGGACGAGAGTGGCGCGTTGGCGCGTTTGACGAGGAGGCACCCTTCTCCTTGGCTTTTTCTTTTGTAATGTTGAGAAGCTGAGAGGCGTGGCAGTGCCGGCGACGGTAAAGCCCCTCTATCCTGGGAAAAGTGGCGCCGTTCATTGTTGTTAAATGCTCGAGGCACGTGCGACGCGCTACTTCTGGGAAATTCATGCCGTCTGAAATAGCTAAGTGTTGCGCTGTGCCGCCATGATCTTCCCAAGGGCTGCACGTTGCACGTGCCTTGTGCATCGACGAACATTGCGCTACTTTTGAAACATGAAGGGGCTTTAGGCGGCGGGTGCCACTCGGTTTGAAGAAGGGTCTCGGCGCGGGAAGGAAAAGAAAAAAACTCGGACACCCTTCTGACGTTTCCTCGCTCCTTCCACCACTCTCAGCCCGAGCATATATATATATATATATATTGTATATATAATACAAAACGCCAATGTCAAACCCCTGACTTTTTTTTTTTCTTTCTGTGTTGTTTCAAAATCGTCACTCGCGACACGTTTCACACTAAATAAACAACATAAACATTATTAATGAACAGCAGGGCCCATTAAAGCCCCTTCATGTTTCAAAAGTAGCGCAAAGTGCGTCGCTGCACGAGGCACGTGCAACGTGCATCCCTTGGGAAGGTCATGGCGGCACAGCGCAGCACTGAGCTAGATTTCAGACGCCATGTTCTTTCCAGAAGTGGCGCGCTGAACGTGTCTCGCGCGTTTCCACAACAATGAAGGCGCCACTTTTCCCAGGATACAGGGGCTTTAGGGCCCGTTTGCTCGAAGCGCTAACCGCGGCTAAAGTTAGCCGCAGTACCTAGGAGAGCGATTCTGAGATCATGTGACAGGGATCAGTAAGGATGCGGGAAAACATGGCGGTGCCCCGCAAAGTGAGCGCCGCTCGCTTCGGAACTAATATGTCGTTGTAGCTGCAATATCGCGCGCGTTAGTCAGTAACTAATGGTGCAGGAGGCTTTCGCTTTGCCTTACCTCACTTAAATCGCAAAGCATGAGCAATGACCTCGCCGCATTTTTTAGATAGTATTTCGATTCTGGCCATTCTTAAGCCTAAATGAACACGATAATTGTCGGCATGCAGGGAAACGTCTTTGGAAAGTGGATTGCCTTGACTCAATCGGCCTTGTATTGATAGCACACAAATTTCCCAAGCACCGAGGTGCATGTTACGAGTGTAGTTGCAGGCATTGCGCGTGCTGGCGTATGCAGTAGTAAAGGTGCGTTTATACTCCAACGTAACGTCGACGGGCGCACGCGCCCGACCTCGTTGCGTTACGTTGCTGCAAAGGGAGCGTCTATACTCCGACGACAGTCGAACGTAACGCAACGTAGCGCGCCTCGGCGACCGTCGGCGAAGGTTTCGCCGAGGTAGGCCCTGCTCGAATCTCGGCGTCGGCTGGCGGCGGTCGTTACCCAGAAACCTTTGCGCGAGCAACTGGTAGGGAGAAATCAAAATGGCGCACGGCGGTAGCCAGATGAGCCAGAGCAGTAGCGAAATGGACTTGCCAACAAGTGATGCCGAGCGTCTCATTGAGGCAGTCAGAAGTCGCCCTAGCCTTTACGACCTTGGCTGCATTGATTACCGGGACAAGCTCAGGAAGGAGAACGGATGGGAGTCCGGTGACCACAATTTGCGGCATGAAGAGCGATAAGTTGACACTTTGCATGTCCATGTCTCCTCCGCCTGTAGAACTCGCCGAAATGAATTAAATTATATCTTCGCTTACGCGAGTGAAGTTGTGAGTACGAGAGGTCTGTACGGGCCGATATTTAGAAGCCCGTCTCAGCCCGGCCCGCTGTCTCTTGCGTGCGGACCAGCCCGCGGTCCGCTATCTATTTCCGACAGCCGGCCCGGCCCGGCCCGGCCCGGCACTCATTTTCACCGGCCCGCTGAGGCCCGCCTTATTTTGGCCCAGTATGAATAGCCCACGAAATGCGCGGCATGGCAGCTCGCTTGTCACTGCTACATATATGCTTATTACGGAACCGATAGTCAATGCTCTAAGCATCCTTTATATTATTTTTGCTGCTATTTTCAGTCGGACGACCAAACCCGCGCGGAAAGGACGGAAAACAAAATTGACAAGCAGCAGTAAACAACACCATGTGACAAAGTTTAAAAAGAATGAAAACGTTGCGACGGGTTTGGACAAAAGACGGACAGAGTTTTAAATTGCCCACTCCCAATGCGTACGACCGAAAAAAAAAAAGAAAGAAGTCCCCGTCTTTTGCGGTGGTTTGCGAGAAATAGTTTAGGAAAAGCACCCCTCGGGGGAATCCCTTCACCCATATTGTGGATGCACGCACTCGTTCGTACAGATGGTTTACGACGGCGAGGCGCGTATGTGTGCGTGTTGAGGGGGGGAAGCGATGGTACGGTGGTGGCGGCGCCGGTGACGAAAAGGAACGCCGCCGCTAGTGTTCTGGAAGAGTATTTGCTGCACACACACACCGAACCCTACAAAAACATACACGCACATACACAAGCTTTCAGCCTTTGGGCTTCCCGCTCCGTGATCCCTCTTCCCAACCCCGCTTGTCGAAGATGTCGCGCACATACATCGTACGCCTCCTCCGGCGCTGTATTCGACGCCACAGGAGCACAGCTGCTGTTTTTTTTTTTCTTTGTTTGAGCGTCTACGTTCATGTTGACAGCAGATCTAAACAAGAGGAACAAGGACTCGCGGGCTCGCTTCGAACGGCGACAAACCGAGGAACCGGAAATGGTAACGCGATTGCCCTGGTTGCCATAACGACGCGCATGCGTAGCAAGGACGAGCGCGTCGAGGCTCGCTAGCCTCGCTAGTCTGCGCCGGAGTATAGACACTATTGACAATTCCTTCCGCAGCGTGACGCAGCGTGGCGAAGTGGACGACGAACATCGTTTTGCGCCGGCGAACATTAGGTTCGCCGACGTTGGAGTATAAACGCACCTTAATATACCCGTTGCTCTGGGCAGGGGGCGCGAGCGCGTCCGGAAGACTTACGCAAGACGCGACCAAGTTTTGCTGGCTGCATCATCCGTGTGGCGCTGTAACGTTCGATTTTGCACGTGCCACGTTCGAATACAAGCCGCTGTCAGCATCTGTAGATGTGCGGTAACAAAACGTCTAAAAAAAGTTTTAAAAAAAGAACAGAATTATGCTGGTTGCGGCCGCAGCGTTCCATTAAACATTCCTTTCATATTTGCTTTCTTTCACAGCTTCCGCGAGCACGTATATTTCACTTTACGTGATAGTGAAGCCGAAGCTACTCGGGAAAGCGCGTCATCCTGAACGATGCTCGCACTGCACGAGCGCGCGTGCTTGGCAGGGACGCGGAAAGCTCGCAGCTCGCTCTTGTAGCCTCTGCTACGCTGGAACTTAGAATGGAACTGAGTAGAAAAAACTCTAGTGGGGAAGCGTATTGATGCACGTTCGAAACGCGAGCCAAATATTCTATTTTGCTCGCCTGCAGCGCTGCTCAAAACTTGTGAGCTACGGGCCTATCGTTCTAAAGGAAAAAGTCTAAAACAAATTTTGCCTTGCACGCGCGTTCGTCCAAGTCTTATAATGATTATTTACTTCGAATCTTTTATAAGAGGAAGGACAGCGAGCGCGGACCATAGAATTACACTTCCAGCGTTCTTCTCGATGCTTGGATAATTTAGAAAAAGGTCTGTCGGGGCGGGACGCTGGTCTTCTTTTGTGTGCTATTAATATCCGGTCGATTGAGTCAAGGCAATCCGCTTTCCAAAGACGTTGCCATGCCGACACTTATCGCGTTCATTTAGGCTTAGAAAGGCCAGAATCGAAAGACTATGCAACAAATGCCGCGAAGTCATTGCTCGTGCTTTGCGATTTAAGCGAGGTAAGGCAAAGCGAAAGCCTCCTGAACCATTCGTTGCTGACTAACGCGCCCGATAGTGCAGCTACAACGACATAGTAGTTACAAAGCGAGCGGCGCTCACGCACCGGAGCGCCGCCATGCTTCCCGGCATCCCAGCCCCCAGTCACGTGATTTCAAACTCCCTCTCTTAGGTACTGCTGCTAACTTTAGCCGCGGTTAGCGCTTCGAGCAAACGGGCCCAGGTTTTCTTTTCCGCCAGCTCTGCATGATGGCCAATTTACCTCGTTTCTTTATACTGGCTACTGCATGTCAGGAACATCGCTGGTTTTCATAGAACCGAGTTGGATGGACATCTGAGAATTCGAACTTATTAGTTAATACACTGAAAGCGACACGTACTGAATACATGTAGCGATGTAGGAGTGTGGCAGATTTAGAAATATAGAATTTTTTTAATTATAAGCTCGACCACTAATTCAATCTGAGTATTCTTAATCCTAAAGTCAGATTGAATGGAAATATGTAACCAGATGCACCACTCGCTGACAGTAACTCTGTCAAATGGCCACAATAATTTAAGATCCCTCCTCCAGGTCATACTTCAGAAAAACTAATAGTTTATTTTTCGGTTAATATTGGTTAAAACCGGTTACCGGTGAATAATTTACGGTTCTGGTTACGGTTACGGTTTTTATAAATATCAAATAACGGTTTCGTTCCGGTTACGGTTACAGAAAAAATTTCGTTCCTAAACGGTTTTCGGTTTCGGTTATGGTTACGGTTTGAGTCCCTGTTTTAAAGACACGAAGAACAGGGAAATCTTTGAAGCACAGACCACACAAGCCAATGGAGAAAAATGCGTCTCCGCACTATCTTTGGCGTTGGCTGACAAAGAGGTTCAGTACTTGAACCACTATACATAATCACGTTTGCACGCGAGCGCGTGAGGTGGTGCACCCGGTGGGTCTTTGCGCTCGCACCGGTATAGCTTCCCAGGTAGCACACCGCGTCGGCCGGTATCGGGACTACGCCGGCCGGTCCCGGTAACAGGATGGCGGCGCCCGGCCATTGGCGCCGGTGAGCTACCGGCCACGGCCGGCGTCGGGGTTTCGTCTTGCTCACTGGCCAGTTCCGCCGAAGAAGTTACAGTGACTGGCCGGCATCGGGTTTTTGCTGTCTTTGCTGGCCAGTCTTTCCATGGAGGTTCCAGTAACTGGCCGGCATTGGTATTTTGCTGTCTTTGATGGCCAGTATTTACATGGAAGTTCAGTAACTGGCCGGCATCGGCACTTTGCTGTCTTTGATGGCCAGTATTTACACGGAAGTTCAGTGACTGGCCGGCATCGGCGCTTTGCTGTTCAGGCTGGCGAGCCCCGCCATGGAAGTTCCGTTTACTGACCGACATCGTTTTATCTTTTTTTTTTTTTGTTTTGCCGTTTTTACTATGCAGTCAAGTCCTCCAGATTTTGACGAACGGTGGCAATTCATGAATAGCGAGTGGAAATATTTGCGTAGATCAATCCTTCGCAAATAACTGCCGACGCTGGTGTATTTGATCCCAGCATGGCAGGGCTGACGTGTTTTATCGCGAAAACGCGAGAAAAAATAATGCGGCGTGGAACATTTGCAGTTCAGGATTCGAGACTCTGACCACCTACGCTATGAAGAATAAATTACACAACACCGAACGACACCTTTTCAGGAAGCTAGTTTAATTTGATGCACTATACTTAAGGTCGGTGGTATACGCACGTGTTTGGCGCTGATAAGAAAAATAAAATAAAAACGGTATAGCGGAGAATCCGAGTGAAGAACAACAACCACAATTAACAAACACGTGGCATGATTGAGCACGCGCTTTGAGTTACAAAAACAATAATTTGCATTACATTGCAGAATCTGGACAAGAAAGAGATGTGTGTTTTGCTTATGACGCTGCGAGATGTACACAACTTTCCTGATATCATGTTATTGGTGATTTTAATTGAGTGTGAAAATACGCTATTTCAGGCAAGAATCGACTATTTTCTGTGGTAGCTACGACCATCTAACAGAAATATTTCAAATATTCACATAGCCAGATGATCTGTCCCCGATAGCTTATGTTATACGACATACCGCACCAAAAAAAAAATATATAAAACTTTTTTTTTTTTTTTTTTAACACGATAAAACGGGAAACACAAAGGCGTTGTGGGTGTTTACACTGCCGGGTTTGTGAATGTGACCCCTTGGCGCTACAAAACATAAATGTTATCACACCGAACGATACCGTTTCTGAAAGCTAGTTTATTTATCCGCACTGTTCTTCGATCTCAGGAATAAAAACATTATAGGCCTAATAAAAAAGTAAAATTGCGGAGCACAACCTCAATATGTAAACCCAGGGGGCAGGCGATGGATATCACTGATGTGCCAGAACAAAATTAAGTACTACTTTCCGGAAGTCAGAAAATTAAGAGATGTGCTCAATACGTAGCGCGCTATGAGCTCAGGTAAATAACTGCCTTAAAATAGCGGTATTTTTGTTTTAATAGTGGCTAAAGGTGACCACCTTCAGACAAACTTCGGCTGCATCACTGTGGCAGTTTGACCATTTACATACACATTTTCCCATTTTTCTCTCAATATTCCCATTATTATTAGCTTCTTTACTTCGTTGAAAGCACTTGCGCTGTTTGCGTACTACACCAACCAACCTACTAGCACGGAGGTAGCGATTTATCCCGGCAAACAGGAGGGCCACGGTTTGCGCATTGCATCAACTCAAATTTGGGATCGCACTTTTTATTTTCACATTCTGCGTGACTTTTACCCTAAAGTAGGGGGCCGGCGACTGCAAAAAACACAGCAAATATTTAAAATAATAAAAACAAGAAAAAAACGCGATAAAGAAAAATTAGAAATTTTTTTTGCTAGTGGGATTCGAACCACCGACCACCACGTTACCAGCATGACGCGTTAACAACCAAAGCCAAACCGACATGCAGAATGTGTGATGTTTTAAAAGATTATAGGGCCGCTGAAGTGGGTTGGATACATTGTGCGGTTAGTTTCGTATTTAATTTTTTGCTACTTGTTCAGGACGCATTTATATTATTGTGGCAATGTTTACATGCTAATTAAGTTATTATTACTGTGTATACTAATGTTTTTTTTTAATTTGCATTGCTGGTCGTTTTATTGCAAGCGTGTTGAAGATAGTTTCCGTAAAGTCGCTAGATATCCATTAGAGCCAACCAATGCAATCCAATCCAATCCACAGCCCTTTTTTGCACGTTTGGTCGGGCGTGTGGGTTTTCATATCTCTGTCTTCAGGTCAATTCACCGATTAGTCGTGGTGCGTGGAGTTTATCTTAGTTTCAAATGTGTCCAGAAAAGAAGGAAGCGACTGTGAGCCGTGGAACTACGTCAAATCTGCTCAACAGCCAAGATCATGGTACGGTCGTTCCAAAGTAAGTTCCTTTCTTTGTCTGTTAGGGCTAGATTATTCTTTCCTCCGTTCAAAATCCTTGTTATTGTCTAGATCGCTTGCTTTTACGAGTATTACTAATTGTGCGCGAATGGGGTAATGCGAGGCTGTTTTTCTTCGCTCACAAATAGGCTGCATACTCGCTCGACGTCCATCAGTAGCGGCGGAACGTTTGGGGAGATGGAGGGGGGGGGGGGGGGGGGGGGGAAACCGCGGCAGCGCTTGGGCAGCGGCGGGCGCGCGCGGGGGAGGGGGGAAACCGCGGCAGCGGCGGGCGCGCGGGGGGCCGGCCCGCCGGCGGGTGGAGGCGGAAAGGGGAAGGGGGGTTGCTTGATTGCCTCCCTCCACAGTATTGTTCACTGGTAAACTAGAATGTCTGGAAGAGCGCGGTGCCCTCCGCCTCTATTATTTGTCGCGGGCGTTGGCCGTTGCAGTGGGACAGCATCGGTGACATGGAACTTTGTGGTGTCGTCGGACGAAAATCGGTGTTTGTCGCTCTAGTGGGACGAGGCTTTTAGAGAAAACGTGAATAATTAGCAGATACTGTGAAAACCATACAAGGGGATTATTTTAGGCCTTTATTATTCTTAGTATGGGCGACCAATGTGTCCGCACATCCGTCCGTTACCTGAGCTGCCAAGAAAATTGTGTTTACAGTCTTATGCATATGGGTGGGAGTTAGCACATTCCACTTGGACCTGTTCGAACTTTTGCTAAAGCTCCTTTCGCATTCTTTATTTTTTTTGTTCTCCAATTTGTGAGTTGGGAGTCTACACTCGTATGTAGCGTATGTATTCCTCTCTTTTATTCCTTGTTTTTTGTTTGTTACTTTTCAGGATGTTCAATCAGAATGAACTCACCACCTTATTGCATGGAAAGGCTGTTGTTATTTCCAAAGTGTCTGTAAAACAGTCTACCTGACATCTTTTGCTCACGCCCTGGTTTCTGAAGCTCGCATTCTCCGAACACAGCCTTTCTGATTTCTCTGATCCTTTTTCTTTTATGTTCAATAGACCAAGTTGTGAGTGTGCACCAGTCTGCGTCCTATGTGTTCCTGTCCTTTTGTCCTTGTCTTTTTGTGCACTTTTTTCACGTTGGTCCATGATATTTTTTATCGAATATTCTAATCTGTGTTTTCATGTTTATACTTACTGCAGTCCTTACCGAGTAGAAGTTGGCATTCACTTTCGCCATTCTGATGCGAGTGTCCTGAGACGACACACAATGACAGCTTCCTCTGCTGAAGGCCAGGCTTCATGGAAGACTGCCAAGGCTGTTCATGGTAAGGTTCTTTATATATTGAGCAATATAATAGAAACTTATTGCTGATAGGATTGTTTTTAACGCAGACTGTGTTTATGGACTGGCCTTTAGCAATTCCGATGCCATTCACGTGGAATGAAATCCTGTAGGGAAATTGCGCATCCCATTCGTAAGCGGAATGCTGAGTTTACAACAGAAGTGCGTCTCGACTTGCTGCCAGTATTGCTGTGTGTGTTGTGTTTGCATTTTTATTTGTTTATTTTGTGTTCCCAATAATGGCTGAAGCCTTCCCATTGGAAGTGGCAACACACAAACACAAATGAACGGCAAGAGAGGTGAACAGCGCCACTCACGCTGTTCGCCACCGCACCCATTGGTTTTCGATGAGGTTTGCAGTATTGGTCTCTATGGTACTTGGTCATATATCGCACATGAACACAACCAGGGCACTGTGCCTACAATTCAGCACTCACAAGATTTGCATTAATACACCCTGCAGCTGGTCGCACTTTCAGAGTCATTTTAATGTTGCAAAAATGAATAATGACATTGGCATATTTCTCGTGCCAAATCCTTCATGCCTGTTCCGAACTCTGATCCCGACGAGATCACACTAGAGTCGTTTTTGTTGTACAGTAAAACCTCGTTAATTCAACCCCCGCTAATTTGGAAATTTGGATAATTTGAACTGCCGATTCGGTCCCGTCAAACGTATGTATTAGTCAATGGCAGCAAACGCTCCTTAATTAAGAGGGAACGCGGCGCACTATCGTAAATTCGGACGAATTTGGCAGGTGGCGCTATCTACCGTCTGTTCCAAAAGGTATAACCGATATCCATCCGAAGTGCGCACATGATTTTTCCGGTTTTCCCATGGTTTTTCGGTTCTCCGTGTTTCGCACCAGTTTTGCTCTGGATAGCCGTGCTTCAGCGCGTTACTCTCCTGGCAAGGAAGCGGCAGAAGCATTGCTGCAACGGAAAAAGGGTAGCACAAGTGACCGACGACCGGAATGGCAAAATCGCGACACGCGGGGCTATTGTTCCCGAGCGTGCCAATAGCGAGAGTGACAGTCACGTTTTATGCCTCAACGCGGGGATCCTAAAGCCCGCCATTTTAACAACTATCCTATCCCTCAATTTTTCGCCGGCCACCCCCGCATTGTATAATGCAACGTTACAGGCACTCTCGCTATCGGCGCTCGGGAAAAATGGCGTCGGGTGTCGCGATTTCGCCGCCCCGATTACTGGTCAGTTGTGCTACTCGTTTTCCGTTGCAGCTGTACTAGGCTAAGAATTTAGCGACGAAAGTGGAAATACTGAGGGCCTTAAAGGGCGGCGTCTTTCGACAACTTATGGAAAGTTACGACGTCAAGAGAAGCACTTTGGCCACGTACGTAAAAATTTTGGCCGATATCCTACGGGCTTTTGAGAGCGAGAAGTTCAACGCGAAAAGAAAGCGGCCTTGGAAGGTGGTGCACCCGAAACTAGAAGAGGCCTTGCTGTGCTACATTGTCAGCGCACGGGATGCGTAGCTCCGACAGTGCGAGTGCGGTGGAGCACTCGACCGCGCTAAGGAAAGTTGCCGTCTTCGCCCAAGTGTCGTCCAGAAAGCAGGCGGTAATAACAGATTTTTTCTCAAAATAAAGGTTTGTCACAGGGCAACGGTTTCGCGCAGCTTTCTTTGTCCTTTCGATATTTCTACTTTCGGTTAATTCGGACATTTTTGCCGGTCCCATGAGATCCGAATTAACAAGGTTTTACTGTAGTGGCACGGCAGATTCTATACTTGTTTCGCTTCAAACTTTGTAAGGGGGACGCTGTAATCCAATTCTACTCATCTCTGATGTACTAGATAGCACCATATTTTGCAGAGATAGTCTTCAGATTTTGTAGTTCCAGCAAATTATATTTCAGCTTATAAAATATTTGTTATTTGGCTTGTAAATTTTCAAGCAGATCTAGATTGAAGGCAGCAAATATCTTATCTGCAGTCATGGTATGTGTCCGAAGTATCTTGCATTAAAACAATTGACCCAACCTCTTATTTTTGTTTTCAGTGCCTCTAGCGAATTGTGGATGCTAGGATTGCTTTTGTTTGTTTCACATAATCTACAACACTTTTTTCATCTTTATACTCAGTGCAGCCCTTGCCGAACGGAAGCTAGCATCGACTAGGCCAATTCGTTCCTGCATCATCAGCCAAGCCGAGGATCAGGTCCATGGCAGTCTGCGAAGGTTGTTGATGGTAAGCTGCCTTATATATACAGCTGTGTAAAAGCAGCTTGTCCAGGATGACAATTTGAAATGCGTGTTTATGTTTTAGAAAGTGAAATTTGCATGGGCGTACTTGCAACGTGAAACCTCACCAAGCCTGTTCTGATCATTCATCCTTTTGAGATTTCAGTACAGCCGTTTCTGCTGCACACATACTGCCTACTTTGGCCAAGTAGAGACTTGATCCATATGAAGGTAAGCAGGTGATTATCAACTGCTCAGTGCTGTCCGTGTTGACGTTCTCTCCTCGTCAGATGACTTACCATGCTTGGTTCGCAAGGCATTTTAAAAGGAGAGCAAGTCCGCTGGTGCATGATGCTCCCAGTACTGAACAGTCGACGATCGCTTGTTCACACTCGTAAAGATCACGACTGTACTTCAAGCTCGGCAAGTGTGACACTTATGTGATTCAGCCAGTGGCTGTGCAATATAAAACGCGCCCAATTGGCAACTTTAATGCAGTCTCGTGTAGTCCCATTGATGTTTTCTTTTGGCATGCATGATATGTGTTCACACTTTTTTTCCCCTCGCTTACCGATAGTCCTAGCTGTCTGCAGAGAGTGAGTGTGAAACATGCCAACAAGCCTCTAAAGCAGTATGCAGTGTAATTTTGGTCTATTGTGCAAGCGAGGAAGAAGGCTGCTCGTTTGGCTGTTGAGGCTGTGACATAGACATTAGATAGTTTTATCTGAGCATTGTTAGACCCGCTCCACTCAAAAGGAAAGCACCTGCATGCACACAACGCTCATTCAGCAACGACCAACCGGAGCGCAGATGCCGATGGAGAAGACAATTCCTGCACCCCTATGGCCACTGCCGACTGAGCGTTACGTGCATGCCTGGTTAATTTTCCGCTCAGTGGCTGAGCTGAGCGGGCCGTAAAAAGCACTCAGCTAAAACTTTTTCTGATAGGGGGTGGCTGACGCATAGATATTTCAGACAGAGGGATGGCCGACACTGCTCACATCAGTTCTCAGTGTGAGCAGCTCTCATCGCAATACGGAAATTATGATTAAAACTTCCTCTACCCGTTTCTGAAGGTTTTGGGATATGTGCTCCTGGCAGTATTGTTGGGCTAGACACCATTACACCCAGATCCACTCTAATAAATTCTAAGAGGATGAAGTCAGTTGCCACATAACTTGTGCAAAACTAAATCTGGAATTCACTCCTCCTTCCTGTTTTCCACTGTATTGAGAACCTTGTCCCAGTATGTGATGGGTATGTGAAGAAAATTGACCAAATAAACAATATCACTTAGAAAATAGATGTCCCATACACATTAACCTGCATCTACCAGCCACTGTACACTACCTCACTACTGATTTGGTATCTTTCAATTGATATTCCTGAACTGTTCGCACCTGTAGACATCTTAATGATGATAACGAGGGAATGTTTCATCTCATGGGATGTCATACGCTTAAAGTAAGTGAGGCTTGCGGGCATTTTAAAGGGCTAGGGCATGCCGATGGAAAACACTCAATGTGAGTTTGATGGTGGACGCTGATAATATATACTAGTTTTTGTGTAAGTCGCTATTTTTTATTTCATGAAGTCTGCAGATGACTTTTAGTCGTCAAGTTGCCATTATATGGGAACCGGGGTGTCATACTCTGCAATGCATTACATGTTTACCTGTGTCTACCCAATCTCATTAGTATGTGTACAACGGTGAGCTGTATATGTCAAGGATATGATTTGTCATTGTCTCAGTAATGCTAATGAATCACTATGTTTACCTAAAAATGCTGAATGTGGATATCGGGGACTGCACACCTATCGTAACAAACGTCAGTGTTAAACAACATGCCAACTACTCTGCCAAGCTCGCCCGTCTCTCGACATGCCCTTTTGAATTAAAATAGATGATTTCCACGAGCCTTTCTCTGAAGTGGGCCTTTTTCATACAAATAGCTGACCTTGATTATGAGATAACTGGACCATTTTCGCCCCTTGGTCATCCAGTGTGTTGTTACAGGTGTGTCCCTTAGGGATTCTTGTTTTGATATAGTTTCCAGATTGAAAATAAAATAAAGACAATTAGTGCATTAGCTACAAAAAAATTTCCTTTTACATGGGCTGCTTTTCTCATGCCCCTCACCCCAGTTTGGAATTCCTGGATTGTCACGTCCAGCTGGTATTGATTTACCCTGTCATTCTACTGTGGTGTCGATTCTCTTTACAGGTGCTGTAATGAAGGACTTGCCTTCTCGGGTGCATGGTCGACTTGCATCACAAGCTGCAAGAGAGATGTGTGAAGAAAATTTCCTAGGCCCGTGACATGCATCCTCTTTCATTCAGCGCACTCCTCTGGCGACAAGCGCATGATTACCAGCCGACTGTAGCTTCACTGCAACTGACAATAAACAATGACGGTAACAATTTTGTATGTTTCATTTATTGTTTACACACATTACGTGTTAAAATAACCCTTGTTATGAACTACATCATTTCTATCCAGGTGTGAATTGCACACAAAACCAAATGTTAGCATGGAAAACAAGACCGTGAACTGTATGGTTTTAGCCCGCTAGCCTGGGGTCTTGCTGGTATCTTGCGGTACTGCTGGTACTATGCCGGGGATTTATGCTGGCAGCAGCCCGGGAACTCGCTGGGAAAAAAGACCGGGAACTGTATGGCTTGAGGTCGCTAGCCTGGGGTCTTGCTGGTATCTTACCGTATTACTGGTACTACGCTGGGGGTTTGTGCTGGCAGCATCCCGGGAACTCACTGGGACGCCCAGTGCCGGGCGTCCCATTCAGTCCCAGTCGCTGGCCAGTGACTGGCAATCTCACTGGCCCGTTGTCGCCCCACGGGGCGTTTCCAGCGTCGGGCCAGTAGGATCTTGCCGGCAGACCGGTACCGCCCCATTCCCAAACCAGCGAGTTGTGCTACTTGGGTTTGGCTGCGGTGCCTGTTGGATGTAAAAAGGAGAATAGGCTGTCCGAGGAACTGATCGGCGGCCTATGAACAATCACTTAGGAATTTCCTATTCATTTTTTATTTATTTTATTCATTTTTTATTCTTATTTTGTCTCCCACACCCAAGCAGCACGGATTTTGGCCCAGCAATGGCCAATGTCTGGCAATGGTCCTTTGGCCAGTCGCCAGAGAGTGGCCATGCAATGGCCAATGCTTGGCCGATAACTGATGGCCAGTGGCCATTGGCCAATGGCCAGATAAAGGCCAGTCACCGGCCAGTCTCTAGCCACTGTCTGGCCACTTGGCCAAGGACCATTGCCAGCCATTGGACGATGACTGGCCAACTCTGTGCTGCTTGGGCAGCCTAGGGGTTATTTTCTAAGCCTTCAGAATAGTATCGTATATAGTTCAAAATCATTATATTTGTTTAATTTTTAATGTTTCAGTTTTTGGTCTACTGTGCTTTAGTCTTTTTGGTCTAACAATCTTCTGAGAGCGCCCCGGCTAGAAATATACTCATTTCTTCCTTTTTGAACTCCAGACACTTCCTTCACCTTCTTCTTTAACGTTCTATATAAAACCGTCAGTTGTGGGTTGTGAGTGTCCCGTTCACTTCTTCGTCTGTCCTTGTCCTAGCGCTAGTTGTAATTTAGTATGCATAGCCCGCCAGAATATTTTGATTGCATAGCATCTATCATAAAACCAATGGCATTAACATTTGGTCTTACTGCTTACCTTCCAATAACTTCTAAACCAAAAGCCTGCGTTCATAAACCAGGACGCAGCTGGATAAAAAGTCATCGTTTTTTTAATATTGATAACAATAAATTTATTCAGTAGTGCAGGTATAGCCTGGTGAATGTCGGGTTCGATCAATCTATTTTTGTTTGTTTGTTATGACCATTAACGAATGCACGAATTAAAATAGAGTATTCATTTCTTTATATTTCGATTTCATGAACATATAAATACTCCCTAATGATAGATAAACAGTGAGATTAGAATTAGCCAGAAACAACTTAGGTGTTAAACAAACCGAGTTTAAAATACCAATATTTGTACCTGGTGCCAAGATTGTGGAGGAAACGATTTTTTTTTTCATATTTGCTCTCAGCTTACAACAATGATCAGTGCTGCGAGTTAAAAAAAAAATTACAAATATTAAAAAGCCAGCTAACACGTGTTTTTAGGAAGAAGTGTATGCAGCTTTAAATCGAACTTGCCATTTTTATTCTATTTAATAAACTGAATGTTTCACTTCGGGGGGGCCTTGAATTTATGAAAATGAAGAGACCCTCGACTTCATGTTCTCCCCGTGGCCATCCACTCCTCGACATATGTGTTTCCGCATTTCAACGTCAAGTGCACACATACAACGCAAGTTTCCATCTGTTTCTATTGCCTTCCGGTTTCCACGAAAGTTCACCGAAGTACAATGCGTTGCGCCTTAACTTAAACGGCAGGGAACGCCGAGAGCTGACAGTGCCAATAGAATGTGAGCGTCGGGTGACCTTCGAGAGACGGACAGTAATGTCCGAGGCACTCCGACGCGCAATACGTTTACAGTGCACGAGCGAATCAGATTGCTCGTAGGCTCCGCTGCATTCTCTGTATAATCGAAAATGAACTACGAGCCGTATTTTTGTTGTTTTGATTTTCAACCATTTTGTTTCATTTAAAAGAACGTTCTGAGCGTTGTCTACTTCACTTATCATCGGTAAACGATCGTACCGCCACTATTCCTTCTCAGGGCAGTTCACGTGTTGTGAGTATGGGTTCGATAATCACCTGCTTTTTAGCGGTATATTGGGATTCTTATTTAGCGCGCGTATTCTTTACTGGCCGCGTCAAAATCTACTGGCGTTTTTTTTTTTATGTTTGCAGATAAACATTTTTTTGTGTGTTTATGATAAAGTTAGTAGAAAGGCGAGCAAGTTTGTGTTAAAACATTTTGAAAAACAGTACACGACGGACGAAACGGGGGGCAAACGCAACACGTTTCAGGTGATATGTTTTGTGTTCGCCCTTTTTTCATTCGTCTTCTCGTTTTCTTCAAAAAATTAACCGTTTATATTTTATTCTTTAAACGAGCGCACTCTCTGAAAAAAAAAGGGGTTTATATATATTTTCTATTAAGGCAGGAAGGATCGGGTACTATACGTTCCTTCAGAAAGGGAGGAAATTTTGTCACTGAAAGCAGGGGGCAAAGTTCCTCTCTTGTCTGCATCTCATTAATGCGGCTCCGGCACGCGTGAATGGAGTCAATAAGGCTTAACGAGGAAGCTGCATTTATTGTCGCTCTTAACACGAAACGCTGCCGAGGTAAATCCAGGAATAGCTGGAATAGTTTTGGAACAGGCAAACACCTGGGGCTGCTTGCGGTCCCCAAGTGCGTCCAGCAGCTAGCGCAACAAAAGCAGTTAGCTGCTCTCGCCCATCTAAACAAGTCACCGCTTTCGGAGCGAGATGAGCAGCAAATAAAAACGACACACGAGATTTTCCCGAACTGTATTTATTGTCGAAACCAGCTTTATCCGCAGATTAGAAAACTCGCATTTTGAACGCAGTCACTCAGTATTTTCGTTGTGAACGCGGCCATGTTAAACGGAGACAAATAAAACTCGGTCAACTTGCCTACTGGCACATTCCGAACTTTACTATTTCTCGAGCCACAATTCCTTCGTAAGTACTACACGTCAGGGAGGAGTGGTAAACCGCTTAAATAGCTAATTCCATGCATCCTAATTGGCTCGTTGTCGCACGGTAGGCAGAAAATATGTGTCGCAAAGCGTAAAAGAATATTAAATTCGTCGCGACAAGATGGCACGCTCGAGCAAGTAATTGCAAGTACTAGTAGGTTAGGTGACGCTAAAACCGCCAAAAAGAGAGATATACTGCTTGCTTGCGCCACCGTTATGCTAGAGGCATTTTTATCTCACACACACTCATATAAATTACCCGCAACAAACAAACACACTTCCCCGATTAATAATTCCGAAAACTGCGCTTTCGCCTTTCTACTCGTCCTTTTTAAGGTATAGATTTTCTTGACGATCACATAGCCAATACATAGTGTTCGAGTATGTAGATTTTTTTCTTAGTAATGTCATTCCTCAGAAGGTATTTGCAGCGGCCCCAGGGATGAATATCTCTGTAAAGATGAAATGTTCATGCCGTATTTATTTGCAACAGCCGATGAAACAACCCGCTCAATTGCGGTTACTATGCATTGAGTTCGCAACCACACAAAACACGTCGAAGAATGGCACAATCGACGCCAATTTTTCTTTAATAGTATTTGTTTTCGTTTTGGCGCTGTTCGTGTATGGCAACACTGGTCGTCTTGAAATATTATCTGTCGAACAAGTATTTGTTCAGCTGAAAGTTGTGCCTTACTGGAAGTAAAATCGCATTTCGGCACACATCAATTCAGTCCAAGCCGCGATCTGCGGCAGGTGTTGCCTAGGCCGTAGCAAGTTCTAAAACAACCTTCTCGTTCAAGAGCCCACAGTCGACTAATAACCATCCGGCTAAAGCACAAAGGAAATTTTTCTACAGTGTATCGGCTTTTCTAATTAATTTCGCTTAATGCTAATATCCCAAAGTGCGAATACACGTACTTTCCGTCATACTTTATGCCTTTTCAACCCTTCCTCGAGTGCGCAAATTCTCTCAAGGAGTGGACAACATGAGATTGGAGGCGACAAACACATTGGCCTGTACAATAGGAACTATGGTTCGAACCACCGTTCCAACGAGGTGCCGGAGGGAGATCAATTGCACGTAATCGCTCAAGCGGTATTCTTAAACCTTTTATTACAAAGCAAAATGCCAACCTGCAACGGTATGCTTCATCTCATCTTGATATTACACCACTGGTAAGCGAAAAACATGGTGACATCGGCAAATCGACGATTCCAGTCTTTCTTCAAAACGCACAACACTTCGATGTCGATGTTGGTTACACACGGAAATTATAAAATCACGGCGATCGTCGTTGGAACGGTTGGCACTCGGTATGCGGAGTTTCGGAAAGAGCTTTTTCCGCCAAGTGTACGTTGTGCTCCTGGCACTGCTCCGGAACCTTGTGGTTTCTAACGGATTAGTTTGTTCGTTTGTCAAAATTAGTGTTATAAAGGTCAGTGCAATCTAGGTGCTCTGCATGTTTGGACTAGCATAATTAATTACAGGCGGCCTCTGCTGTCGCTGACACTGAATCAGCTGAACAGCGTTGAATAAACAACACCTGCGACCGAAAAACAGATCCCAAATAAGATAAGGCGGGAGGGCGGAACCTTCCTCCCGTCCGCCTGAAAACAAAACGAAAACTTCATGTTATCATGTCTGGCTACGGACGTGACTCTAGAAGGGAGGAAAACGGGCAGCAGCTACCTCTTTCCTCTTTTTTTTTAAGATGCATTGCGTTGATCAGTGCTTATTTTTATAAATAAAAATCAAGCAAGCAAACACTCAACTAAAGTCTGGAAGAAGGCGGTACAAAAAGTTATTTAGTATAACGTTTATCATATTCTCCTACGTGTAAAAAGCATGACGTTAGGGTGTAAGTCTATGCCCAGTGGTGTGAAAGGTTAAAAGGCGCGAACAAGCAGGACGAAAAAAGACACACGTACGACACGGACAGGCGCCTGTCCGTGTCGTACGTGTGTTTTTTTCGTCCTGTGTGTTCGCACCTTTTAACCTTTTAATCGATATGAACCAAATAGCTCAACAAACTTTTTATGGCACCCAGTGGTGTACTTTGTCATCCGCCGTACTCTATTCATGCATCGCAGGAGCTGACTCTTCGGGTGCTCTTGTGACGTGTAATCTTTGTACAACCTTGACAGCTTTAACATATATCACAAATCAAATTTTACTCGCAAGCTCTATTGTTATAAAAATTACTAAAGTTAAAGCACTCCTTTCCTAAGCCCATTTGAGTTTTTCAGTAACTACATCTGGACTGAAGACGAAGTTCGAATACCCAGTGTACAACAATGTGTAACTTGCCGAACCATGAAATATGTATTTATTTGTTTATACTGTACTGGTTCTTGTTCAGGAACCTTTTAGCACTGGAACCTAAATGGCAATAAAGAAACAAATTCATGGTGAAAATGTCAAATAATCTAATTGGAAATAAAACAATATGGCATAAATGTATATTAAAAGGATTGTTAAAAAAATCAATAAATACATGATTGAAAAAAAATGTTAGTATATTCACTATATGTTGAGGTACATTCTTAAACGTTTAGGCAAACGTTTAAAGAAATCGAGTTTATCATTCCAGTGAGCAGGGTACTCCGGTATTTGAAGGCGCGTGGAAAAGATGAATAGTGAAACACGTTATTAGATGGCGATGGTTTAAAATATTGTACTCATGTTGGCTAAGTATATTGAACTCAAAAAAAATTTCAAACCTTACAACCCACCTTTAATTCCACGATTTCCTCTCAACAGGAAATAAATTTACCTAAGTCGTCTCTTCTATTAACTTCTCCTGATAGCAAAGAGCAGAGCCACAGTGCTGATTATTTTTTTTTTATTTATCCTAACGAGATTAGCGCTGCACTCAGATTATACACTATCGGGTTGCGTCAGAGATCGATTGGAACTCGTGCGGTTACTGATCGGACAGGAGTACCAGACAAACACTGACGTGGTAGTCGTGTTCAATCTCTGCCCCCTGGTGGCTTTCGGTAGTGCTGTATAAAATTCAGCATTTATATATTTGGTCACCTAGGATGTGTTGCTTTCACGTGCTTAGTAACGCCAGAACGACGAGTTGAACGACACAAGAACGCATACAAAGTGTAAGGCTTCCTAATTTGTTTTCTCTCGGTTATGAGAAATTGTATTAGAAATTTGTGCGACGACTATTGAAATTGTTAATGCAGTAAAACGCATGTGCCGTCACATGGTCTCAAGAATGTCCAAGGAAATAAAAATGGCACGATTAATTTTCAGAGAGCTACGTGTTAATTATTTTCTGGACGCTCATGGGACCAGACGATATTGTCCAGTGATGGCGGCATGGATGGTGATATTATTTTACCCATTATTACGAGAAACGGAAGTGGGGGCCGCCATATTTACAGTTCGCCAGCTTTAAAAAAAAAAAAACTTTTCTGATCTTGTTTTTGGTCATACAAATAGCCTGATGTGTTTGATGGTCCAGTGAAACGACATAAAATGCCTGTCCTCTATACTTCTTCATCTTGTCTTTTTTGCGCTATTTTATATTTAACTAAAATTTTCCGACTTTCTGTTTGGGTATTTAGCATTTTCTATTTAGTAAATCATCTTGATATTTGTGTATTACTCTCGTCCACATTGTTCGCAAAAATTTATGTTTCCGAAATTCATGTGTTTGTAAATTTCAGTATTTTTATTTTTGCTCAATTGTTTGATATATGTTAATACATAAACTACAAATAGAAATATATAACACTGCGTTTCAACAAAAAAAAAGGTGAATTCAAATTTGTAATATTTAGGGGTGTCCGAATACAGGTTTCGAATTTGAATTCACTAGTGGTTGGCCGAATAAATCAAATCGACTTGCAGATTCTTAGTAATTAAGGTTTCAAAAAATCGAGGCATCGATTGCTGCTTTACAAAACCCGGATTTTTTCAAGGACGCTGTTTGTGTGGTGACGAAGTCTTTGCAGGCCTCGGATACATAAAAATCAAGTTTTATTTGATGATATCTTACTTACTAACCATTTCGATAAAAAAACAAAAAAAACAAGTGCGTTTCTTGTCTTCTGGGAACAATGTTCTAGCTCCTCTTTTGTAGCATAGTTAGTTTAGGCAACTTTTTTTGTGAATTTATGCTCCCAAATAGCCCGAAGTATTTTTGTACTATATTCAAGAACAAATGCTAAAGCTATAAATTCGAATGCCGGTTTGTTCGATTCTCATATGGCTTTTCTAGGTAACTTAATATTGCCGCCCGCAGAGCCGAGAAGGCAACGCTTGGTCACGGTCTTCTAGAAGATTCCCGCTCATTCTCGCAGCAGACGTAACTTTCCTTCTGCTTTGTTATTCTCGAGAGTGCCAGTTCATCCTCGCCCCGAGCGCGCGACGCTCGAACCTTCTTTGCCGAACTTCCGAGATAGTGACGCAGGGTAGATAAGCGGCTCCCGCGACCTTGTCGAGTCAGTCTCAGTCTCGCTAGCGCTCCGTAGTGCCGCCGAATCGCCGCCCGCTTTTCTGCTGCCTCGACGCTCTTCCGTTACTTCTTTTTGTTTGGCACAAGTTCGCCCATTAAACCTTTATTTTCAGTTTACTCTTTGCTTTCTCGTCGCCTTAATTCGTGACAATATGACATTTTGACACTCATGTTAGGAATAAAAAAAAAATTCATAATTTCGCATTTCTTTATCTAGATATGGCCAAAGCAAAACGTCTTGACCCTAATAGCGCCTTAAAGCACACACTAGCTTGGCCAAAACTTGGTCCAAGCAGCGCAATTGGTTGCTCGAGCACTTTGGATGGTACAACCCGGTACAGTTTGGATTTCGGCCTCACACGGGTACTGAGGACGCCTTAAACCATCTTTCACCTGCGTGCTCATCGGTGGTCGCTCTCTCCGTGAACGCACGATGCCCGCAACTGACGTATACCTGGCACACAATAGCGTGAGCCACCGCGGCTATCCTTTACATTCTTGGGTGGCTTCATCTACCTGATCAGATTCGCTCCTTCGTACTCTCCTTCCTTCAACATCGCTCCTTTTCGATGCGCTTTGGACGGGCCAGCTTTGAATACTTTACACAGGAGCGGAGGTGACACAAGGGTCTGTCCTTGCCCCGCTGTTTTTCAATGTGTTACACCTAGCAATATATTGGGGCCTCAAGCTCGGATATCTCAGATGTCTACTTTCTTATATTCGCGGATGATGTAAAAGTTTGGATCACTCACTGCTGTCTGAAACGTCAAGTATGGGGCTTTCTTGTGGTGCTGGAGTCTACTAGAACCTAGTGCGATTCGGTGCGGCTCACACTCTTACTTGAAAAGACTGCCTCAATGTCCATCGGTAACAGTTGGGACCGCCGCAAGCCCTGCAAGTATGCTCTTACACTAACAAAACCTCGCCGGTCGAGTCTTGACGGACGTGTCTACACCCCAGGTGATCAGTGTAGACTTTACTACCTCTTGCTCAGCGTCACCCTGGCTTTGTGGACACTGATTTTTTTACTGATTCATCAACGTCGTCAAGCCCGGGCCTTGAAGATTGACGTAGCTCCAGCTGCGGCTGCATTGGCACGTAATATGAATCCGCCTGTGCCATTAGCGGACTTCCCCATTACTCCGTTATCCCCTAGGCGCCACTGGCCAGTGACCGGCAACAAACCTAGCGGCGGCCTCAGACAGGATCACTGAAGTTTAATATTTTTTTTTCGGGATTGACTATGCTTAGTCCTCCCTCAATAGTGTCCGCGGACTATAACCTGGTAGTCTATGTGGATACTGGACTGAAGGAATCAAGGCTCCATAAAAGCCTCGTTTTCCCCTCCACCTCGGCTGCAAATCAAACGCGCTTGTACCCCCCGGACACCCGCCTACCCTTGGAGCTGGCAGAGTCGTTGGCTCTCTGGGACGGTCTCTCCGCTCTTTTGCTACTCATTGCTACTGTTCTTGCTCATCGTGTCCTTTTATACACCAACCTGATGCAGGATGTCCACTCACTAGGTCGTTTTGATTAATCCTTTAATATGGAAACAGACATATCGGTTTGTGAACGAGTGCCCCTGGCTGGTCGGAGTCTGCTGGATTCGCCGTTATAATGTTACCGCTCATGCCGCGACACACACACACACACACACACGCACACACACACACATACACACACACACACACACGTAATTTTTTATTTACAGTTAACATATTACAATCTCTTATAAAGGGACATCGAAGTGATGTTCCTTTTATCCCGCCCCAGTCCGGGAAACGCATCCCGTGCACTTGCTTTTGACGCGCTCAACATTCAAACTACCCGTCGGCGCCATCTTAGCCGGGTGGGCTTTAATCTTACCGGGCCGCCAGACTTTCAACGTTGGACACATGGCCTGCACCACACTTTCTTTCTGGACTTGTTCCAGGAGACGGGAATGCCCTTTTACCTTTATATCTAAGCAGCAAACCAAACTTACGTAAATTTAAGAAAAAAAAAACTTCGTATATTCATTATTTTTTTATAATATGAAATCGGCAGCGCATGAAAGTAACTTTGGGTATTTAAGGATGTTCAGAGCTCGTAGATTGAGTTATGAGCAGAAAACTAGAATCGCAAAAAGCACTTTAGTGCCTGTTTAATATTCGATTAGATATTCCACTTCTTGACAACTGTTCGGCACTATTTGATTTGAATTTGATTATCGAAGAAATTTTTGCGGTCGCACATTCCTAATATTATATATTGTACCAGAAAAGTTATACTTCCTTAATCTTGAGACCATCCGCTGATCATGATTTCTCTCCTCAGGTTTACCAGATGGCATGGACAGTCAATGCGGCCTTCTTATTTATGATATTGGGACTCAGTCTGGCCAATTATAATTTTACAGTACCGTTAGGTCACGTACATCAATACACCCAAATGATTGATCTCGTAAGGAACCTTTTTCTGACCTTTTCTCAACACGCCTTTGATGCCAATGAAACGAAAGCTCACATACTACTCTGCATTTTTCGTAGAGCATTTTTCTGGAAATTAGTACCTTAAGGAAATTTTATTATTTTGTTATCGACGGCATAATGCAGTTTTTATATTACGTATACATTTGTGTCGTTTTGCCAGCAGTTTCAGCTTCTCGTAAATACGAAAAGTTCGAAAAGAATTTTGATGACATGTGCCACGGGAGTAAAACATAGATTGCATAATGAAGAAATAACCAAATAAGATCCTATAAATTAAAAAAAAGCAATTTGAGACAACTCAATTATACCTTTAGAATTCGACGACAAACTTCTTTTTTTTCTTGTTTTGTGTTTTCTGAGAAGCAAGCACTCAGCTTAATATTTGAAACTTTTGACCTTTGTGAATTGTGGCGAATTCCACTGGTTTACGATAAGGAAAGAGGGACATTGAAGACAAACAGACAAGACAGGCTTTCGACTTTCAACAAAACGATTATTGTCTCCACTTCGCCTCCTGAATCTCGACGGGGGGGCGTCCGGGAGGTTCAGAGGGAGGGTTGTGCGTGAGGGAAGCGTGAACCATGTGGCTCTGCTCGCAGCTACGCGTGCACTGCGGAAGGTGGGGTCTGCTGCGTGTCGACTGACACGTCGCCGTTACTCGCAGGCCCAAGTGGGAAAGGAGGGAGGAGGGGAAAAGGGGGGAAGGAGGGAAGGGCGCGGAGATGAGGAGGAGAAGATGCGCCGGCGGTGCCCCCTTGGGGAAGCAAGGGAAGGGGGGGGGGGGGGGGGGGGGCGGGAATGCGCGGAGAAGAGAAGGAGCAGAAGATACGGGAATTCGGACTTTTTATGTCTTGGGAGGAGCCCTCTTGCCCCGCAGGGCGCGAATCTCTCGATCAGAAAGAGAAAGAAATGGGCTGGACAGCTTTGGGACAGACGATTTGATATGCAGAGACCCAAGGATTTCCCTGCCGAATCGAGATTTGTGCCCGCGGAGAATTTCGGTTTGCAAGAACTGGGGGTGCACGAAGGGTAGTTTTTGGCGGGAGCCACGACTGGATGAAAGGAGTCGGGAGAAGGAGACGAGATCTCCGTGGCGTGCTCCCGGACACGGTCATTCACGCAGCGCCCCGTCTCACCGAGGTACTCGGCTCCGCACACAAGATTGATACTATAAACCTTCTCCCTTGTGCAGGCCCGGAAGCACTGCGCGTGCTTTTTGTGCATGTGGGTGGGGGTTCTGGGTTGGTGACTTGCTTGCACATGCCTTCTAATTTAAAGTTACATATGAAAACAACCCTGGTACCGAATCGATGTGCAAGTGCGCGCAGACGGTGTGCCGTGTTGTGGGAGTAGGAATGCACGCTGGGCGGGCAGACCGGGCCCCGAAGGGCCTCCTTTGGGCGGCTCCTAGACTACAGGATGAGTTTCTTGCTGATGTTATCTAGGAGGTACACCGGGTAACCCGCCCTCCGGAGCCTGGTTGCCTGCAGCGACAGGCTCTCTCTGATATTGTGATCGCAGGACTTTCTGCAAGAGGAGGAAAGGAGAGACTGAACAATACCGGACCTAACGGTTTTTGAATGATGGCTAGAGAAGGGGAGGAGAGGTTTCTGGGAACGCTGTTTAAAAGGCCAGCGTAGACCGTGAGGCGAGTTGGTTAGTCGAAGATCGAGAAATTGGAGTCCCTCCTGAGTAGGGTCTTCCATTTCGAAGGTGAGGCCGTTGGCGTTAGTTTTGAAAGCCTGAAGGATGGGAGCATCTAAGTTAGAGATGGGATGAAGAACGATGTAGTCGTCAACGTACCGGAAGATCTTACATTCATTACCCGAGCGAGCAAGATGCTCCTGCGCCGCGCGATCCATAAAAAGGAGATAAATCTCGCTGAGGATCGGCGCGACGCAGGAACCGATGCACACGCCCGACTTCTCAATAAAGACTCTTCCCTCGTGCTCAACCAGAGCAAAGCTCAGGTGGAGCCGGAGGAGATCGAGGAAGCCTCCGACCGGGATTCCGGACGCGTTTTCAAACCTTGTCATTCGATGCAGGTCGATTTACTCGGACAAAGAGCACAAGAGTATTTTGAGGTCGAGATTGTAATACATGTCCTCATAATCCAGCAAGAACACGTTGTAGTCCAGCTTGGAGTGCAAAGGTCGGATAATATCAATCACCTCAAGGGAGCCTTTAACGCGGAAGGGGTGGGTAAATCACTAGAGGAAAGGTGCCTTTGTAGGAAGAGGGCGAGGGGTTTCTGCCAGTATTCCCCCCCCCCCCCCCCTCAGAGATTATGCTTCGAAGGGGAATGTCTAGCTTGTGCGTTTTTGCCGTGAAAAAGATGTAGAGGTACTGTTTTGACGGTGCAGAAACTATCGTTTTTAATGAAGAGAGGCTGAGCGAATCACGAACACATTTGACTTCGGACCGGAGTGCACCCGATGGATGTTTTTTTTTAGGGGGACTAATTTATTTTCTAGTGCCTCATCCCCTTTCTCTCCGAGTTTGTACATGTTAATTATGACGAATCGGCCCACCTTGTCCGCCTCTAAAAGCACTAGATCGGATCGGCGGAGTCCCTTCACGACGCTTGTCACCTCCGAGCGCACCGGTGCTCTCGCGCCACTGTGATGGCAAACCACGCCGGCCGGGGCCCCGACAAAGTCCTGTCGATCACTATCCGGGGCCTTCGACACAATCTCGTAGACGGAGGCCAGCTGGTCAACTCTTGATGATGGCGCAGGCGGCGCGAACTTGGGGCCTTTTGACAGAAGGGCAGTTGCCTCTGCCGACAAATGTGTGTCTGACAGATTGATGGGGAAATCCAGGCCTGCCTTGCGGCGGGAGGCAGAACCCGCGAGGATACTTTGATGCACGCGTCTCCATGGTGCCTCAAGGAGGAGGTCCCAGGACTTCCGCAGAAAAACGAAGGCGGGGTGCGTATCGAAGCGTAGCCCAGTTCTCATCACAAGGATTTCCCGTGAGACTTCCTTCTTTGTTATCTGCACTACTCCTTAGGTGGAAGGCCGACTTGATGATTCAAAGCCTAGGAGACGGTGAACTGAGGGATGGGCCACGTTTTCCCGAAGGAAGACTCCCAAGGACCGCAGTTGCAGGCGGAGGAGACTCATCCTTGACACGAAGATGGCGGCCCGGAAGAACGAGGTTGGGTCAAACACCAGCTGGTTTAGTGCGTTGCCAGCAGGACAGCACATAACATGAAGCTCACGGAAGTATAATGTAGATGGTTGAGCGTGTTGGTTTCTAATTTACGATAAGGAAACAGGGACATTGGCGACAAACAGACAAAACAGGCTTTCGACTTTCAACAAAACGTTTACTGTCTCGACTTCACCTCCTGAATGTTGGCGGGGGCGTTGGGGAGGTTGAGAGGGAGGGTTGTGCGTGAGGGAAACGTCTGCCATGTGCCCCTGCTCGCAGCTACGCGTGAACGGCGTGAGGTGGGGTCTGTTGTGGTCAATCGACACGTCACCGTTACACGCAGGCCGGGTGTTGGCGGTGTTGAAGTGCACAGACAGCGCTGTGTCTGTGCACTTCTTCTACTCGTCCTTCGTCGGTTTTTCCTGCGCTGTTCCCACCTATTAAGATGTTGACGGTGCCCTTTTGGTGAAAGGAGGGAGGAGGGGGGAAGGGAGAAGGGCGCGGAGAAGAGGAGGAGAAGATGCGCCTGCGGCGCCCTCCAGGGGAGGGAAGGGAAAGTGGAGGGGGAGAATGCGCGGAGAAGGGAAGGAGTAGAAGATACGGGAATTTGGATTGTTTTACGTCTTTGGAGGAACCCTCTCGCCCCGCAGCGAGGGAATCTCTTGATTGGAAAGAGAAAGAAATGGGCTGGACAGGTTTGAGACAGAAGATTTGGTATGTAGAGACTCAAGGATTTCCCTGCCGAATCGAGATTTGTGCCCGCCGAGAAATTTGGTTTTCGAGAAATCGGGTTGCACGAGCTGCAGTTTTTAGCGCGAGCCGTGACTGGATGAAAGGAATCGGGAGAAGGAGACGAGATCTCAGGCCAGCGTGCAACGGCGACGTGTCGAACGACACACAGCAGACCCCAGCTTACGCCGTGCACGCGTAGCTGCGGGCAGGGACACCATCGCCCCTCCTCCCTCCTTTCCCCACAGTTTTTTTTAGGAGCGCGCCAGGATCGGTAGAGCACATCCGAGATGAAGCACGCGGTCCGAACGCATCTGTCATTTATCCTGGAGTTAAAGGATTATGATGCATGCATATATTTGTCACTCTCAAACTTGGTGATACGCATAATGTTTTTATTACTTATGAGGAGTATAATTAATAATGACTCTACCAGATGGCATCCTTCAGTTGTTTTGAACTCCGAATAAAGGCGCACATGAAAAAAAAAAACACGTGAGACGACGTGGAGTAATTAAGTAATAGCCCCATTTGTTTACGCAATTGCTTCATATCCTTTCTACCTTGGCCATCCTTACGCCATGACTTGGAGTGCTTCGGCCCTTTTCTCTAGGTGGTACTGCTTCACTCCGCGGTTGTATCAGTTCCTAATGCCTTCAGGTAACGCAATATCATTTAAGGCCACATGCACCGCCGTTCGCATTTGATTTAGGCACGATAGGAGTTTCCAATTAATATATTTTGCTAAAAAGATAATCGAGCAATTTCGTTTTCATAAATATTGGATTAGTGTGCTGCTCTTTATGACTAATGGATTATATTGGACTCCCTTAAGGCTTAATTTAAGAAAAACAAATAACAGTTCCTTAATGGGTAAACCGAACTTTTTATTTTGTCAATAATTCATATTGAAATCAACTAAAAAGTATCCTATCTAAACACATGTGTGTGCATTTTACCAGCCTTTGTATTGATATTTATATGCTTTCGATAAAACTTGCCTACCTTTCGCATGTAGCAGTGGTGTTTGAAATACGGCATTCCAAAGACATACAAAACACGGATTGAGATATAGAGAATAATTAATACAACAACCTCAAAAGGTATATTTTTGTCCCCTACCATTTGTCTTCTAAAACATCATGGCAAAGTTGAGTGTCGAGCAGAATGAATTAGGTAAATATAAAAAAAGAAAACGAGTTGGTTCTTCAGATTTATGAGAATCAGCAACTGAGGGATACTAAAGAAGGGACCAAGCAAACGCTGCGTATATGAGGAAATAAACAGTCGTTCTAGCTTTTTTTTTTTTAGAGATAAAAATCATATTTCATAGTTTAGCGATCACTAAAATACAACGCCGAGAAAAATTACGTTACTACGTCCGATTTTCAAAATTTTCAGAGGCCGTTTTGTTTACGATATATATATATATATATATATATATATAACGGGCATGGTGGCGGGAGGCCGAAGGCGTGGGTATAAAACTGAGAAGAAAAAAACCCTTAGTGAAAAACAGCAACAACGGACGATTTAATCTTCGACGTTTCGGCCGGAGTCCGGCCTTCGTCAGGAAGGCCGGACGAAGGCCGGTCTCCGGCCGAAACGTCGAAGATTAAATCGTCCGTTGTTGCTGTTTTTCACTAAGGGTTTTTTTCTTCTCAGTTTTATATATATATATATATATATATATATATATATATATATATATATATATATATATATATATATATATATATATATATATATATATATATATATATAATGATTGAAGCTTGAGGGCAGGTGATTATTTAAATACACAAGAAGAATTCATGAACTGAACAAAAACAAGAAGACGTTTATTGACGTTTCGAGAGGAGTCCTCCTCTCAAAACGTCAAGAAACCCTTCCTTGTTTTTGTTCAGTCCATGGATCTTTCTTGTATATATATATATATATATATATATATTATTACGGAGCTCATGAGATGCCTAGAGAAGAGGAGGTAGAGGTATATATATATATATATATATATATATATATATATATATATATATATATATATATATATATATATATATATATATATATATATATATATATATATATATATATATATATATACATATATATATATATATATATGCGCGAATGCTGATCGAGCGTGCCGCGTGCTGATGGCGAGCTTCCACAGTTATTTTGCAACGTGCATTCCGCACCATCAAGAGTGCCGGTCTTAGCAGACTATTCATGTGAGCTCGTTCATAGCATGCGCGCTAAGCAGACCCCCAAATATATGGCGTCCAGTGAATACTCCCTATAGGCAGCGAAGCAACACTTCTGTGTGGGAAATGCTTAAAGAAAATGAACTCTCAAATTATGACCTTAAAAATCAGTCTATAATATCTTCTGGTCATGCTTGCCATTTTGTGCACGATATGAATAAACTTTATTTTATATCCTTTGCTTTATGCTTTGAAATTATGCAAATAAAGCTGATTGTTTCTTGATCGCTTTAGTGTCACAAATGCGTTGGCATTTAACCTAAACTCTTGCCTATGTCTCTTATTCACCAGCTATTTATAACATCGAAGACGTATTACGTTGTTGGCGGCACATTCGATAACGATCCCCTTGTGGATCCACCGATTTACCCTTTTAAGTGCGGAGAAGTAAGGACCACAAAAAGTATGTCAGACAATCGGGTTCCCATAGAACGGAAATTCCTGCAGAAGGATCGTGTTACCAAGAAATGGCGTTGGTATGTATTTTAGGAAATGCATTTTTGAAAAAGAACGTTCTAAAGTGTGTTTTTTTCCATAAAAGGCTTTAAGGTGTAACTTGGCATACACGCAGCCACATACTATTGGTTTTCTTGGAAGTATATATTAAACTAAAAACACCCAACATAAATAATACCCAACACCAAACATAAAAAATGCGATTCTTTGGAGGGAAAATTAAATACCAAAATATTGATCATTAGATGAACTGTAGATGGCAGGGATGATTCACTTTAGTTGTGGCTAATGAGCAACCAAGACAGAGGAAATAAACAAAAAAAGCCGAAAGCAGAATGAGGATAACTCCGTCAACGCAGATGAAGAAAAGACACAACCACGACAGGACACTGCAGTGTCCTGTGGTGGTTGTGTATTTTGTTCGTATTACTTTACCTAGTTGTCCCATTATGTATACGATGTAACGTTCACCAACGGACCTGATTTGCTACCTTCTTACAGGAATCAGGTTTGTTATTTGCTTTCTATAACAACAAGCCCGTCTCCTCGCGCTTGAGTATGCATAAACGCGCGGACCTGACGTCAAGCCGCTGCGAGGGCACTGCTATCGACAGGGCGCTTGCGCAGGTGCTCCATTTTATGCGAATCTGGTTCCCGCGCAAGCGCACTTATTACATCTCGTGTGCGAACTGCACGTCTCCTTACACCTTGCGGGGGATTGTTTCTAAACAACGCGTTGGCCCGCATTTCTCCAATAATGCCACGTCCGTGATGAGATCGCAATGCACGCGACGAAATTCACATTATTTAAAGGGGCGATGGTACGATTTATGTACTTTGCGCAAATACCGCTCATAACGGATCCCTGACGTTAATTACCTGTAAAACACCAGCCCTTTTTTCACCACATGCAACCCAATCGCAAAAGCTGTAAGAAGAGAAAGAGAGCACGCGCTTCCAGTCCGGCCTAGGTTTAGCGTACGTTTTAGCATTCTTCTACACTCTAAAAAAAGCCCGTGCGTCTGCTTTCCCGCACAACACCTGGAGGGCCAATCACCGCAATTTACGGAGGCAGCTCAGCGAATAACGATTCCAACACATATTTTTACACCAAACAACGCAGTCTCAGTTGTGGCATTAAAGGGGTACGGAAACCAAATTCTGGAGCTCATTTCTTTGTTTCAACACGACGCAGGTAGCAGCACAACCACACAAACATAAATATTGCGCTAGAAAACGCAAGAAAACATATTTTAAAGTGAATTAAACGATAATCAAAAACCACCTGGTAGTTGGTTATGAAGCTGCAATGGAATGTCGTGACGACAACATGCCTCTGAAAGCAGCGCCGCAGCGGTATGTCCGCTCACTGGTATAGATTGCCTAGGCCTGAACGCAATACCGAGGCGTCTTGGTGGAAAGAGCCAAAACGAAGTGAGCCACCTTGGTTTCAGCTCTCGCGCGACGTGCAAACGCGTGCTTCGGTTGTCCTCAGGTTTGGTGCGCGTGCTGGCCCCGCGATCTCTACAGCCCATGGGTACTTCGACAAAGCGAGATTGTAACGCGTTGACGCCTCCAAGTGGCAAAACTCGTCACTACGGTACGCTTGGTCGTCCGAGGCATGATGACGTCAAGACGTCTGCCGGATCTCCCGAGATGCATCGCGCTCCTCCATGGCTGATTTTGAAGCGCTCGCCAAAATCGCGGCATTTAGAGCATAAAATATAGCCATCTGCTCAAAATACGACCGTGCGATTATTCATTACAGGCTTAGCTGATCATATTGAACTCATTTCTTGATGTTTTCTCTATATTTCAAGTTTTGATTCCGTATCCCTTTAAGCAATGCAAGCGTGACGTTTTGCATTGCTTAATGTCACAACTCAGGCTGCGTTTTTTGGTCTAAGCATATGTTTCCGCATCGTCATTCGCTGAGCTGCCTCCGTAAGGTGTGGTGATTGGCTTTCCAAGTGTTGTGCGGGAAAGCGGACTCATGGGCATTTTTTAGAATGTAGATTTGTTTGAACAGTGTAATATCTGAGAACCGAAGCGAGAAGAATGCTTCGCGTGTAGAGCCTAGGGTGGCCTAGGCCACCGGACAACCACAGCAGCGGTTAGCGAGGACGCTCTTGGGATCTTTAACCTCTTCTACAAATCAACGATTTTACGAATTCGCAGTTTTGAAGATTTTTATGTAATTGTGCTATCACTGCCTAAGATTGCATTGGATCGCAGTATTTTTTTAAGTGAAAAGATGGCGCTCACACAAGTTACAAGGAGCGACATCTTACAGAAGTATTCGAATCAATCAGAAAAAAAAAGTCCATTGCTAACGTTAATATATTTATCCCCCTGGCACTCACAAGAGATTTTGCAACTCTTTCCATTTTCTATTGGTCAGTGCACAAATATAGCATCTGATGTCCCTTACAAAACAATATTAGTAGGTTTCTTTTCTTGCCGATCGGTATGGACACTCCGCATTTGCCTTCTGTGTACAATCAGAATCCTTGGATATGGTTATCGTATTCATTATTGTACACACCCGCAGATAGCACCACATGTGTCAACGACTTGTGATTTTTAATTCAACACGAAAATATAAAATGAACTGCGCATTTTTCACTTTCGTAGAATTTATAGCAGTCCTATGCTTTCATCGAAAATGTTTTTTTAAGTTTATCAGGTATGTTCTTGTTATAATTACCCCCTAAAAATAACTTGTGTTTGTTTTCGACCCTTGCCCGGAAAATCCTTCCTGGAGAAAAATGTTGACTGCCATTCTTTTTAGTTATTTGCAAACATCCTTTTCAAATGTGCGCCCCGCCAATATTTTCTTTCACCATAACATGGCAAAGAGAAAGCGCTACACCTTCATCGAGTAAATCGGGAAGATGGAGGCAATTTATTTCACAACTCACCGCAGGAGGAGAGTTCTCTGATTATATATGTTATCATGTGCCTCTGACGTGCATATTGGCTCACTGGGACAGTAGCCATCACCATTTGCCAAATTATGATGAAACGGAGTGTAGCAGCTGATGCGCCAATTACCTGAAGTTTACATACCTTGTACAAAAACGCCGGGCATGTATTAGACAGTATATATATATATATATTTATGAGTCCACAAAAACAGCTCGACGCCTTATTAGTGCGCACAAAATGTTATATCCCAATCACTGTGAACTCGGCTCAGCGTCTCTTCAACACGAAAGCTACACCAGCGTTTGACAAGAACAGGGGATAAACGTGGAGACGAGCACACACTTGAGCAGATAGTCCAACAGTTCGTGATAATCCCGAGTTAAGTGTTTGTTAAACAACAGGACATTGCGTATACATCTGACAATAAACCATTCAAGAGAACATCGAATTACGCCGACGGTCGTGATTGTTTTCTGCATAACGCAAGTTAATTAACAAGATACGGGAATAATATTTTTTTTGCACGTGTAATATTTGTATTCAGCAGTTGTGTCTGTTTTGTCCCAATTAATGTCAGTGTGCTATGATGTCATCATTGTGTATTTTTGAATGTTTTGTTTCTTCAATACCTTCGAGGGCCGTGGAGTGAATAAATAAAAAAAAAACATTTTCACATAACTGGAGTTTGTTTTGTGATGCAGCAGACGTTGAGAAAAGGTTAGAAGGAGTGCAGACCCCATGCAACAACGCTGCCGGTCTGGTTTCTTCCATTTATTCATATTGGTGGGTCAAAGATTAGAGTGTCATCGAAAATTTCACCGCCTGCAATGAACACGAAGCAGAGTGGTGTGGGCTCTGAAGGAGAAGCGGCTGAAGTGTGAATATACTGAGCATTTGCTTAGTAAACCGAGTTTCGTGGCAGGCGTTCAGTCGTATCCTTTGTGCCCATTGCTGTCAGACTACGCTTCAGCTCTTGGCACGTCAGTGTTCAGTTTAGTCGAGTGGCGAGTTTGACTGACCTTACGGTCTTGCTGCCCCCCACAAAGCATACATCCTAGGGATGAGAAATGTTCTAATACACTTCTGCAACAACAAACGAGGATGCTTGTGGCTATAACACCTTCATTTAATATCGCATCGCCTTTAGTGAATTTTAGGGTAGATGGAGCGTCCTCCCCTGTTGTGACATTTTGAAAATGGCCGTAGTCACCCGATGGTGACATTGTTAAATATTGTCTTCCCGCTTACTGCATTGAGCTTCTCGAAGCTGTACGCAATCACTTGGTGCCCTCGTTTCTAAATGTTCAATCGCAAAATCAAAACAAAAAATTAAACACAACCCAATGTTCTGTGTTTCTTGATAATGTAAGCAGAAACAAAGTTTAGGGGCTTGGCGTTATAAAGAAAGGCTTTGTGGAACTGAACAGTGCCTAGCCTGATTTTGCGCTTGCAATTCGCGTTGAGCTATGTTCAGGCTGTGAACGTCACTTGCATAACAATCATATTTGTCGTATCTAGCGTAACAGCTGTAGCTGACGCTACGGCCGTTAAATGCGCCGTTCGCTCACATCGGCGCTATTTGAGTTAGCGCTTTTACGACAAGACAATCAGAAGGGTAAACGCATACTTCACGCCGCTAGATGTTCAAAATGGCGCTTGTCAAGAAACGAGTTCTTGCTGAGGTCAAAGTCATACAAATACAAAAGGAACTTATTGTCATACGTGAAATCAACAGCAGACGCCGAAGGCGCCGTTGAACTGTTTGGGCTAGAGAGGTGTTCCTGGACAGAGCCTTGAACAGCGACTTCCATAACATTTGCCGAGCTGAAAGCCGGGAACACGGTGATGTTTCACAGCTTCATGCGTATGACGTCGCAGCAGTTCGACTACCTTGGAAGTCTCGTCCGACCACACATCCAGGTTCAAAGCGCGCAACTTCGCTGTCATCGGCTACTCGATTGGCAATAACCAACAGGGACTCCAGTTAGCGGAACTGTTTCTTCTACAGCGGCAATGCCGAGAAAACACAGCTGTAATTTATGCGCAGCTTCTTATGAAACTTGGTTACAGGCTTGAGTTGTGCTAGTTGGTACATATTAGGAATGCGTCAGCTTGAACTTAAAGATTCCATTTACGTCCGGACACTCACCGGATTGGATCGGATTCTGTCGGCTAAACCCTCTGTAGCTGGTGATCACAGCTTAAAATTGGAGCTAGCCATATTAACTAAGAAAATACTCCCCTCAACTACCCCCTACACCGGTATTCTTCCTGCCTTACCTACAGCCTTGCTCTACCAGTCCTCTTACCGCCGCTTCGTGGTCTTCACCGCCACATTGTTCACCTTGGGTTGTCTGTCGACCTGGTCGGTCGTTGGCGCTATTCTGTTGAATACCGGCTGTACTTGCTGCGCCGGTCTTTTCCTCGCAACCGCAGTGCAGTGGCCTTGTCTTGCAACTCAAGAACAATCAAGAGAAGTGTTTCCAGCAGAGAGCTTGTCTCTGCCTTCAGCAAATCTTGTTAACACTAACGTGGTTCAAGCTTTGAAAAACAGATTCCTATACTACGCGATGCAGGATACCCGACAACTGTTCTAGATTTCGTCAGAACATATGCAAGAAATCGAACAGTACAACGGCAGACTTCAAAGAAAAATAAAATACCTTGAAAACGTACCAGGTTATACCAGACTCAACCACCTCCCTACGTCCTCCGCCTTTAGCGTCGATACCGTCCACTTTAAATCTGCCACGTTCAACCATTTTTCTTTTGTAACACCGTTGTTGAGTTTACGTCAACATTTATTTGTGTTTGCTTCATCCACTCCACTCTTTAATACGCCGGCCTAGAGAGTAAAGAAATAAACATTGTTGACCTGCCGATAATAGGGAGTTTTAGAATAACGTACGCAATTTTAGCGCACGCTAGCGCTAAATTTAGCGCTTGTATTAGCGCACGCGACGCAAGAGAGTTTTAGAATAGCGTTTCTCTGCCGCGACGCAAAAGCCCAAGCATCTCGCGCTTGCGACACCACCAAGATACAGTAAAAATTTTCATTTCACACACGAAATGCTGTAACTTTAGAAAAAAAAAAAAACTAGTTTTTTGGTCCAGAGTAGCATTTTAATTTGTTTAAACATGAGAACGCGACGTGAGCGGTTGAGCTGTCGTGTCCGCTTGCGTCGCCTCGGCAAGAGAGGTCTCGTGTACTGACCTTCGCACATCATACCTTCACCGTGAAATGTTCGCGCGTCGCAAGTATCAAGTTGTCGGTAATCGCTGCCAAACCGAGTACAATGTCGTCCCGTATTGAAAATTACAGTCGCGAGGATACCGCCGACGTCGCACTCACGACGCCGCCAAAGCAGCCGCCGACATAATCCTGGAAGCCGCCATGTTTTTTAACTGTGCTCGTCTTGGATTTAGCCAACTTCTTATAACGAATCCTCCTAGGAGAAGCGCAAAGACTCTTTGCGTACGCACGCTATTTCCGAGAAATAGAGCACGCTAAAATTGCGCGCGCAAAGCGCAAAACCTGGTTTGCGTTCGGAGCATGCGCAGTGGCGACGACGCTATTCTTTGCGTACGCAAAGCTTTAGCGTGCGCTATTCTAAAACTCCCTAATGATGTATAGAAAATACACGTCATGTTTTGAAGAATTGTGCACCAAGTACTACCTGTTTACTAAGCCACTGAACATGTATTGGAGTGGTGAAACATTTTAACTACTACTCCAGAGGCTGTCATGCCCCAGTTATACCAACGCTCTTTACTGTCATTTAGCTAACGATAGTTCACTCAATCGCGATCGGCCGGCGTTACAAGGCGACGCCAACCGTCGTTTAAGCCGCTAACGATCATTGAGTTCAAATGAGCTGGCCGACCTGAGTTATACTCTATCTCACCTTACGATGTACCACAGGAAAGTTTACAAGCGCGAGTTCCTTGCTCTAGAGCACATCTCGGCGGCACGAGCTCTCGTGCACTGAGGGCAGCTACCAACGCTATGAGCTCGCGCTTCTAGTCTTCGCTGCTCTACAACATAAGGTGAAACGGAGTATAAATGATGGGGGTGCTCTAAAATAGAGCTAAAGATGGCGGCGACCGCTGAGATTGCACACCCAAGGACAGCGCCGGCGAGGCACCTACTATAGCGAACACTGATAGAGGTACCTAGAAAGTGGGGTAGCAGCGATTATTATCGGAAGAGGTGTGATTCGACGTCAGAGCTGCATCTAGAAGGATCCCTCCACGTCGCAAAACCCAAAGCTTGGCGAGGACGACCATTGCAATGTCAGTCCCCATAAGACTTTCGTTGTGTCTCACTTTCTTGAATTCGTGTGAAACGTTTTGATTGTTGTTTCTTTACTTTAAGACAGTGTTGGCGGCAACGCGTTGCAAGTAACGGCGTTAGCGGTAACGCATTATTTTTTTCGGTATTTTTGGAACGTACTTGTCCCTTTTTCAAAATGGCGATGGGTAAACTACTTACGTTACTTACTTAAAGGAACGGGTGACATAGTTAATTTCTCATTTATTATTCTTCCCAAGACTCAAGAAAAAAAAATTAGACTTAAATTTTCCGTTTTTAGGCGCCAAGTCATGTGAATATTCTAGATCTTTTACGCTTTTCTTGCACTTTTTAGTGAGTAGTTAGGTGAAAACGTAAAAAAAAAAAATAAAGTAATTATGTTCAGCTTCCTCATGAACATATTTTTTTTTAAATATGGCGCTTATTCATACCTGTACCGCCGAATTAGTAAAACGAGTTAATTTATAATTGAAAAAAGTAACGGAAAAATAAAATGCGTTACTTTTTACCGGTAACTGTAACAGTAACGTGTTTCTCTATATTGAGGTAACGTAGGTCAGTACTTCGTTCCTTTTTTCTGCTAGTAGCGGGAAACGTATTTCGTTACTTTTTTTCGGTAACGCCAACAACAATGCTTTAAGAACAAAATATAAATTTATTTGTTTTGCTTTAAGCGCTTAAAATTAATGTCAAATGAGCATATAAGCCATTTGCATCGCTATTAAAAATATAATATGACATCAATTTTTGGTGCCGTTTCGGTCCAACTGGATCTCTTGACGCGAATCTCAACTAAGGTTGTTGGGCCTCTATACCGTGTAGAACCAAACAACTTAGTTGAGCTTCATGACAGTTTGGAGATGTCAACGACCGTTGGCTTAATGACAGTTAAGAGAGCTAGTGCAACTAAGATATTAGTAGTTTCACCAAAGCACAAGGTAGCCTTTTTCATTGTGCGGCTGAGGACACCCTAGATTAATTAACCGTGTAGCTCATCCCATGCAATAAATTCAATAAGAACACTCCCATGCGTTAAATATTAGTAAATACTCCCCCTCTGTAGAGTCGAAGAGTCTAGTGCTGGAAATCATAAAATCCCGGGAAGGATTATTTTTGACTGTCGTTCAAAATCTTGTTATCTATCTATATTTATCACTTTTTTTTATACGCGTTATGTTTTGTTTCGTATATATGTCGCACATTTCTAGGAAACTTGTTGTTACGTACCGTCACACTTTCCTCAGCTACGATGGCATGATAGCCGAAAAAGTTTAAAAAAAATGCATACTAATATATGTTGCTGATTTTACGTGCACGGTTTCAGGCTTTCTGCGCAATATGAACTACATGCAAAACAATCAGCAAACTATGCCACTAATAACTACGTGGACGTGCTGAGACCTCATACAATCCCACGTAGGTAATTTCCACGGCATTTTCGTCGCAGTCTGATTACATAGATTGTATTAGATAAAACACAACGGCATTCTCTTTTTTTTTTTTCAGGTCGGACGGGAACCATGTATCTCTTGTTGTCAGACTTTCGTACCTGTGCTCTTTTCTTCAATAGTCGCAGTGGTAAGCACCTTTCTGCCGAGTTGGTATCCATAAAATTCATGTTTGTTTCTGCAGAAGTCTACTGTAAACACCGCATAAAATGCAAGCTAAAATAAAAAAAGAATTAACAACTGAATTGTTTATTAAAAGCATCACTCGCTCATAAGTCGACACAAAAGCTAAAAGCAGCTCACAATTGCGACATTTCTAATATAGTTCACAATGGTTACGGACACTTAATCCATCCGCTAGTCATAAGTGAGGACTCCTGACATCCGCCCGTTGCCGCATAAGATCAGCTGTAGAAGGTTCGCCGCTAGCACGAGATTTCCACCTACGATAACAGCCAGGCGCTAATGAAGACAAAACACTAGAAACCTAAATGAGAACGTGCAGGAAGTGTACCTTTTCCTGAAGATCTTACGTTGCAAGAGCCGCAAGGTTCGGCTATATAACTTTTTCGTGGCAAACGCCACCAGGTGATGCTCCAGTCTTTGACGTCCCAGAAAATTTCCGGCTCAAAAAAAAAAAAAAAAGAAATGTCGATGAAACGTTTAATTTCCGATTCTCCAGATGAACGCCAAAAGACCGATGGAGCGCGAGATGTCTTAAAATATTTCGAAAATTCATGGAAACCACCTTGAGTCCCCCAGAAGGCACTAATTAAATAACCAACTTCCTCGTCCGTGTAGGATTTATGATTTTTATCGCTGATGACATAAGCAAGCTCGACTGGCTTGCAAAGACGGAGCCACCGGAAATCGCTTGGGACGCAAGCGGCAGTTCGTGATTGTAAACAGCAAACGGGTCTACAGAACTTTGCGAAGTGACAGTATACTCCTTCTTAAAGGCCTCTGCATTTTTGCACTCTCGAGGGCGCGTTGCTTTGAAAACTCACTATACTCTATATCACCTAAGGATGTACTGCAGGAAAGGCTACAAGCGAGAGCTCTAGCTCTAGGTCACATATCGGTGCCACAAGACCTCGTGCATTAAAGCCAGATGCATATGCTATGCGCTCGCGGTTCTAGCTTTCGCTGCGATACAACATCAGGTAAAACCGTCTGCGGCATGCGCGATCTCCCGTACGAACAGTAGCATTCAGATCAGGTAAGTTCTCGCGATTCTGAAATTAAGTATTCAATACTCAATCGACCTATATGTGTCGCCACTGTCAACAAATTTGGCGGCCAAATACAGGTAGTGCCTTCCATGTCCAAGCTCACCGCACAACGATCGGGTTCAAGCACCCAAGCATTCGCTTCAAAATGGTTTGCCCGGATAGGTAAACGCTACGCTCAAAACATGCCATGGTGTGTTGCCTTGAGCGAGCTTTCAGAGGCTTAGCCTTCTTCTGGGAAGCGATAGAGGGACCACTGTCCTTTTTCCGCACTGATGAATGTTGATCAACGCTCAAAAATAAAATACTTTTCTTTTTACAGTGTTTTTTTATATAACAGAAGCGTTCAAAAACACGTAGCAAAAAAAAACATTTTTTTTTATTTTTTTAGAAAGTGGCGTCGAATTTGGTTTGCGAAATATTTGTTTATTCAAATATAGAGCCCGTCCCCCGAAATATACAGTTTTTTTCGCAACAAAAATAAACTCCACTTCACCGGATGTTTTTTTTTTTTTTTTTCATTTACGGAAAGCCACGCGGGTGGCTTTCCCAGAAGCCCTAGAGCTAGCGCCCTATTCGGGAATGTGGATGTCGGTGCCGTCGGAGCCACTCCAGGTGTGCGCGACGTTCATTTATGCCAATGGAACCTGTCGCTCTTGTGGTATGTTGTGTGCTTTTATTGTGTTCCTCTTTTGGTGTACGTATGAAACGTTCGTGCGATCGAGCGGGCGGCTGCATGCGTGGACGTGGACTGCTCCTATGATGCGCTACTCCCAAGACGCGTCGTAGGCCTAACGCACCGGAGTCACATGCACGTTGTGCCGGCAAAAACTGAAAGCTCGAAGACGCGCCGAAGGTCGTTTCCAATCGAAACAGCAAGCGCCGTCGAATCTACCGGAACGGCGAACCCAGTGACACATCCGCTATTTAGCCGGCCAGAAATTTTCAACTGGGATGTTTCAGCTTGTCAACAATAGTAGCGGTAAGAAAAAGGTTTCTCTGGAATATCAAGTGCATCGCTTTCATCGAAGCATCCCGACGGATTTTCCGGGGTCAATTTGACACGACTCCGGTGACCCTGCCGTGTGGCTAGCTTCAACAAATCTAATGTTGTGATTCTTTGTTTTTCCTTCGACATTTGTGTAACGTTTCGGGAAAGAATAACTGACAGTGTGCACCATTAACTGCTAAGCACAGCTGCATACCACAGTATCGAAGCAAGACCCCATGACACGAGCGAACCACACACCGATCGCCTTATTTGTATCGACCAGGAGATGGAAATACGCTGCGCGAGACAATGCGGTCGCCACATCGTTTTGCGGTGGCTCGTCTTACGTTCGCCGACGTTGGAGTATAAATAGCCTTGTCAGCCGAAAGATTTCTAATTTTAACGATAGATTGACAATTTAAGTCACGTGCACGCGCAAACAGTTGCTGAATCGTAGTTCGTCCAAGGCAGCGACACCTTGAAGCTACTTGGGATCCGGAACCATTTCCTTGATCTGTCCACTCGCTCGCACCTTTTTTCGACCGCTTCACGCGAGTAATTTGCCCTAAAAAAAATAAAAACTCGTGTGCGCCACTTTTGATTTTTTTTTTAACATGGAAGTAAATAACGCACGACTGTGATTTAAAATAGTTTAGGATCTTTTCAGCGCGTAGATCGCGTTACAGCCATAAAATTACGGTGTCGAATACCACGTCTATGCACTATTAAAGGGGCCCTGCATTCATATTAAAAAAAAAAAAAACACACTGACAGGGCATTTATGCTCACCGAGGTTTTTAATTGTACGTGACATATGAGAGCCCAGCTACCCAGCACAGAATTTCCGGCTCGAATTTCGGTTTCTTTCCGCCCGAAAACCGCCGATCGAGAACTGGCCTGCGTGAGTCGCGCTCACTCCCTTTTCCGTTGTCACGAGCCGTTTTCTACGGTTTCGACGCGACCGTCAAATTTAATCAAAGTCGTGGGTTATTGAAGGCACACTTTCAATCCTGAAAATAGAACAAGAATATGAAACCCAATTTTTGTGGCTTCCAAAAAGCCGCAAATACGTTCATTGAAAAAAAAAGGTTGAACAGACAACCGGAAGCATTCTGTGCGTTCACTGCATAATTCTCAACATGGCGTCGTTTCGCGTTTCGTGGGACTCACGGGTGGCAGCGGACGACGGGCGTGGGACCTCTACCTCAGAACTGTTGTTCACGGTACCGCCGAATTCTGTCTTTTCTTCGAAAGAGAAATTTCGGACCGATCAAAAGAATTGATATTCATCCCGTGCGACACGCCCGACCAACAAGCCGATTGCACGAAGGCGTCACCGAGTGGTCGTTCCTTCTCGTGGCTGAAGACAACGCTCGGTCAAACGTCAAGCACGAAGTGCGTACATCGAGTTGAATACGCACGCGTACTGGTTCTTTACTAGGTGCGAATGTGCCTAATGCGTGGTGCTGCCTGTCTTTAAGCGTGGAGTGCATGTACTGGAGGGAAATCGGCAGCAAACTTTCCGACATGCAGTCCAACGGATGCATTACTACGAACGAAGGAGTTCCTTCAGTAGCTGAGTGGTAAGACGTCCGCCTCACACGCAGCGGGCACGGGTTCGATCCCTAGTGTGGGCGTACTATTCTTTTTTAACATTTTGAAATGTTAAAATTCTTTTTTTTTTTACAATTATCAGTGAAAAAAATAATTGTTGTGAACGATACGTCGCTAACTAAATGGTATGGGATTCCATTCTTGACACCTCTGCCGCACAATGCCATTTTCACACAACATTTTTGGAGCATTCTTTTCAGAGCCGATCACGGCAATTCCCCACGGGCACTCAGTACTAATGGCCAACACCTAAATGCACAAACCAACTCGTCTTGGAGTATAGAACAGTGAGGGGAACAAAGATAACTTCAAAGGAATCGCACGGCGAAAGAATCCCGAATGAATTTCGTCTGCTGCTTCCGGAAGAACAAAAAAAAAAAATCCCACGGTCGGGTGTGGCTATGTGACTTCCGTCACCCACTCTCTCCTCTCCACATCTCCATGCGGTGCGGTTTCCGTTTCAGTTTCGAGTAGTTGCGTTTTTTGGCTTTATTAAAAGAATACGTGACTCTGTTGCAAATTATTAACTGGGTAGTATTCCGAAACCATAACCATAAACCATAAAAAAAAGCAACTACCTTTTTTGCGGTTTCCACGTCTTTTGGGGTTCGGACAAGCCAGCGGGCACGGAGAAAGTAACTAAATATCAGTGCGTCATATTGTAACCGGACGACACGGAAACCCCCTCCACCTACGAGGGCGACCGGCAGTACCGAAAGCGCGCAATATGTGACGAGATCGTGACGTTTTAGGTACTGGCCTTTCTACTTGTCAGAGCCGCTAAAAGCTTCTTTTTAGTCGAAATACTAAATATAAGTGGCGCGAACTGTTTCAATTATGTATAAAAGTAGCTTTTGTTCCGTATTTTAGATCAGAAAGTAACAAATGCAGTTTATAAAGTACGGAAACAAGAAATGACCCGTCGACATACCCGCCACCAAGCGGTGGAAAAGGCGGCACATACTAAAAAGGTGTAGGGGGACTAGGCGCAGACGAGCGGAAAGCGTAAAAAAGGTCGCGGATGTACACGGCGGTGCTGCAGACGGTGATCCGAGCGTTCCGAAGGCCTTCGGCGAGCAGCTTTGGCTTGCAATTTGACTTTTTGGCGGTATGGCAGCGCGAAGTGGCTCTCATTCTGAAAAAAAAAAAAAAATTGGGGTTGTGTGTGTGTTTATACAGCCTAGAACTTGGTCTGCCTCACAGGGGCGACGAGTCTCCCAGCTGTAGATGAGAAATTTAGCCAGTGCGGTACAGCCGCTAGCCTGGGGTCTTTGACGTGCATCACGCAGTAGTGATACACGACCGCACGCCGGTACGATGCTCATCCAGATCGAAACGGGCAGGGGTGGGGCTCGAACCCAGGATCCCTGGGTTCTGCAGCGCGAGCTTTCGCTCGACGTGCTCCGAGCTGGTGTGCGCTAGACCACTCGGCCACCGATTTTTTTTTTCTTTATTGTCGGCCACCGATCCCCCGCTCTCATTCTGAACTTATCTTTACCCTGTGTTTGCTTTCGTTTGTGGCCAATGGAAACTGTGTGGCTATATTGTATACATATATTCTCCTCTTATTGGGAACCTTTTTAATGGCTTCAACTCTTCCCATTACAGGAGACTGCGAGCTTTGGGTAACAACAAAACCTGAGAAGGGAAAAGCAACACTTGTTTCTTTTTGCGGATCATTCATAACTGCATGCAATAACAAAGCTGTCCGATGGTACTACAACGATAACGACTGCTACGAAACCTGGAATTAATATTACATTTGAGAAACTAGAACATATTTCTGTCTGAGGGGTTGAAGTTAAAAGAGGAGTTTCTGACAAGGCCCCTTCGTCTTTCCAAAATAAACATCACCGGTTTACTCTTAATAAGCCGATACCCATTTACAAATATGCGTACTGGGCTAACCCATACTCTTAAAAAATATGATAGTAATTACTGGTTACTGCAAATAAATTGATTTAATCGCGCTGTTTCAACTGATGGTCTCACTTATAGCCAAGAAGAACCCATATGTATATATATATATATATATATATATATATATATATATATATATATATATATATATATATAAATAATTTTCCGCAATGCCATAAAAGGACCTTGCTAAATTTTCAAAAGCACTGCAGACTTGTGTTTGAATTATTTGTTCTTAATTGTTATTCAACGATCGTCTTTTATATAGATAATATTATTTTTATTATGTCCTTTGATTTGTGTTAGTTCTACACCTGTTAGGGCCCTGCCGGGACCTTTATAATTCGCAGACAAGTAAAGAAAAAAATGTAAAAATCTAATATTTTGGAAGATCCTTTTTTTGTGCAATTTAATAATACGTGACGAAAACAGCTCCAACGAAGACGAAGTGAAGAAACATACACGACAGGACGAATCTAGAGTATGTTGGCTAGAAGGGGAGTTTTTGAAATCGGCGAACGAGAAAAGGAGCAGCCGGCCACGAGGCAGCGGTGGCGCTGCTGTCGACAGTGTGATGCTCCGTCCGCTCGAGTCCGCTGCGATTCGGCTGCTTTCTTGCTCCCCTACTAGGTTTCGCGGGCGATGTGCATTCATTAAATTACTTTCGAAAGGCAAACTACTTTGATATTGGATTTTTGGTTCACGTAAAACAAGAATAAACCTGCCGACGCTTTCGCCGTTTTCGTCGTCATCTGCAGCGGCGAAAAGTGAGGCTTTCTTCTCCTTCTATAGTCGGATGCAACCTGAGAACAATCTTTTAGCTCCACCCACAAGCGCATTGCGGCCATCTGAAGTGCCTCCGCCGTCGAGAAAGTAGTTCGCTGGCAACGTTGCTTTTTCTTCCTCCAGGAAACGTGTCTTAAACTACTACAATATTTATTTAATTCATTCAGGAGATTTAAATACGTTACAATACGTTTCTGTCGACGAAATAGCTGTTTAGTAAAGAAAGAAAGTCATGTCCAATGTACCGTCTTCCCAATTCATTTTCTGTCCAAGATACTGTCTAACATACCGTCTAACATACCTCTTAGCAGTGCTAAGCCTCGTGCCCGCTTCGAAATTTTCGTTGGCGATAGCGTCGCTGGATTCTCACGTTGTCGCGCAAAAACTGCTGCAAACGCAAGCCGATACCATTCAGATTTCGTGGCGTAACCTCGGGCACGTAAAACACGGTGCAAAAAAGCAGAATAATTGTCACGAGAAACTAGCGTCGCGTTGCTAAGGCCAGCAGCCATGTTGAGCTTTTTTTTTTTTTCAAAAGGATCGCGATTGGTCCGCGGAATCGTGACGTCATGAAAACGATTGGCTGGCGTTTCTCGGCGTAGGATCACATTTTCCTCTGAGAGGCATTTCCGGTTTTTTCTTAGCTTGCAACCGACTATAGCAGAAACGTAACCCATGGCGCATCCGGGAACGAAGCAGTGAGTTTGCCTTCCATCCCCACCCCTGCCCGTTTCGATCTGAATGAGCGTCGTACCGGCGTGCGGTGGTGTATCGCTACTGCGTGGTGCGCAAGCAATCGTACTGCACTAGCTAAATTTCTCGCCTACAGAGGGTAACAATGTCGCAACGTTCTTGAACACTAAACGCCCGCTGTATGAACAACTAACGACTAATTTGCTTGTTTGTTTATTTGCCGTTTTGCAATCCCGGTAGTTTGGACGCACGGGGCAATCTTTCCACCAAAAGCACCACCAACGAGCACTTCTCGTGACAGGGCAGAGCATTCCTTGGCTAAAGTGGCGAAGCGGGCGAGTTGGTTCATGGCTTGCAAAATTTAAAAGCGCTAAGAAAGACGAGGACAAAAAAGGAAGGCGAGCAGGACGAGCACTTACTCTCAACTGAACATTTATTTAAAAAAGCTAAAGCAAATAACCTCCGAGAAAAATACACTGAATCACTCAGTGGCGTCACTCATTGCCACGCCTTAATAAAATCACTATTTTTGACGGAGAAAAATTGATGGCTTTCTGACAACACTGCTCTACTACAATAAGCCCGCGACTACTTAAACAACAAGCTCCGGACCGGTACTTCGGGCACGTCACCGCTCTAGGAATGGAAGTCTTACCGTTCGCTCTCGTTCAGGTTGGTGTAATTCACCTTGATTGTTACAAAAACGATGACCTCTTGTTAATAGCGGTGTCGTGCCCGACCCATTGGTATCTATCTGTTCATCATTGATAGCATTACTTACGCCGGTGGCTGTTGCAACCAAATATTTCTCTTATTATCCAGTGATATAGAGACTAACCCTGGAATGACTAAGGCTCAGGAAGCCCAATTAGAATCTTTCTTGGCCATTGTACGAAACCTTAAAGAAGGGCGAAATGAAGTTTGAAGCGAACTAAAGAACCTGAGAGAAGATCAGTCTCGTACGGAATCGGCCGTTACTGTCCTGACTAAAAGAGTAACGAATGTGGAAGCATGCGTGTCTAGTTTGAACGAGATACACAAAGATGCAGAAGGCACAAAAATATCCTTAAAAAGCATGACAGAACAAATTCATACTTTGGAATCACGGTGTGAGGACGCGGAGAATAGAATGCGACGTTCCAATCTTGTACTCTGTGGCCACGCTGACAAACAAAATGAAACGTGGGCCCAATCAGGAAAACTGGTTCTTGATATGTGCTCTCGCAACCTGGGTCTTTCGCTAAAATCAAGTTTCGTAGAAAGAGCGTACAGGCTAGGTCGTTTCAATGATAATAAAACACGGCCAATCATTGTCAAGCTTTCCTCTACCAAGCATAAAGATAGTGTCTTGAGCGCGTGTTATAAACTAAAAAAACACCTGTTTTGCCGTCAGCGAGGATTTTTCACCAGCAGTACGCGAGGCACGGCGAAAACTGATTGAGTTTGCGAAACAACAAGGAAAGCAGTACAAGATGCGCTCGAACAAATTAGTCAGTGATAACAAAACATTTTGCTTCGACTCTGCAAAAAACAGTATGTATGAAGAAAGAAAGCCATAGTAGATGTGTACACGCCGCGCCCACCCCAGTCTTCTCGAGTACGCAGAAACACCAAGTCATGTTCGGTCGTTTTTACAAATATAAGAAGTGTTTTAACAAACCGCGATGACCTATTATCACTGATTGAATCATGCACTGCCGACCTCGTCATTCTGACAGAAACGTGGCTGAAACCCGAACTTGCTGACTCAGAAGTGTTCCCCCCCATAATGAATTATACCTTACACAGATGCGACAGATTAACAAAGAGGGGTGGTAGTGTCCTAATCGCTATCCACAATCATACTAGTGCGTCACAAGTTAATGTTCCCGGTAAGCTTGAGATGGTATGGCTTCAACTTCACTCTCAGTGTTCCGATATCTTGATTGGTGTGTGTTACAGAGCACCCGATCATCACGCTGGTTTCATTAGCAAACTTCATGACTCCCTCATGTTTATCTTTATCTTTAATACCCTTAAACCAAATGCGTCGGTCATCCTATTTGGCGACTAACTTTCCGAATATTGATTGGAACTCCCTGTCATCAGGTCATCAGTTTGATAATGAGTTCATCGACCTAGCTCTCACGTTTAACCTCTCCCAAATGATAACTAAACCAACAAGAGTTAGCCATCACTCTAGCAACATTCTTGACCTGTGCCTTACTACTGACCCCTCACATGTGAGTAATATCACTCATCTTCCCACTATTAGTGATCACAATGTTATACACTTAAACCTGCAGTTTGACGTCGTCATGAAATCATGCCATTATAAATTTATTAAAGACTACAATAAAGCTGACTATGATACAATTAATAGAAATCTGCAACAGTTTTATGATACTTTTCATATCAAAACTTTTATGAAACAACAGTTGAGGGAAATTGGAATCTCTTTAAAAACAAGGTAACAACTCTGACTGACACATACGTTTCAACCATCAGAATTAAAACAAACAATGCAAAGCCTTGGTACAAGAAAATCTCCAAATTAAGTGCTAGGAAGAAACAACATTTTAAGCAAGCTAAAGGAAAGGACAATACTGTTGCATGGGATAATTACAACACATCTGCTAAGGAATATAAAAGAGAAGCGAAAAATGCAAAGAACACATTTTTTAACTTCGACCTATTTAACATTTTAAAGAATAAGCCTAATAAGTTCTGGGAAATCATTCATCCTAAAGAGCATAAATCCATCCACCTGACTAATATGGATGGAACTCCCACATCTGATAGCGAAAGCGCTTTACTAATAAATACGTACTTTAGCTCAGTATTTACTTTAGAAAACAATGACAATATTTCTCTTAAATCACCTTTCTCATTATGCTATTCCTTCTATCGACCTAACATATTTGCATATAGTGAAAGTGATAGAAAATCTCAAACCTTCTGCTAGCTCCGGTGATGACCAAATAAATCCTAAATTGCTGAAAAACACAAAACATATCTCGTCCCAATTTTTAACCCTTATTTTTCAACAGTCACTGTGGTGATTGTTGAGTGACCCACGTGCGACGTGGCTGGCACTAGACACGTGCGGACGGCTCGAAAGGAATGCACGAGATAAAGACGTTTTTCTGCCTGGGAGCCTAGACAGGATAATCGCTCATTTCACAGCTGTTGTGGGCACCCCAACCTAGGAAACTATACATGGTGTCATAAGTGGCCACGTCACGCCAAAACTGAGGACCGATGGCAGAAGCCGCCAGACAGAATCCGTCAGGATTCTTCGCCTCCCTCCAGTAGCCGCCGCCACTGGATTTCAATAATTCGTCGGAGTGGCCGAGCTGGATACAGCACTTCGATCACTACAGCTACGCGTCTGGTATCAACGAGCGAAGTGAAGAGGCGCAATTCCGTACCCTGCTATACTCCATGGGCAAACAGGCAAGAGACATTTTTGCAACGTTCGACCTAGCAGAAGCAGACGCAAAGAAATTTTACATCGTGAAAAAGAAGTTCGATGAATATTTCGTCAAGCAACGCAACGTCGTGTTCGAGAGCGCGTGCTTCCACCGTCGGCAACAAAAGAAGGGCGAGACGGTCGATCAGTTCCTCACGGCGTTGCACGTGCGGGTTGAACGCTGTGACTTCGGCGAAATGAAACAGCGGATGATTCGAGACCGAATCGTGGTTGGCCTTCTCGACGAGAAGCTCTCGGAATCCCTGCAGATGGACGCCAAGCTTACTCTTGCGACTGCGACAGCCAAGGCAAGACTGAAAGAAACAGTGCACGAGCAGCAACACACTCTCCGATCAACCGATCCGCCGCCGTCCAAAGATACCCAGGACTCTGACCTGGATATCGACGCTGTGCGCCGCCACTCTAAGCTGCCGGACAGGAAGAGCACTATTCCGGACGAATCTTCTCTCCAAAAGTCGTGTCAGTGGAGACCAGCACCAGCGGTCCTTGTGTCCTGCGAAGAGCCAAAAGTGCTTCAACTGCCAGAATAAGGGACACTTCCGCCAGGTCTGCCGAAAGACATCTCGCATACCTAAAAAAAGGGTATCGGTTTCGGGCATCGACGAAGAGACTGGACACTTCTTTCTCGGAGCCCTAAACACAGAAGGTGCGAAAGCTAGATATACCAAAATAGCTCTCAATGGGGTACCAGTTTTTGCGAAGATTGACTCAGGCGCCGAGGTAACCGTAGTACCCTCAACCTTCCCAGGCATTCCAGGCCAGCTTGAAAAAGCTGACGTAGCCTTAACGGGCGCCAGCGGGCAGAGCCTAAATGTACTGGGAAAGTTCAGGGCCAAGTTTCAGTGGAAAGAAAACCTTTCATTCCATTCCGTGTACGTAGTCAGTCCACTGCGCCACGTCTTGCTTGGGTTGCCAGCGATTGAGTCCTTGGGGGCCGTGAAGTTTGTAGAGGACATTTCGGAGGATAAAGATCCCTTTGAAGTGCTGTACCCCCAGATGTTTCGTAACCTTGGCAAAATTCCCGGTGAATACACTATCCGCCTGATTCCCGACTCTAGACCATTTGCAATAAGCACAGCTAGGCGGATTCCCATCCCGCTGCGTGATGCGGTGAAATGCGAAATTGAGAAAATGGTAGAGATGGGGATAATCCGTCGAGTTGAGGGGCCTACGGAGCGGTGCGCGGGAATAGTGCCTGTGCTCAAACCGTCCGGAGATGTAAGAATATGTGTCGATCTCACCCAATTGAACAGGAGCGTGCGAAGGGAGAGATTTTTTCTCCCCACAGTAGATCAAACGTTAGGTTTGCTCGCCGATACGTTTTTTTCTTTTTCAAAGTTAGATGCAAACTCAGAGTTTCATCAGATCAAGTTATCAAAGGACTGCCAGGAGCTCACGACTTTTATCACGCCGTATGGAAGGTACTGCTTTACCAGGCTTCCATTCGGTATAAGCTCTGCGCCAGAATACTTCCAGAAGCGAATGTCAGAAATTTTGGAGGGTCTTCCTGGAGTCGTTAACCTTATGGACGACGTGTTGAATTTCGGGAAAGACAAAGCTGAACATGATGAAAGGTTAAAGAAAACCTTAGATAAGCTGGCAAAATCTAACGTCACCCTTAACATGTCCAAATGCATTTCCGGGGCGAAGGAAATAACCCTTCTTGGTTACCGCGTCAGTGCAGACGGCATAAAGCCTGACCCTGAAAAGGTCAGAGCCATCCGGAACCTTGAAACTCCTACAGACGTGTCGAAGGTCAGAAGAGTCCTAGGTATGGCCAACCATTTGGGCCGGTTCGTACCCAACCTAACGCACAAGAGCTCTCCTTTGCGGCAATTGTTAAAAAAAGATGTTGAGTGGGTGTGGGGCCCAGCCCAAGAGGCAGCTCTGAGTGCAATCAAAGACAGCATCTGCTCGGCTGAGTGCATGGCGAAGTATGACCCCACCCTACCCACTGTCCTTTCTGTAGATGCCTCGTCGTTCGGCCTTGGCGCAGTTCTTTCTCAGGTCCAGAAAAATGGCGACCGCCGACCTATTGCATTTGCTTCTCGCTCTTTAACATCGGCGGAGACGCAGTACGCGCAGATCGAGAAAGAGGCGCTGGCGTTGACGTGGGCAGCTGAAAGGTTTAATGAGTACCTGAGAGGGCTCGATGCCGTCTTTGAGACTGACCATAAACCATTGGTTCCGCTGCTGGAAACTTACTCTATTGACGTCCTACCTGCCCGCGTGCAGCGGTTTCGCATGAGGCTCATGCGATACCGCTTTAAAATGGTTTACGTACCGGGAAAGCAGCTCATTGCGGCTGACGGTTTGTCTCGTGCTCCACTCAAAGACAAACGGGTAGTTCCGGACGAACTAACAGTTGGAGAAGGGCACGCATACTCGCAGGGTTGCCTGATGGGGCTAGAAACCGGACAAGACTTTGTCTCCAAAGTAAAAGAGTATCAAGCCTCTGATCCTGTCTGTAAGTCGCTACAACGCTTATGTGAGAAGGGCTGGCCCGTGAAACCACCAGTTCCTGATTTTCTACGCCCATACTGTCAGGTGAGGGCTTTGATAACCCAGGGTGATGGATTTTAGAGCGCAGCTCTTAGGGGCCCGTTCCCGGCTTGAGCGGCGTCGCCGTCGGCGTCGCCGTCGCCGTCGGCGTCGGCGTCGGCGTCGGCGTCGGCGTAACCGCAACCCTCGTAACCCTCGTGAGGGTTACGAGGGTTACGAGGGTTAATCTCATGAGGGTTACCCTCACGAGGATCACGAGGGCCACGAGGGTTACTTACCCTCGTAACCCTCACGAGGGTTACGAGGGTTAGTTACCCTCAAAAGGGTTACCTTCACGAGGGTTACCCTCACGAGGGTTACTTACCCTTGTAACCCTCACGAGGGTTACGAGGGTTAGTAACCCTCGTGAGGGTAACCCTCGTGAAGGTAACCCTTTTGAGGGTTACGAGGGTTAGTAACCCTCGTGAGGGTAACCTTCACGAGGGTTACCCTCACGAGGGTCACGAGGGTTATGAGAGTTACCCTCACGAGGGTTACTCACCCTCGTAACCCTCACGAGGGTTACGAGGGTTAGTTACCCTCACGAGGGTCACGAGGGTTATGAGAGTTACCCTTACGAGGGTCACGAGAGTTACCCTCACGAGGGTCACGAGAGTTGCCCTCACAAGGGTTACTAGGGTTACCCTCACGAGGGTCACGATGGTTACCCAGGTCGTGACCCCCCCTGGGGTCACGTGACCTGGGGATACCCCCCGAGGTCACGTGACCCCCCGTTGACGTCATAGGCACTGATGACGTCGTCAGTGACGTCACTGATGACGTCACCGGCATCCGCATCGTCATCGTCATCATCACTGATGACGTCATTAGTGACGTCACTGATGGCGTCACCGGCATCCGCATCGTCATCATCATCACTGATGGCGTCATCAGTGACGCTACTGATGACGTCATCGGTATCGTCACGTAGCCCCAGGTCACGTGACCCCCCGACGTCACGTAGCCCCAGGTCACGTGACCCCCCGACGTCACGTGACGCCCCAAGGTCACGTGACTCCCACAAGGTCACGTGACCCACAAGGTCACGTGACCCCCAAGGTCACGTGACCCCCCGCCCCCCGAGGTCACTTGACCCACCCCCCAGTACCCTTCCCTCCTCCTCCTCAAGAGCTGCGCTCTAATTCGGCGTTACAGGGAGTTGTAAACGGCTTTCATTTTTTGTTGAAGGGCACGCGGTTAATTGTTCCTCAGGAACTAAGGAAAGAGGTTTTGCTCCGCTTGCATGATGGTCACCAGGGCATAGCCAGGTGTCGAGCTCGGGCTAGAGAATGCGTGTGGTGGCCAGGCCTAAGTAAGGAACTTGGTGCGTTGGTACAAAACTGCCGAGTTTGTGCACAGTATGGCAACCAAAGTGCGGAACCAATGATCCCAACGGTCGCACCCGCCTACCCCTGGCAAAAGCTGGGCGTGGATCTGTGTAAGATAAACGACTCGGATTACTTAGTAGTTGTTGATTACTTGTCACGGTTTCCGGAAGTAGCCCTCCTCCCTTCCACTCGTGCCGACGTTGTCATCGAACGACTTAAGAGTATCTTCGCTTGACATGGTGTGCCCGAAATTGTCATTTCAGACAACGAACCCCAATTCGCAAGCTCGGAATTTGAAACATTTGCATCGAAGTACGGGTTTCGTAACGTTACGACTAGTCCAAGGTACCCGCAAGCAAATGGCGAGGTAGAGAGAATGGTGCAAACTGTTAAACGTCTTATTCAAAAATCAGCAGATCCCTACCTAGCTCTTTTGGCTTACAGAGCCACCCCAGGGTTGACGGGAAGAAGTCCCGCTGAAATCTTGATGGGACGACGTCTTCGGACGAGGGTGCCAATGCTCCCCAAGTTACAAGGTCAGGTGCGCCCCGATCTGAAAAAAGTAATACAAACGGACCGCCGAAAACGCGAGAAGCAACGCAGAGGCTTCAACAAACGACACCGAGCGACAGAGCTACTTACGTTGAAAGTGGGAGATAAAGTGTGGGTAAACGGCAGGAAGTCGGAAGCCACAGTGGTAGCGCGAGCTCCGAAACCTCGGTCTTAGTTGCTGGAAACAGATTCTGGAAGACAGCTGAGACGAAACAGAAGAGCTTTATACTTTCTTCCTCCTGGTTCCTCCCACCAGAACGGCGGTTCGTACGACTTTCCCGTAGGAGATGGGGAAGACACCGACAATTCGGACAAACGTCTAGACGGCAGTACGCGAAGTGATATTGTTGCAGGACCTGCTTCAGGCGCTGCAAGTGTACCTCAGGCTTATGTGACCAGGTCAGGACGAATTGTGCGTAAGCCTGTCAGGCTGGGTTTTGAAGATTGACGTGGGATTCAAACTTTATAGAGGTTTTGTCAAATACTTTGCACCATATCCGTTTGTTGTCCGAGTTGTTGTTCGACAGATAATGTACAATTTAAACTTCACCAGGTTCTTTGTACATATTGTAAATTACTCTGTGATCTGTTTAAACTTGGCTAGCTCTTTTGTTTGTGTTGTAAATTACCCTGCTTTGAAAAAAAAGGGAGATGTGGTGATTGTTGAGTGACCCACGTGCGACGTGGCTGGCACGAGACACGTGCGGACGGCTCGAAAGGAATGCACGAGATAAAGACGTTTTTCTGCCTGGGAGCCTGGACTGGATGATCGCTCATTTCACAGCTGTTGTGGGCACCCCAGCCTAGGAAACTCGACAGTTACTTGATGTCGGCAAGCTTCCGTCTGACTGGAAAATTGGTAGAGTTATCCCTATTTTTAAAAGTGGGGATCGTAATGTTGTATCGAACTAACGCCCAATATCTCTCACCAGCATCTCATGTAAATTACTAGAGCACATAATTTTCTCTTCTATCATGAAATATCTGGAAAATTACGATCTGCTTTTTAAAAATCAACATGGTTTTCGTAAGACATATTCGTGTCATACCCAGCTAATACATTTTATTCATGAGCTTTACAGTAACCTTGACAAGAGATTACAGACCGATGTCATTTTCATAGACTTTTCTAAAGCATTCGATAAAGTGCCCTACGAATGTCTGCTACAAAAAGTAACCCAACTGCGTATTAATAATTCAGTAATCACTTCGATACAAAATGTCCTATCCGATCGTACGCAATATACTGTTGTAAACGAGCCCCGCTCACCCCTTTCTCGTGTAACGTCCGGTGTACCCCAAGCTAGTGTTCTTGGCCCCTTGCTGTTTTTAATATACGTTAACGACCTTCCTGCTAACCTAACATCTGAAATTCGCCTCTTTGCTGACGATTGTGCTCTATACAGATCAATAAGCAATAATAATGATCAAATACTCTTACAGGCTGACTTACTAATAATAGAAGAATGGTGTCAAACATGGCAAATGAGAGTTAATGTAAATAAAATGAAACTACACTGTAAAAAATGTACCGTAAAATTTACGGTCAAATACCAGGCAGCTGATGCTGCCAAACTTGTGCAGTAAAATAACGGTGCACCGTAAATCTGGTTTACGATAAATTTAAACGGGGACCGTAGAAATCTACGGTCGGCCTTCAAATTTACGGTAAAAAGGTTTACAGCGCGCCGTTATTTTTACGGTGCAATTTAAACGGCGACCGTAGGTTTCTACGGTCACCGTTTAAATTTATCGTAAACCGGATTTACAGTGCACCGTTATTTTTACTGCACAATTTTGGCAGCATCAGCTGCCTGGTATTTGACCGTAAATTTTACGGTCCATTTTTATGCGACCGTAAAGTGTTGAAAACTATGTTACTGGACCACACCATTATAGTCATTTGAACAAAGTAAAACATACAACGTAAAAAAAAAAGGTCGGCGAGTATTTTGGGATAGTTTGTGGCACTGTTCAACTGACTTTAATCGCGCATATCTAAAGTAAATAAGCAGTTATGCACATAAAATGTTGTCTGTGGCGAGGTCGGCTGCTCTTGCAGCACCCGGTGCATTAATATTCGTGACCGTGCTGTCAAAGAAAAGTAAAAAGATGTTATATCTATTTGCATTTCCATTTATATTCTGAAATGTCAATTAACTCAAGAACCTTTTTGTTTACGTATGTTTTCTTGTTTTTTATTCGGGTTCCTCGATCAGGGTTGATCCCAACGACATCTGTAAGAACAGATATACGTAGTTTTTTTTTTTGACAATCTGAGCTTATAATATGCGTTAAAAATAATGAGGCAATAAATACCTAAATTGGCCAGTGACTAAAGCTTTTGAAACACTGATCTTTTGAATATGCCTAAGTAGCCTGGCACTTAATCTTGCAAGTTAATAAACCTCCCCCTAATGAACTTCCAAATTCACATAGACACTTTTATCAAACTCATACCAGGCTAAGGACCGAACAGCCATTCACCGAATAACATATTTTGTTAACTTGTAAAATGCAAATAAAGAACGAAAGGGAATATCTGCCAGTTCTCAACTATAGTCGTTTATAAAGCAACACATTATAACATTTTACGATTGTAACGAAGGTTGCTATACAGGGAACCGCATTCAAAACTGTATAATAGATCATTGCTTTTTTTCCCTCTTTCTGCGCTAATAAATTACTCTCAAATTAGTTGTCTTTATGTTAAGCAACTTGCCTATCTTGGAATATACACACTGCAATTATTATGTAACAACAATATTCAATCGAGCCACTTTTAACAAGACCTTTACATCTTCGGGATATTGAAAATGTTTAAGTTCAGAATATATATCTCTACTGGATACAAAGCTGCACCCTTGGAACTGATTAATATTTTTGTTCTGTAAAAATTGAAAGTGGAAATAAAAGCCTTGTTATTTTTAATGAACATTTTAAGTCTTTTTGAATGAAGACTAGTCGCCAGTGGCGTCGTGAGGCAGGTACAGTTATTTCTTAGAGTATATAGCTCATCCTAAGTTATAACAGAGACAATGCTATGAAGAGAAAATTATATTTGAATTTTTTAAACGAAAAGTACCACTCATTCAAATATCGTTTGATAGCATGTATTCGCACACTACAAAATATATTTGAGTAAGCGAAGGACAGGAAACCCGAAATAAAAAAAAAATCAGACTTGCTTTTTATTGTACAATATCTCACCATAGCATGCCTCTAGCATTGATAAGAGCTCTCGCTGCACAAGTTTGTATGCAAGCAATGGACATTCTAAAACAAGGAGCTCAGTCTGGAGCCAGTGCTGAAATATATGTTAGATCAGATAAAGTACACAAAGGAACTAACAAAAAAACACACTGAATGATGCCAAGAAGCACAAATGAGCTCAATACCTTTGAATAAACTCCCAGGTGATGCAAATCTATTCTGTGTATGCAATGTTGAAAACGCAGTACGCGCTGAATAATACAGCCAGTGCGTGGTCGAACATGTGAATTTCGTCCATAACAGTTATTCCATCAATTGAGATCGAGTACACGCTGGCTGAGTAGATGCTTTTCCCTAGAAAAGAAAGGATAAAACAAAGGGCGTGAAGGCAGATATAAAATGTAGGAAATCGCAGAACTATAATTGTAGTTTAAAATCATTATAAAATTATAGGCAATATTGATTACTTGGGGTTCGGAAAGTGATCAGTGAATGCTCACCGTGAACAAGAATGCATGGGGAGATGGGTGGTGCATCTCGAATGATGTCAGTTACAGACTGGCCTTACTGACAGTCACCATCACAAAATTCTTCCAAATCACCGTGTAAGTGGGACTCGCTGCGAGGCTCGGTAAGTACCTGGCCCATAGATTTGTTTTCTAGGGGGTAATTTAGTGCCTCTTAAACGGGGACATGCGGAGCAAACCGGTCCTTTTGACCACAACTACGTCCTATGTACATACTCACCGTTTCCACACAAGGAAAGTGCTGTCTCAAATATGCAGATTTCATGTGTTCTGGAAGAAATGTGGTAGATTTCAGGTTCGTAACATCATTGTATAATGATGTTATGAACTAAATGATATTATGAACCTCGACTAAACCAAGCACGTTTTGAAGGCTTTCAGCAAGTTTGCCGACTATGTATTGTTTGTACAAGAAATGCCGACGTTGAAATTCATAAATGGTTTTTTGAACTGTTGATACCGCCATAAGAAGCTTTCCGTTGAACTTCAGCCACACACAAAAAAAAGGTCGTATTTTACGGCCGTTCTTTGTTCTTTTTTTTCTGCAGACAGAGACATTAACACGTCGTAGTTATCATCAGGGGATTGCATCACGTTAACAGCACCGTCTTCATTAGAATCCGCACTAGTCGACCGAGTCGAAGAGTCCTCAACCTGAAGCGGGCCTGCAGGCGATGCGCCGTCGCCCAAGAAACCCGTCACCCGGAAATGCGCCCAGTTCAAATGTGCCGTGAACTATGATTTCACACCTTCTGGCAGTTGGAGCACGAACACGAAACCAAAATACCGTCGGTGATGTGGCCTTTTAGATGTTTTAGCAAAGCCTCCCTTGTGTGGCACTCCTCTAAGCATGCTGGCAAAGTGCACTGAAAGCTTTCCAAACTCCTCGAAGCAAACCGTACTTACCCTTAGGCGTTCAAATGCCTGTCTTCTCAAAATATGACACCTGAAAGCATCATACGTAACAAACTAGCGACGGCATCCTTCGTCCACACGCGGAAGACTTCGAGAGCTGAAAACGTGCTCAACGAATTGCGCAACCAGCAAGCGTGCTTGAACATAAACTACAAATTCTGCAAGTAAACATCTTTTAGGGTGTTGTATTTATGCCACCGTTACACTATCCTTGCCAAGCCAGCAGCAGATTGATAATGAAATACCTGTCTCGAGTATCCAGTTGCCTTCCGCTCCAAATTTTCAGGTGCACAAAAATCGGGGAATGCCACGAACGAACGAGGACAAAATGGCGCGGAGACGGGCGGGAAGGCGAGAAAATGAACCGAACGTTCGCTCCTTCCACTTCTTCCCGCGTTGTCCCAACCAGTGTTGCCAACTCAAAAATTGAAAACCCGCAGTTGGAATCCCGAAAACCGCTAAAAAACCGCTAAATCCAAAACACAGCGCAAAACGATTAAACATTTTTTTTTGCTTTAATTCTTAACAAAGGTATAATAACAATATAGATCATATATCAATACCATCTGAAAGGAAGCTTTCCTTTTGTTGTGACTAGAACTTCGTCACGCCACGCCACAGTTCACCCAGGTGATCCGAAGCCAAAATTGCAGAGTGAGCGCATACGAACATGGCAAGGGACCCTTCAGCAGTGCGTGACTAGTCAGACCCGTTCAACTCTTTGAGTCGTCTGCTACCAGAGGAGAGAGGTGCAGCGGCCGAAACATGCTTCTCCGTTGCAGCATGCGCGACGAAATCCACATTCTTCGCAGATAGTTCCGTTAGTTCCGTTTTGAAATAGCGGTATATGGCTCGTGAGCTATCACCAGGAACTTCCAGTAGCCGGTCTTTGGGGTCTTCTAGCCAGTCATTTCTAAACTTTTGAGCGTACTTCACCGCGCCCATTTCATGAAACGGTGACAAAAACGTCAAAGGAAAATTGGACCATTCATGCTGTTCAAACGTGTGCGCACATAACAGGGAGGCATGTTCCGATATTCGACGCTTTAATGTTTTGATGACGTCACAGGCGTTACTCTCACAAACCAGAACATTACTGAGAGTAAGCGAAGACTACTGTGGTTTATTATCCTTATTATTATGGATGTGAAAGGTGCATAGTAGACAGAAAATCGATATATTTCTATATCTCTAGGAAACCGCCAAGATTACATAAAACCGGCTAAAAATCCCGCCGCCCGCAAAACAATAATTTATCCCGCTAGACAGAACCAAAAACCGCTAAGTTTAGCGGGAAAACCGCTAAATTGGCAACACTGGTCCCAACCAACGTTGCTTTCTTTTGTCGACGCTCCTAGCTCGTTGCATTGTTGCTCTACTGTTTGTTCTTAAGTTTTTTCGTTTGTTTTTTTCAGTTAAGGCAGTTACGTTCTGCGTTGGCGCGGACAAAGAAAGGAGGTGAAGAGGCGAGAGGAGGCTCTCTGGGTTCCCGCAGCTTCCGAAGGTCAAGCGTGGTGACCAATTAGCGATGCGCGTCTTTTCTTTCTGTTTTCTTGCTCCATGAAGTTTTCCGTTTCCCTCTCGCTCTCTTTTGCTCGTTTACGGTGCATTTCAGGTAATTCCTCTTCACGGCGTTCTTGCAGTTTTTATTAGCGTATAGCGCCGTAAATTTGACGGTTATTTTTTACAGTGTAGTGTCTTTCACCAGATCACAGTCCCCATCACTCTTTTCATATCAACTCAACGACACAATAATTGACCCCTGTACATCTTATAAATACCTTGGCATTCATTTAACCTGTGATCTATCTTGGGCAACTCACATTAATTTTATTTTATCTAAGGCTAATTCATCATTAGGTTATCTTTGGCGCAACCTCAAACTGGCCTCACCTGAAATTAAACTATTATCATACATAACATTTGTTAGATCTCGTCTAGAGTATGCGTCTTCTGTATGGTCCCCATGCAGCATTACCTAGTTATAAAATTAGAGGCAATTCAAAACCGAGCTTCAAGGTTCATTTTTACATACTACTCTCGTTTCACTAGCGTAACAGGCCTAAGGAGCAAAGCTAACCTTCACTCACTCTCATTTAGACGCATTCTTTCTCGACTAACCCTGTTTCATAAATTATGCGACAACAATTCCTCTATTAGAGCATCCCTCTTCCTTCCACCCCACAGTATATCTCTCCGCCATGATAACTCCCGCAAAGTTTGCCTGATTTTTAGTTTAACTGTAGCATTTTATAACTTCTATCTGCCCATGACAATCAAGGACTGGAATAAATTAACCGATAGCGTTGTAACCGAGACTAACTGTGATAGACTTGCCGAAGAGCTGATCAATTACCTTCAACTTACAAACATGTCTATCTGCTAATTTATTTTCTTCCCTTTTACTGTTCACAGTGCATACCGTTAAAAATATTAATAATATTGCGTAATGTTGATAACTACTTGTATTTTGTTGTTCTTTGATTCATTTGTATTGCTGACTTCCTCTCCGTGAGTGTTAATTTATTTTAAACTATGATTATTAGTGTGTTATTGACCCCTCTTGTATAATGCCCTAACGGGCCCTCAAGGAATAATAAATGAATGAATGAAACGATTCTCGGACTTCGGCCAAATAACTACGGCAGTTGTCCCGCTCCTCAGCTGTACACCGCCTTCGGGGTCTCTCGATTTATGATGTGCCATGAAGCCACATTAAGGAAACCGGAGAAAACCGAGTTGGGCGTCGAAGGTCAGGCCGGTCTGTCGCCGGTCAACAGCAGAGTGGGAAGCGGGGAGGGAACACGTTCACTGACTTCGGGTAGATGGCACCACTCAATATAATACAGCAGTTGTGACCTGCCGCTCGGAAGCTAGCGAGCCGCCTCAAAAGTCATGGTGATGTTGCCGGGCAATGAGCGAGCACTCTGCCTGGCGTCTCAAATGTTGCCCTTGCGTGCAGACACAAAAATAATGCGATATCCACAATGCAACGGTTGTGAATTTTATGTGAACTCATCCTTTCGGAGGTTCATAAACCTGTCCCGTGTCACTGTAGGCAAGCAGGCAGGCCTCCAGCACCCGCTCGTCACTTTCCGTTGTGCTTTGGCTGCACGGGCTCTAGGCCCCATCATGCTCCAAGCTTACGAGATTCCATAGCATTCTTGAAGGCAAGAAGCTTGTGCCGTAGATGGGACAACTGCAAGGCCATGCTACCGTTCGGGAGCTATTACTGACTATAGCGAACGCAGCGAGCAACTAAGGCCCATGTGTCTGCTACAGCAATAAATATGGGGCTTACAAGAGCTGTCACTTGCATCGCTTTGGCTATCTAATTGTATCATTGTCTAGCATTGGTTGTATTAGCTGTGCAAAGTTGGTCGATCGAGCTGTTGGCGCAGCTTGTACCATTGAAGTCAAAGCAAGCACCTGCAACTCTTATTTTTGTGGTGACACCTGACAATGGCTATACATCATTCAACTTGGGGCTTTCAGGGTGGCGCCATGTTGTCCGATTGCAGTGCTGTCTATGTGCATCTGGGATATTTCACGGAATTCGGCAGGGCGAACGAAGGATAGGGCACGAGCCAAGTCTAGGCATTTCGCCATTTTCAGCTGTACCCCCGTAGTGGGCTGCACTAAACATCTACGGCGGCCCCCTCCCTACTGCCGCTGTGACGTTGTTCGTTTGCGCAGCACATGAATGGCTATTTTGGGTTCAATATGTTGTCTGCTGCTCTTTTCAGTCGTTAATCACCTAGCATTGGTATTCCATTATTACGTCCAGAGAAATTTCACCTACTGGCAGCACTGCCTCCGGCCACTACGTCTCTTGCGCGAGAGGCTAATATGGTTCCGACGGTATACTTTGCAAAACTCATAGTTGGTTCCCTCGATCCTTGACGCAAATGCACGATTCTTCTTACATACGAAGCTAGAGACAACTTAAGATTTATCGCGCTTTCAATTTTGCTGATCCCAGCCATAGATGTCGACTATACTCGGTCTCGCAGGGTGTGCGCAGCAAAGACGGAGGCAAGGGCACGGGGGCATAGGACTGCAGTGAGCTTTGTTTGCATGAGCACTTGCGCTAGAATGGCACGTTTGAAAGCAACGTGCTCGTGCCTTTGCACCTGCCGCAGACAACTTGTGGGATAGAGCATAGGCAATGAGATCACCAGATAAACGCCAATCTAGAGCAGCGCCGCTCCCTGGAAGTATGGCGCGTCCACCTGAACGCAACTGCGAAGCAGTGGCTGTCATGGCCGGTCCTGGGGCGTCTCAGAGGGCCAAGTAGTGACGTGCTGGCATCGCCAAGTGGCAAAGCCAATAATCGCGCTAGCCTGGAAGTAGCGTGGCCTGTGGTCTGTGGGATACGAAGCAAGCGACGTAACAAGTGAACCCTTCTCCGACTGCAACTTGTCGAGCGCCTGCCAGGGTGGGTTGTTTGGAACCAAAAATATGGTCATCCACTCGAATTAGAAATGTGCGATTGTTATTTAGGGATATAATTGATCACATACAAATTCTGAACGCACCAAGTGTCCTGTCCCATGTACGACATCTAGAGGGCGGGTATGTGACTTATATGTCCCCTCCCTCTCTCTTTTGTATACACAAACTCAGCTCTGTTACGTCACACCGGGGTGGTGGCGTGTCGGGCGCACTTTTGGTCTGGGGCTGTGGGCGAAAGTACCCCATGTGAGACGTGTATTCCTGCATTGTTTTGAAAGGAACCAGACAAAAACCTGCTTTCTCGTCAAAATTCTGCGACTGGGCCTGTACCAAAAGAGTCGAGAAAGCTTTGAAGGTGAGCTTTCATGTGCTCGGTTCGTCCGAGAACGTGGATATGAGCCGTGAAAAAAGAAAACCAGACGCTGTCGGACCACGATTGCTTGGGCGGGAAGCACTCTGGGTTGAATTCACGGATACTTGTGGTCATCAGATTTATTTGATGAACATGAACGCCAGAAAACCGTCAAGTTGTACGAATCACCTGCGGACTACGCTCAACGCGTCTTCAAGTTAAACGGCCGCCTGATCGTTCGAACTGTTGTGTGCTCTTTCAAACGTTTCTGCTTGTCGTCTGCTCTATTAGACGACACCGGCCCGTAGACCAAATGTTGGCCTGGTACTTGCGATAAGAAGTACAGGCCTCAAGAGACTGAAGTTTGAAGGTTTGTAAGCAGGCTCGATATACACAGTAGGTACAAGGAGATGTTGATCATTGTTACCAGTGGGCGTCACTGACTTGTTATGCCTGGTTCACTTGGTCTGATTGTGCTTGCGATTTTCAGTATTGACGCCGACCATTTCAGCTATGATTCATGCTTTTGCAGCCCGGGCAACGTCGCAACTGAAAATTGCGAGCAAAATCCTATCATACGAATCACGCTTTAGCATACATTCTGCAGCGTTTGTGTGGAATGAATCGCCGCATGCCACATTATTCACGCGAAGGTTTTTTGTGCAACAAGCCTCGGTAATTTCGCTGAGGCCGCTGAAGTAGTCGGGCATTGCCCAGGAAGACGTAGAATCAACAATTCAAACGCGAAAACGGGCAGGAGGACTCACACCGACGCCAACAACATTGTATTTCAATGGTTTGTTTATGGGCGACGGCGAGCTTCTTGCCCACACTCCATCGCACATGCGCGGCGCCGGTGGCGTCCGCTAGGGGCGCTCCAGTTTGTTTGTAAACATAAGTTGGTGTATAACACTGCCACAAATATCAACAATAATGTAAGCAACCTTGGTTTTTTTTCTCGAAGGTTTAGCAAGCGCCGGGTTTCTGGCGGATTTGTTTTTCGTCGACGAAATGCCTCGAATATGCATAATCAATGTTGGCAAGTGCTTTATTTTATTTTATTTTTCCGACTCCGTTGTTAGGGGGTTCAATGAGTTCCGATCCAAATTGGTGCAAAGTTTTTTTGTTTTGTTGCCAGAGCAGATTGAACATGCACATTGTTTACGTGCTTGTTTCCAGTTTTCTGTTTTGTTTGCACGGGAGATGGTTGCGCGATTGTGCCCTGTTAATCTCTTCAATGAGTACAGCATTGCACGCCAACTCACAGTTCTAAATTTGCATATTTGCACCTGAAATATCCGAAATGTGAGATTTGCAACCGTGTTGCATGGTAACGGGTGTTTTGTACAGCTCGTTTCCCAAAGCACACGACGCACCTAGGAAAAGTCGCATCTGAGCGCTCTGGTTCAAAGGTGCGTCTTCTCTCCAAGTGGAATGATATGTACTGTGTTTCTCCATAACTTGGCAAAAGGCAAAGGCTGCAGAATTTCCTCACCATCACGGCAGACTGTTCCATCTTTTCCAAAAAGTACTGCTAAGGTGGCTTTGTTTTGAAAAGCTATTAATCTAAATATTTTTCTAACTAATATTAAAAGCAAAGCAATAACTTTTACAATGTTTCAGTCATATCGGCATTCGCTGCCCTGCTCTTCCGTTCGCCATGGCAATAATGGCAAAAGAGGCTGCTGTGGTGTATTTGCTGCCACAGTGTGAATGTGCATGCTCTCGTTCTTGCCTCTTGCCCGTTTGTGTATCACAAGCATTCACAAACAGTTCAATGCATTACTGTACAAGGTCATAGGCATGTTCCCTTTTGTACGTGTTTCAGTTAAAAAAGTAGCATTGTGTTGACGATGTTTAGACAGCGAAAGGTCGGCCTGCCTCGAATGGTGCCAAGCTTGCCGCTGCAGATGAGGAATTTAGCCAGTGCAGTAGGACCGAAAGCCTGCAATCTTTAACGTGCATCATGTAGTAGTGATTACACAAACGCGTACTGGTATGATCGTCGTCCACATCGAAATGAGCAAGTGCTGGGATTTCGCCCACGATCCCGGGTTCTGTAGCGCGAGCTTTCGCTCCACATGCCCGGAGCTGAGACGTGCTAGCCGACTCGGCCACCGTTCCCCCAAGTGTTTTAGTTGCGTTCAGCACTATTGTGAATTTGAAGTCATTTTCCTAGTAGTTCAAGCAGGGGCAATTGAAACTTCTATGGTACAAACCAACATTGTTGCTACAGTTTGCAAGCCGACTGAAAGTATGAATGCCTTTTTAAAACCATCTAATCTCTCTAGGCACATGGGGTACGCTCTTCCCAAGTGTCTTATTTTCACAGCAGACTCCTCCGGCCTGCACAGACGCCGCAGTTTCTACAGTTTCCGAAATTAATGTGAAACAGAGTGTAAAGGGTTGCGTGCAGGCCTACCCTCTTTCACACTTGAAGGGGTGCGTTGTTTTCAGGTGGCTGTAGGTAAACCTGGTATATGGAGAGGTTTATACGTTTCCCATCACACACAAAAGTAGTTATTTTTTTTCTTTTACTCGACTGCCAAATTAGCAGGAACAAAGAAAATTGGACATCATTTGTCTTCTGTAAACTCAGTCTCGCTGTCTTGATCAAGAACTAAAGGTTCGATCTCGTTGTTCACGTCATTTAGCTCTACCTTAAGTACCGTCAGTCGGTCGTGTAAAACGTTCGCATCTTCTGGCGTCAGCTGCTGATTGAGTCGTTCGTTGCACTCATTCATAAGGCGTGTCACTTGAGTGCGAAGTACCTTACGTTTCTTGGTGTACCGATCCATCGTTTGACTGTCTCGCTGCAGATGTCGCGTTCTTGGGAGACTCGTTTAGGGGTTTTCTCCCGGGTTTCGGCACCAATAAAATGTGGCGTTCACAGAGGGGAACCGACACCGTACAACGGATAGTTAAACATTTAATTTCTAAAGTATAGGTAAATGACACTCAAAGAAAAGGAATGCGCTCACAAGGTGGTGACGCCATCGTTCCGTCTCTTCGTGCACGTTCCAGCCAAGCGCCTTCTTCCTCTTTTCTCCTGATCTCGGCGTGCATACTTTCTTTTCTTCTTCCTATATGGGTGCTTGGTAATATTGTCCATTTTGCACTTTATGGTTTCGACAATAATTGCACTATCCCTTTAAACAATTTTTCGAACAGAAGACGAAGATTTTTGGCAAGGCCGGAACGACACTGACGACAGTCCCGTTCCGGAAGCCATTCGTCTCTACGGCGGCGGTAAAACCTGCGACGTCGGTGACACTAGAGACAGAGGAACCTTTTTTATTTTTATTTTTTTCCCCCTTTGCTTGGTCTTTCGAATTTCTGGGGTAGTTTTTTACTTCCAGAGATTTTCTCCCTTTCTAATAGAGGTGAGGAGAAAATTGTGTGCCTACCTCAGATTCGTTATTTCGACCTTCCTGGAAGGGGTGCGAAAAGAACGTCAGGCTCAACGCTCAACTAAGCACTCATGTCGTCTGCTTCTCCGCTTCTCCACAATGATGCCTTATGGACAACACCGTCACCACACTTCGCCATCGGAACGGCATGGCGGTCGGGCTCGTGGTGAACCAAGGACGACGACGCATCAGGGGCGGCCTTGGGGACAATGTTCTATGGCCAGTGTCCACGCCCTACAGGACGGCCCCAAGAGCCCGGGCTATGCCAGCGATGCAGCGGACGGCCACATCGCGCCGCCGCTACCTGGACCGTGCTCGAGGAGCACACCTCTGTCGTATGGCACACGAACGCGGGCACCTTCATTGAGAGAAGGCGGACGTCGAATGCATTCCTCATCAAGACTCGGTGAGCGCGACATCGAACGGGCCGCTCGTTCAGCGGCGCCGACCTGACCAGCTACGCCAGTACGACCAGCAGCACCGTCCACCATCCGACGCCCACGATGACGACACCGTCATCGACATGTTGGACGAAATTTGAGTGTGTGTCTGTTTGTGTGTGTGTGTGTGAGGGGGGGGGGGCACCTTGGTGGCTCCCCAGCCGAGTCGCCAGATTCTGGTGCACAGGCAGAGGGCTTTCCCGCGGGGCGGAGGAGTCAAGCTGGCCACGCGCACATCGGGCGCGCCCCCTCGGTAGTACAGATAGAGGCGGCACGCAGGCAGTCGCTGCCCGGAGGCAGTCGCTGCGCCGCCTTTAACGATGTTAGTATATTGATCGTCTCGTCCATGTCCATTTAAATGTAGTTTGTTGTTCTTGAAACCGCTTTTTCCGTGTTATTCCTCCGGGTCTGCTATGCAGCAAGGCAAACCGACCACTAGGTCTCAATATATATGCGGATACTGATCTTATATAGCTATACGGGATCCTGTATGCGGATACAGATCCTATATAGCTATACGAAATCCTGTATGTGGATATGGGTCCGGTATACGTGTACACGATCCTGTATCCAATAGGCTGGTTTAAAATTTATAAAGGACCCGTATGGAATATATATGCGGGGTTTTTCAATACGGTTGCCTTTATACACAATGTTTCCTAAAACACAGACACGTTCTCTTATGGACTGTAACAAGGCATATAGGGTCTTTTTCGCGCTGTTCCCACCAAACGTTCTGTTATGCTGGGAGAAAGGCGATTCTTTTCAGGAGTGTGAATATATACTTTTGCTTGTAGTAAATGCTATTTGTTATTTTTTAGTATATTAATTGACTGTAAAACACGTGTTTTATTATTCACGTGGCTGTATGGAGCGGTAACCCGCAATGTGCACTGCAGGAACAACATATATCCTTCTCAGAAGCTCTTTTTTTTTAACTTGGACCCCTCAAACAAACTATTCTGATTTTAGTATTTTAAACTTGGCACTGACTTTGCCAGCAAAATTTTACGCGCCGCGGCACACGGTGTGGTTGTGGTACCAAATGACAGCTTTTTTATCGCATGCTTTCATATAACTTGAACAGAAAGAAGACGGCAGTCCGTAGCTCTTGGGACGCTCCTTCTCCCAAAGCTCGCAATCACCTGCAATTGAAATATTCACGATTATTGAGATTAAAAAAAACTTAGTATTACTCGTGATTCAGTGTAATTTTTCAATTTGATTTATGCTGGTATGGACAATAAAAAATAACAAGGAAGAAATAAATTACAGAGGGAGACATAAAACAGCTTAAGTGTACGAACGCGAAAGCATTCCTAAACGCAGCAGATTCCTTCAAGCAGCGCGCCACGTATTCCTTTCGCACACGGCATTCTGATCCCCCCCCCCCCCCCCCCTCCCACTGCGCAGCCAGCAGTTCGGCTGGCTCCATAGCAACGATGACGCCGTTGCTATGGAGCCACATGCATTCCGGCGGTGACGTGCATGGTCGCCCACTGCGCAGGCGCGGCGAACCCCGCCGGCTCCACGGCTTCCGTGACGATGCGTCTGCGTGACTGTGATTTTCTTTTTGTTTTATTCTATTATTTCTGAGGCGCGTCCACTTTGCCCTTGGGCGCTCTATCGTTTTTCGTGTCGAAGAATCTGCGTTGCTCTGCTTTTGGCCAATGGGAATTCAGCTGCCGTTCTATCGACCAGTGGGAATTCAACTGTCGTGCTTTTGGCCAATGGAAATTCAACTGCCCTTTCGCTGCTACAGATGAGAACTTAGCTGCCGTCTCGCTGCTACAGACGGTTACAGACAACGCTGGCATCGCTCCATGGGACCACTTAATGCTTTCGCATTAAAAACAGCCAAGGCTGCCGACAAATTAAGATGGTTGACGAAAGAACAAAAATGGGGATATGCTCCCTTGTTGGTTCCCTCTCTATTCTCAGCTTTACCGTTACTTGGCACAGAGGAAACGCTACGGCCCCACACAGCCAGTCAAAGCGATGAAAACGATATGCGCGTGACAGCCCTCACCAATGTGCAAAAACGGCAACCAAGAAAACAAATTTTTTAAATGAACTGTAATTAGTTCATTTCAATCACAGATATTTAAGTGATATTAATTTAATTTTTATTTAAAACACTGCAGCGGTAAAGTAGTGCTTTGTTTATCACTATGCTTGTTTTCACTTCAAAATCTCTTGAAAAAAACAGACCCGCTCTTTGCGGGGCATTACTAATTTCCAGATTGACATAAATAATATACATGCAGGTTAATTTTAGATTCTAAAAATGTTCTCTTGTGAATCGTATATGCCACAAGAACATTAGAATTATTATAATTGCAAAAGACGTACCTGTGTACAGAGTACAGAGCAAGAAAAATTTGCTTTGATTGGTATCTTTTGATTCTTCTCTGGTTTTAATTATAAACTCCATTGAATTCTTTCGACTATCTAGCCCTACTTTTTGGTGCAAATGAACAGTTCTGTAGCTTCTAAATTTGAGTTCTGATACTTATGGTGGTACAGAACTTAAAGGACACCCGAATAATAAAGAACGGTACGCGTGACTTCATTTTTCTGCAGAATAAGCGGGAAAGAATCACGGCGAACAGTAGAACGATCCTAGGGAATGAAGGAGCTCAAAACACGATTAGACCAAATATGCCGGATGTGCGGTTAGGCCATGAGCAAGACACTTGACTTGCCCATTGTCCCCACGTGCTGTAGATGCTCCATGTCAAGTACGCATTTCTTGCTTTTTGTCGTGCCTTGACTGCGCGCGCTTGGAAGCGCAAAGGCAGAATGCTCCTGCTGGACGCGGACATTCTATTTCAGATCTTACGTGAAAACGGTCAAATATGACGTCTCATTGATGAGTAGCTGATTATTCAGTTTCTAGAATGCTTTATTGCTGAGCACAGCGATGAGCTCTCGTTTGAATTTACGCGCGAGCAATGTACTTGAATGATCTTCATGTGCTAGTTTATAATACATGGGATTTTATGTTATATTGGATTTCTGCATGCGAAACCATAATGTTAGAGACCAAGGATTGAAAAAGAATGCTTACTTGTGTGGTTATGGTAAAAGAGAGCACACGAGTCGTGGTCCGTCAATAATAGAAATACTGTTCCTACATATTTTTCTGAAAACAAATATGGGTGACTTGGCAGGTGAAATGGATATGCAAACAGAATGTAAAAAAATAACATTTGAAATAACCTACTGATATTGCCTATGTGTTTCATAGCGGTCATGAAGTTCGGATTCTTATATCCTTCCGATTTTCCTGGTACCATGTCATACGTTGTTGGTAACCTGTCACGGTTGTTAAGCGAGAGACATAATCGAATAAATGTTTTTCCTAGAACACCTTATGATTGCATAAGAAAATTACAACATGTGTTTGACGACTTGGACTCGCGGGAAGAGGGTAACGTCTTTATGGGGGAATCAAAATACCGAAATTGAGCAGAAAAACTTCCGAAGGTCACCCACCATATTTTCACCCTATATCATCCAATATACCATTTTACCTTAATGCTCCGACTGTCATCTTGAATGGCTACAAAGAGGGGTTTAAATTATAGAATATAATGAAAAACATATCCTAGAAATTATTTATGTTGAAATGATCCCTGAGGTTATAGGGAGCCTATGACAAGCCACTAAAAGTATAGATTAAAACGTTTACTAGATAATTAACGAGTAGTCATTTTGACACGATTCTAACTTGTATCCAACAATAATGGTCTTAAGAGGACAGTATTTTAACATTGCGCACTAAGGAATATATTAACATGCGAACAACATTTCAGTTTTTTTTTAATCTGAAGTGTTTTGTTTAAAAATGTGTATTGTAGTACACCTCCCCTTTTTCTTAAACACAATTTAAAACACAGTGTTAGAAATTTTATAGTCAACTTGTTCATTATAAAATACTGCTCAGACGGTTTAAACTTCTCAATATCTTCACATTATATTGAAGAAAATAGGTGGACGTTGCAGTATTTACTCAATAATTGACCAAATAAATAATTACTTTAGTATGACAGCTTGCCCTGGATTCTCCAAGAACAGAAGGAATTAGTTAGCGAAGTTACATTTGAGTATATATTTTATGTTTCTTGAATTTTTTAAAACCTCTTTGAAACAGAAAACAATCTAGTAAGGGTGCAGGCGATCTCGGGAATAAGAAGGGGTACAATTTAAACGTAAAAGGAATATAAAATGAACAGAACAACCTCCAAAACTCAGCTAAATCGGGCATTTACTCCACATAATAATATACCCTCAAACTCAAGGTCATGACCACAAACACAAAAGGACAAAGTCTGTGCAGTTCAAGCGCCGCAACCACAAGAACACAGTGTAAGAATGGGGTAAACTGACATGTCGGCACGCTATGGGAGGTTGGAAGAGAGATGGGCCTTAGAATGTCGACTTCTAATGTTGTCCTCATTCTTACATTAAATGATGGTGATTGTGGCGCTTGAACGTTATAGAGTTCGGTATTATGTGCTGGTGGTGATTACCTTGTTTTGAGACTGGATAAAGAGGGGACCTTGAAAACGAGTTAGGTGAGTTTGAGACACCGTCCTTTCGATTTTCTTTTCTTTCCACGTTATGATGTTTCTCTTCTTCCCCAGCCTCAGATTAATTGAACGTGGTCTTTGTACGCATTCAAGATGGCCGACGTGGAACCAAAGCCTTAAAACCGAAAGCCGTCAACGCTCCGCCTTGAGAGTGCCCATAATAAAAGCGGAAAAAGTGGATCGTCACTGCGCTCGTCGCTTTAGCGCGTTTGCTATCATCGGCTAAAAAAATAACGGTCACGCGTGTTTTTTTTTATTTGTTTGTGATTGGTCTAGATTAGGGATGGCCAGGCTGGCCTGGCCTAAGAGCCGCAAACAAAACCACGGAACTTCTAAGAGCCGCGGGGGGCGGGGGGGGGGGGGGGGGGGGCAAACTTAATTACTGTTCAGAGTCTGACTGTACGTATGGGGGCACAAGATTGTACGACTGTACTTATGGGAGTACAAGGCTGCCAAACTGCAAGCTGCAGTGTGCTTTATTGTAAAATCCTTTCTTTTTTTTTCCTGGGGAAACTCGGAGAGGGGCGAAGGGAAGGGGGGGGGGGGGGGGGTCTCCATACAAGGGATCCGCGAGCCGCACTTGGACCAGCAAAGAGCCACATGTGGCTCGCGAGCCGCGGTTTGGCCACCCCTGGTATAGATCTTGATAGAAATCCAAAAACGACGTTCAGCGTAGTGAGGATAACTTTTAACGCGGCTTGATTGGATTTATCGGATTTCAGCAATGGCTGTGGCTAGATTTGAAACGGAGTATAGAGATGAAAGTTGCACTGCGTCATAACCTTTTGTCCACTAAAGTAATGATGTTGGAGAGTCAAATTATGTACCCTGGTCTTGGCAGGATAATAAGATAAAATCGGAAGTGCGTATTTTTTTTCTAATGCTCAGACTCATGCGATTTCGTGGCCTTCCGCTGTGCTTTGCCAGCAGGTGCACGCTGGCATCTCACGAGACGCCGCAGCGAGTTTGCATGTAGAAAGCACGCGCTGGAAGAGGGACAAATGAAATACCTCTCTGCCGCTCTAATTTTGGCAGTAACTAGAGCTTGTATTGGCGGAACGTTGCTTGATGAAGTGCGAGCCTTTGTAATCATTTGTGCGCGACGTACGAGTAGCCACGTATTTATTCGTCCTTGCCTGTCCAACACTCAAATAAGATCTCAGTATTAGAATATACAAAACACATGCTTCGCCTTGCAAGATTTCTCAATCTTTTTAGACACTGACACTGCGGCAAATTTATCCGCTATTTTTGTAAAAAGGTAACATAAGAAAAGGGACACTGCAGCGGAACTGTGACCATAATTTTTGTTCTTTGGGCGGGTACAGCAGAGACTGAGCCCTTGAACATTATAACTTCCAAAAAACGCGTTAGTTCGTTTTTTATTCTTTTTCACGCAATGTTAGTTTAAAACAAAAACATTAAAGAAAAACGAGCTGCGTTCAACACCACGTCTTGCTGATGAACAAGCGGCCACAGGTTTTAGAGTCGATTATAGGACGAGAATAGGCTCGTTTGGTTTACTTGCACCTCTTGCACCTGTGCCAAAAAGTGTAGGACGGTATATTTTCGGTCGCATCTCATTACACAAACCGTAATTATACTTCCAGAAACTTCTCTGCTCCGGCGAAGAGGTGCGGATACATGGAACGAGCATAATGTCTAATGGCGGTAGGAACGGCAAAGCACGGAACGCGCATTGAGTTGCATGCATTGCAAAGGTTCGACTATTTTCTTCATCGCTGCTGTTGAACACGAGCCACTAACCGAATACTTGTCGGGCTCATGATTATAACGAGCACACTTTGACTGCCGGCGTACCGCAAGGATCTTAGGAAACAGACTGCCGGCGTACCGCAAGGGAGCATTTTGGGACCACTTCTTTTTAATCTATACATGAATGACATCGTAAATATTGATCAAAATGTGAGTCTCATTATTTACGCTGATGATACCAGCCTATTCTTTTCAGGTGATGATACTGATCAGATTATAAGTGCCGCAAATAATTTTTTGGAAAAGTTAAATGCCTGGACAAATTCAAATTCCTTAAAAATAAATGGCAGTAAGACAAAAGCCGTATTATTTAGATCACGAAATACAAACTGTTTCTATACGTCCATTCTTTCTCTTGAGTACACACTGTATAGATATAGTTGAAAGCGTAAAAGTTCTTGGAATTATATTTAATCAATACATGTCATGGGACGAAACTGTACAACAGACATGTCTAAAATTATCAAGAGTTGTAGGTATTATGTACAAATATCGCCACATCCTCCCGATCTCGGTTATGCTCCTTATATATAATTCCCTTTTCTACTCAAAATATAATTATTGCTTCTTGGTATGGGGGAATACGACTACTACGAGCATAAAACTGCTACATACTCTACAAAAAAAAGCGGTTCGTATTATATGTAATACTGAGTATGATAGTCATACTAGTCCATTATTTATTACATTGAACATTGTACAGATTCCTAATCAGTATTATTATAAACTTTTTATTGCATTGAAAAGATCTTTTTGCCAAAAAGAAAATATATTCATATCTATTTCCAACCTTAGGATGAGGGAGGTTACTTATGAAACTAGGTCTGCAGACGCATGGTTAGTGCCGCACTCCAGAACGAACTACGGAAATCAGACATTGAAATATATAGTACCTCGTTTTTTAAATCGCCTGAGTGAGTTGAATGTAAAAGTTTTGAATGAAATCATAAAAAATGTACGTTCCATGTTTGTGAGAGAGTGCCCCTGGAATTTGTAAACTTGGCTAAATCGATTACTTTTCCCCCTTCCCTCCTCCCTCATCTAATGTTGTTTATTTTTGTGCTATAATTGTGATGGTGAAAAAAACATGTGTATGTACATGCTGTCCTCTTTCGCTGCTGTGGGGAGGCAGAGGCTCGTCAAGCAACAACTGAGTTGCTTTTTTCTCTGTCTCCCCTCTCCAAACGGAGAGAAATAAAGAGCTTGAGTTTAATTAAAAATGCTCAGTTCTAATTCATAAGCAATATTTTGATATGGTCCCTTCTGGGTATTACGAGGATGCTGCGACTTCCCTGACACGATATCAAGTTTCGGAAAGGAGATGGGGAGAAAATAACGACCGAATGCTTTGGTGCTCTGGCACGGACTGGCCACGCGTTTTTATCTCTTTCGCGTGAACCGCGACTGACCCACGGGCCGGAGCTCGCTGCTCGAGCTCCGTGTTGCGGCCTTTGTTGTGGACTCCTACAGGTTAGCATGGATCGTGGGAAAACGTAGAAAAGTACTAGATCGAATGCTGGCAACACGATAAGATCAACAACAACAAAAGTAGCAAATTCGATGATGGTAGTGGCGTGATGTCGACATGACGGGTCATTTTGTCCATGAAACGTGCTTCATTCCAGTTGATGCGCTTGTTTTCTGGGGTGCAGAAATTTGGTTGGTGGACGTGAAACCGAGTGCTGTATCTTTGAAGGCGGGTTTTATGCGATCCATGGCGATAGTTTCTGTGCCAGGAGGATAGCCTCGCGGTGCGGGAATAAAAGACGACGACGAGTCAGTCGTTCCTATCTCATCTTGGCGTACAGTCCATCATCCGTAGACGCTCGTAATAGAACGATACATGGTGTCAGAAGTGATCTTCAATCTCCACGCACCATGACTGATCTTCCGCCACCAGAACCGCTGCGGCTCGGAGAGCACGCTGCAGAGAATTGAAAAAAATTCAAGCAGCGGATGGAACTCTTCCTTCTGGCTACAGAGCCCAAGGAACGTCGCAACATGTGACAGAAAGCCACTATCTTTCTGCACGCCGCAGGGCAAGAAGCCATCGAGGTATTTAGCACGTTTGGTTTGTCAGCTGAAGAAGCCCAAAATTCCGATGTCCTGGTACGGAGGTTCAAAGCCTACTGCCTCCCGAGCCGAGATGCAATGAGACGTTCGAACGCTACGTGTTCCGGACGAGGTGACAAGATAAAGGAGAAGATTTTGAACATTTCTACGGCGATATTCAGCCAAAAGCAGCTGCCTGTGGATTCGGCGACCTAAACGCTTCCATGCTACGAGGCCAGATCGCGTATGGAACGTCAAGTAAGAATATTCGAGAGAAACCCCTGCGGAAGAAATATTTGACTTTAGAAATAGCGGTTGAATGCTGCAAGGCCGAAGAAACAGCCAATGTCCACAAGAAAACATGAAATGACGCGGCAGTTAAAGGGTCGATTGAGGCATCGGCCAAGGTGGAAATCGTGAAGACAGTCAAGCAGCAGCAGAGAGACAAGTGGAGATGTCGCTTCTGCAACCAAGCTCACGCTCCAAGGCAATGTCCAGCCGACAGAAAGACATGCTCAAAATGCAGGAAGAAAAATTATTTTGAAGTATGTTGCAAGACTAAGCAGGCTGGCGTACATGACGTTGAAAAAACCAGTGAGGCAAGCTGCGATTTTGATGTGCTTGAGATTTTGTCAACCAGCAGCGTGCAATCGGTCGGCAACCGTGACTGGACCGTTACAACTACGATAGAAGGGAAGCAGGTAGAGCTTAAAGTTGACACCGGTGCACAGTCCAACCTGCTCCCACGCACACTGTTTATGAAGATCAAACAGAATCAGCGGCCTCAACCCACGACTGCAACTCTGCACAGCTATGGAGGTGGCATCATACAACATCTGCGAAAAGACCGGCTGTCGGTATCTGTCACCAGAAAACAAGGTTTCATGAATTTCTTTATAGTAAAGAAGGGCAGGCAAGCCATCGTGGGCCTGAAAGCATGCGAGCATCTTGGCCTCGTCAACCGGGTCAAAACTGTGAAGCACGAGAACCAGCAGCGCCAACAAGTAGAGCGCGAGTTCCCGGGTCTCTTCCGTGGTCTCGGTTGCACAAAGAGAGCCTACAATATGGTTCTTCGCGACAACTCCACACCGGTGATACAGCCAGCACGCGGGGTGGCGCACGCGTTACGTGCGTCTCTGAAGGCAGACCTCGACCAAATGGAGAACGCAGGTGTCATCGCGGAGGCACCAGAACCGTCCGACTGCGTGACCCCTTGGTTAGTGTACGAAAAAAAACAACAACTTAAGGTTATGCATGGATCCCCGTCACGTAAACAAAGCACTCAAGCGAGAGCATTTTCAGTTGCATCGAAGAGAGGAAATTGAAGCAGACTTGGCACATGCCGCATATTTTAGCCGGCTCGACGTCAACAGCGGTTTCCATCAAATACCGTTGGATGACAGTACATCTTGAATATGCACCTTCAGCACTCATTTTGGTCGCTACAGGTTTCTCAGACTGCCCTTTGGAATCGCTTCAGCTCCCGAGGTGTTTCAGCGCACTATGAGTTACCTTTTACATGGACTTCCAGGTGTGCGGGTTACATTGATGATGTCCTGATTTGGGGCGAAACGCGGGAAGAACATGACCAACGCTTGCGGGCTGTACTTAATGCTCTACAAGCAAAAGGGTTAACTCTTAACTTGGAGAAGTGCATCTTCGGGGTCACAGAAATTATCTACTTAGGAGATAAAATAAGCGCCGCTGGCATTGAGCCAAATCCAAAACTTGTGATATTTATAGCAGCCCTACCAACTCCAACGAGTAAGAAAGAGGCTCAGCAGTTGCCAGGAGCTGTAAACTACTTTAGAAAGTACTTGCCAAACTTGTCAACGCAGACGGAGTAGTTGCGTCAACTTATTCGTCAAAACACTACTTTTGAATGGCAGAAGGTTCATGAAACTGAGTGGCAACCACTGCGCAAATTTGTCATTGAAGCACCGTTCCTTGCAATTTTGATCCCTCTCGACCCACCAAAGTCTCAACAGATGCCTCTGCATTTGCTCTCGGTGCTGCCTTTTTCCAGCATGATGGAAAGGATTGGAAAGTGGTGGCGTACTCATCACGAGTACTCACAGACACAGAGCGTAGATATGCTCAGATTGAAAAGGAGGCTCTGGGAATTGTATATGGGTGCGAAAGATTTACCGAATTCATACTCGGAAGAAAAATATTTGTTTAAACTGACCATCAGCCCTTGAGCGCTCCTGCAAAGAAAAACTTAGGCGACCTGCCACCAAGGTTGCAAATACTATTTCTTCGTTTGCTTAAGTTCTAATTTGATTTACAATTCGTCCCTGGAAAGAAGCTGGTGATCGCGGACACACTATCCCGAAACTCCGGTGATTCCCAAGCAGAAGACAACACAACCGACGTCGAAATACATGCTAATGGAGTGTTTTCCACACTGGTAGGCAGCCGGATTCTGGGCAGCCTGCAGGCAGCAACAGCGAGCGATCCCGTCCTGCAGGAGGCAACTGCCTGTTTAGAAGCTGGAACTCCAATTCGGGGTGAGCTGAAGTCCGTTATGTGAGAGCTTTCGGTCATCTATGGATTCTTGTTGAAAGGGAAGAAAGTTGTAATACCAGCAGCAATGCGCAAAGAAATACTTAAAAGAATACACCTGGGTCACCTAGGGCTAAACAAATGTAAATCATGAACAAGGAACTTAGTCTACTGGCCAGGTATGAATGCGGATATTACTGCATTAGTCAGAAAATGCAAGACATGCCAAATTTTCACATACAGACATCAGAATGAGCCTTTGCATACACGTGAGGTGCCTGATCTTCCTTGGGGTCGGGTTGGGACAGACTTGTTCGAACTTGGTCGTAAACATGGTCGTAAACATTACCTAGTGGTGTATGACGCGTACTCCAATTATCCCGAAGTGGAGGAGTTGCATAACACAACTGCTAATGGTGTGACCTCCAAACTGTCGGAAGTATTCGCACGTCATGAAATACCATTAGACGTTTGCACAGACGGAGGTCCCAGCTTTCTGCAAAAGAATTCAAAGACTTCTCAACGTGGTATGATTTTATTCATACAGTGTCAAGCCCTCGGTATCCCCGCTCCAATGGCCTAGCGGAGAAAGGCGTCCAGGTGGTCAAGCGGCTACTCCGCAAAGCACAATCAACAAAAGAGGACTTCTGGCTCGGCTTGCTCAGCTACTGTACGGCTCCGCTAAAAGGCGGTCGCTCTCCAACGGAGCTTTTGATGGGTCGTGGTATTCGAACCCTGGTTCCAGACTTTTCTTTGGACCCGCACCGCCTGTTCAAAAGCACACCCAGATCCTCGAAACAGGTCGACATCTAGAGCCGCTGCAGCCAGGAGACACCGTCCGTATCCTAAACGATTGAAAATGGGCTACGAAAGCAACCCTCGAGTCCTACGTCGCTCCTAGATCGTACAGCGTCGTCAGAGAAGATCGCACGACGTTCCGTCGCAACAGGCAACATCTCCTGAAAGTTGACAAAGAATACGATTTAAGGACAACAAAAGAAAACGACGACTGGGAATCGGAGGACGACGGGAGACCGGAGTCACCTGAACCAGACGGTACAGATGAAGAGATAGAGGGCCAGGAAGCACCGCAAGCTCAGACGCAGCATGGGCCCTCATCACGCCGATCGGGCAGAAGCAGGCAGCCTCCACGGAGACTAAGTTATGATGAGTCGTTCCAGCAAATGCCGTAGTTTTTTTTTCTCATTTTTTTATCTTTCTTACTTTTGTTCTTGTGTTTTTTTTTTTATTATCTAGTGTGTTTGTGTGATCTTAATTTTACACTTTTTTCTAAATGCAGAGAAAAGAGGATGTACCACGAGGACAGCCTCGCGGTGCGGGAATAATCGATGACGACGAGTCAGTCGTTTCTGTCTCATCTTGGCGTAAAGTCCATCACCTGTAGGCGCTCGTAATAGAACGATACAGTTTCTGGATGGCCGTGCCAGTCAAGAGTGATGGTCCTGTCGGTTGGGTCGAGGATTTTAAACGGGCCGTCGTATGGTGGAATAAGGCTCTTCTTCTTCACGTCTTTGCGGACGAATGCGTAAGTACAAGTTGTAAGTTCTTGGCTCACAAATACCTTGGAAGAACCTGGAAACCGAGGAGGCGTAGGCTGGAGCTCTCGGATGAACCGTCGTAAGTCATCCAAGTACTGTGGTTGTGGCACAATATCCTCGGATATGTCAAACAATTCTCCAGGAAGTCGGAGCGGTGATCCGTGTACCAATTCTGCTGAGGTGCATTTCAAGTGTTCTAGAAGCTGATCTAATGCCGAGGAGGACGAATGGGAGATGGTCGACCCATTGAAGTCGCCCGTCTCGTGCCATGATCTATGCTTTTAGCTGCCGGTGCAACCATTCAACCATACCGCTTGCTGACGGGTGGTAAGAGGTTATGTGTTCATGATGGGTTCCAAGAAGCTTTGTTAGGGCAGCAAACAGGGAACATTGTAACTGGCGTCCCCGGTCCGTAGTGAAAGTTGAGGGGCAGCCAAAATGGGCTACCCAAATTTCAACAAAAGTTCTAGCAACTGTCTCCGTGGGGACTTGCCAGACAGCGTTGACACGGGAGAGCACGTCCGCTGCTGAATTTTCTTTGCCTTTTACGTGGCAAATATCTACAGTGAACTCCGAAATGAAGGCCAGTCGTCGAATCTCTCGGAAGCAGTAGGCGGTGAGGTTGCCATGGAAGGCAAATGTCAGAGACTTGTGGTCTGTCAGTATATAAAACTCGTGACCCTCAAGGATGTGCCTGAAATGTTTAACGGCCAGATACGCCGCAAGAAGTTCACGTCCGAAAGTACTATAACGTGTTTCTGCGGGCTTCAGTTTCTCGGAAAAAAAAACAAGTGTTCGCCACTGGCTGTCCAGCATCTGTTGCAGGACAGCCCCGGCAGCAGTGTCGGAGGCGTCGGTCATGAGACGGGTGGGGGACTCATGTCGCGGGTAGAAAAGCAGGCCTGCATTGGCCAAGGCTTCTTTCACGGTGGAAAAAGCTGATGCAGCTTCTGCGTTCCATGTGACTGCTGATCCGTCATGAGTTGATCCGTCATGAGTTGAAGTATTTCAGCACAATGCGGGATAAATCTACAATGGAAGTTGATCAAACCCAGAAACTCACGAAGCTTGCGAAGTGACGCTGGTTGGGGAAACTCGCGGATTGCTTGGCCTTTTTCTTCGAGTGGTAGGATGCCCATTGGTGCTACGCGGTGGCCGAGGAAGTCCAAGGCGTCGACTCCAAACACGCACTTCTTCGGATTGATGACAAGGCCGTACTGCTGCAGCCTGTCGAACAAATGAAGTAGGTGTTGTTCGTGTTCTTCCGGAGATGAGCTGGCCACGTGGATGTCGTCGACGTACGCGAAGACGAATTGAACTGCTCTTGTGACTTCATTGATGAGGCGTTGGAAAGTCTGAGCGGAGTTTCGCAATCCAAGGGGCATCCGTGCGTATTCATTAAGTCCGAACGGTATGGTGATGGCCGTCTTGGTCACATCCGCCGGCTCTACAAAAATCTGGTGGCAGGCCTTTATTAGGTCTACCCTGCTGTAGATGTTGGTGCCAGGCAGACCAGCGGAGAAATGGTGGATGTGCAGCAAAGGGTACCGGTCAGGTACCGTGCACGCATTCAACACCCGATAATCTCCGCAAGGTCTCCAGTCGTTCGGGTCCTTTTTTGGAACCATATGTAGTGGCGACGCCCAGTTGCTGGGAGACGGGCGTATGACCCCAAGCTCCAGCATGTGTTCAAACTCCCGACGCGCGACGTTTAGTCGCTCGCCAAAGAAGCGGCGAGGACGCGCCTAGATGGGCGGGCCGTTTGTGACGATATGGTGTGTCACACCATGCTTAATTGGCACCTCGGCATTGCAGGGTCGGTCTAGGGCAGGGTACTCTGCGAGGTGCCCTTCGTACCTCGAGGTCGCCGCCAGGGAACGCATCGGAGAAACCGTAAATGACGAGAGGATACCCTGTATCGTCAAGGATGTGTTCGCATCGGTGAGACTTCTGCCGCGGATGTTGACGGAGAGGCCAAAGTGTGCCAGGAAATCTGCTCCCAGTATGGCCTCACGAAGATCCGCAACAATGAAGACCCAGCGGAAAAGTCGCCTTATTCCTATGTCGATGGATAAAGATCGCTAGCCAAAGGTGGCAATGGTCGAGCTGTTGACGGCTCGTAGGGGCGCGGTTTGTTGAGCTTGCTGACGGTCAAGTCGTGACGCGGGCAAAATGCTCAACTCGGCCCCGATGTCCACCAAGAAGTGGTGCCAGAGGTTTGGTCGACGACGTAGAAAAGGCGGCTTGCGTGTTGGCCATTGTCACTCGCGGCTGCTAGTGCCGGGCCTCGGTGTTTTCCGACCAGGAGCATGGTTGCTGGAAGTGCGTGGCACGTTCTGCGTAGCGCCGGTGGTAGGAGCACAGGGTTCTGTTGCTTGACCATGAGGGTCGTCGCGAGGATGAACGGGCATGAGGCGAGCCTCGCCTCGTTTGTCAAGAAGGTTTCTCGCCTCTCGCCTTCAGGGTGGCAACAGCGCAGAAAAGCTGTGCTATGCTTGCCTTGATCTCTGCGATCTCTGCTTGCCAGGGCGGGGCTCGTCATGCTCATGAGCTGCCACAGCAGCAATATATGGTGCGGAATATTTGGCGGTGCGATCCGCCAGCATAGCAAGGCGATCTAGCGGCATTTCATCAGGGGCTGCTAGAACCATGCGCATGCATTGCGGAAGTTTTAGAGCGCAGCTCTTAGGGGCCCGTTTCCAGCCTGAGCAGCGTCGGCGTCGGCGTAACCGGGGGGAGGGTAACGTGACCCCCTCCCCGAGATCGAGGTCACGTGACCCCCCCCCCCCCCCCGAGGTCACGTGACTACCCGCAGGTGACGTGAACCCCCCTCAGTACCCTTCCCTACTCCTCCTCAAGAGCTGCGCTGCGATTCGGCGTTACAGGGCTTTCATTTTTGTGTTTTTGTTTTTTTACAGGGCTTTCATTTTAAACGGCTTTCATTTTTTGAAGAAAAAGCTCCCGCACGATACGGTCTTGGGGGTCGGTGACTTGGGGGCCCAGCAACTGTCGCATTTGATGAAGAAGTTGTGAACGGCGGCGGTCTCCTAGTTCCAGGGCGGTCAGTAGCTGTTGGATTTGGGACCGCTCGGATACCGTTGTTCGCTCGAGCAGGATGCCCTTTAAGTGATCGTAGACGTCCTCCCGGTGTGGCTGCGGCAGCACGTCGTCGATTTCTTCTGCCACGCCGCTTGGCGGCAGGGAGGCAACTGTTTCGTTTTACGTTCTTTTGCGAAGGGCACATATGGACAACCTTTTGTGCCGGAGTCAGGCTGAAGACTGACGTCTCGTTTATTAAATCTAAAACGAAATAAAAGAAAGGCGCCTCTGGTACGGGGCGCTCAGGTTACGCGCGAAGCGGCGGGACGGGGCTCCGCGCGCGAACGGTTGCTCTCGCTCGGTCGCTTTGGACTTTGGAGCTCGCTAGCGTCGGCGCGTCGGCGACCTCCATAACATCAACGGTGTGGTAGAATCGGGACAGCTGGGTAGTGATACGCCGACGGTGGAACTGCGCCTCGATTTGGGTGAGCCAAACTCGCGGGTTCTTTGGCCAAAAAGGTGGAAGGCGTAAGTTGACCGTTGCGAGGTTGGTGTCTGAGGTCTGCGGAGGTGTGACGTCGCCAGCGTGATAGTTTCCCTGGTCCGCGTTGGTTGACAGCGCTAGAGAGGACGACGGGGTTTTTCAGACGTCGGGTCACCATTGCTGGAGAAAAGAACGACCGAATGCTTTGGTGCCGTGGCAGGGACTGGCTGCGCGTTTTTATCTCTTTCGCGTGACCTGTGGCTGACCCGCGGGCCGGAGCTCGCTGCTCGAGCTCCGTGTTACGGCCTTTGTTGGGCTCCTACAGGAGATGTTGAAAGAGAACACTTGCGTTAATCTTCAAAGTAATACGTCCACAAAAAAGGCTTTCAAGTCAGTGGTGTGGCGTGCGTGTATTCTCGGGTTCCACTTGAGCGAGTAAGCTTGCGTAAAGTGAAAAAAATAAAAAATAAACGAGTATCATATCAAGAGCAGCTTGATCGACTGTCGACTAATGGGTCGTCATTTTAGCGTCACTGTCGTTTCTGCGTTCCCTCTTGAGTATGATTGTGAGGATTTTCAGGCATGTTCGCTTTCGCTCTTCATTTGGCTCCCGCACCTGATCCGCACTCCGACTACGTGTATCATCCTCAACGCGTCGCATAAAAAATAAAGAAAAAAAATTCTCGTTTTTTTGATCCCGTTAATAGCTTACCGAGCTTTTGCCATGGGGCATGCAGGTTCTTCTGCTATAAAGGTCGTGCACATGTGCTGGCACAACCAGGCATCGCCCACAACCTACAGCCAGTACCCACTATATATTCACTGTCGAAGTGAGAAGGGCAGGCCGTTTCTTTAGAACACATGGTCTCCATCACTCGCCTGCTGCCTTTCGCTGCGCTCTGGCGTCGGGGGCACGCTTGAGACTTACAAATCGTCCATAAGTTATCAAATAAAAAAGAATATGTACCTATGTTGCTTTAATGCATCGACAATGGTTTCGTCAAAGCCCCCCCCCCCCCCCCACACACAAAAAAAAAACCAAAAAACGTTGATAGTGCAGTGCAGTTTTGCGGTTGGTGTTAGATAAAATGTTTGCTCTCGTACATACGTCGCTGGTCCAAACACTGTTCGACGAGCGGAAAACTTTTGCTCTCATATAAGGTCAGCTGCTGCTGGGAGTGATCATGTGACTGATGACGCCGGTGATGTCACCACCGAGAGTTTTCGCGAAGGACGTCAGAAAATCTACCCTTTTCGGCTTGCCGGTTTGAGAGTAGAGAAGGCAACGTTGAGGGGGGGGGGGGGGGGGGGGGCAGGCGGAATTAGCTGGGTGAAAAAAATAGCATCCATTTTGCTTGACATGAGCGGCGGCGTGCGATCCCTGATGTGCTTGGATGATCAGAACACACGGTGTTCCGTTCAGATGTCGGAATTTTCAATGGCCATGGGAGCAGACGAGTTTTTTTTTCGGTTTCCTACCGAAGAACTTTGACTCTAATTGGAGAGCGGCGTGGGTTCGTGAGGTGAAGAGGGATGAGGCTTCAGAACCGTGAAAGGCTCAGGAGGAAAATTTGCATTCCGGACTATGCGGGGCTCATTTCGTCACAAGTAAATCGCTCAAAGGCCCATTCACACAGGGACGTTTTCTCTGTGTTCTTACTTGACGTGTTCAATGCACTGAAGTGCGTCACCGCCAGTTCAGTGCATCGAATGTGTCACGCTAGTTTGCTCCTTGTTGCAACGTATAATTAATGCCTTATTCACACTGACGGTTGAACCGAAATCGCGAAACAGTCGCGAACGCGGAGGCTTAAAGACGCAGTGCAGTTTCATACGCGTTTGATGATGAAAACGAGCAGATCAGTTTCGCAATTGCGATTCGAACGCCAGTGTGAATGCAGCGTAAACGGCTACGGAAACGAAATGACGTTGCTGCAAGCTCTCTATCTCTCGCTTCGAAAGCGTCCAGCCAGAAGCGCAATCCGTAATACGCTCGTAATGTCAAAGACCTCCTCTCGGCCAAGGATACTGCAGCTGCGGACATTGGCGCTTGGTGGCGTCAACGCGTGCAATCTCGCCTAGTAGAAATTTCGGATGATTGCATGCCCTGCGGCCTATGCTTATAACTTGCCATAACGTCATTCGCGGCCATGCCGGTATCCTATTGCCGTGAGCGTTCGGTTCACCGTGATAGTTTCACACTGCAAAACTAAGAGCTCGAACCCGTAAATTAAAATAACCGTGAGTACCCAGCAATGGCGACACCTGGCGGGGTATTCGATTCGCAATTATTTTTAAATAAAAATAAAGCTTTTTTTATTTCCTTATTTTCTTTCGTTTTTTTCGCGACTAACCTTGCTACCTTCGGTTTGCCTTTTTGTAGGGGATGGCACAATTTCGGCTTTTCTGTTAGCACTCTTGTTTCTCTACCACCAACGACCTCCTATCTGTGACACTGTGGCCGAGAAAGTTGGGCATTATGTCGATGTGTCTCAGGAAAATATATATATATATATATATTTTTTTTTACTGTTGAAATGGCATGGCCGAGATTTGGATTCTCAGTGCCCGGTCGGAGATTTTTTTTTTTTATTCATAACTTTCTTTAAAGAAAACATGAGGAATAAATGGATGAAGTACACATTAAGCAAATGTTCCTAACATTAACATATTATTAAGAAAAGCTGAGAAAAAAATATATATATATTTTTTTATTACATGACCTGCAGGCACTCACCATTTTACCTTTGTTCCCCCGACGTAAAACGTCCGCTCCATCAAATATTTCTCGCCGTCACTTTTTGTTTCTTTTGATATTTTCACTTTTCCACACTTAGCCATTGGGGAAGTCTTCGGTAAAAGAGGATCTTGGTTGAATGTACCTCCGACCAGATAAAACGTCTTAGGTTGTCCTGAGCTGAACAGCTGATGAACGTAAGTAAACATACGCAAAACGTTTAGTTCAATAATTGCATATATTTCACTAAGAAGTTTGAAAAGCAACAAAGGTGATTCAAATAGTTTAACACCATGCAGCATAAAATAGTAAATTAAGTTAATTTATTAACTTTCCAAACAATGAAAATAGCAGAAAATGTGATTATTCCGGTTCTCGATTTTCTATCCAGGTTACACTTGGTGAGTTGTGCTCCTTGAACGTTTCCCGCATGGAGCGTGTCGTCCAGTCTCCCGAGAAATTAAAAAGCTTAGCTTAAAGACGCCATAATCATGACGCATTTTAATCAATCATCATATCATCCCTCAGATATATTTATTTCTACATGTTGTCATTTTTATGGATTTTGCCTTAATCACAGCTGCGTCTTTTGTGAAAACTTGGGATTGCTCATTTTAGTAAGGTGAAAATAAATACACTTTTCTTAAAGTATGCCACCACTTTGGAGACTGTTTCAGTTGTGTGAGCGAAGAGAGCTATACAAGTGTTATATCCGCAGCTTCTGTACTCAAAAATAACAAATTTCTTGTGGTCAAAACGCCTTAAAAGTGTAAATTCTGAGGAAGTGACTTTTAATTTTTATCGAAGATGTATTTTAGTTTTCGGCGAAATTTAGAACAGCTTTGCCTTTGAAATTTTTTTTTTTTTTTTAGCAAGGGTTCTTTCACTTTTCGACGCACACTTTGTGTGGACACTTTTTTTTTGACATCCCTAACTTTCAGATCTTTTTTTTTTTTTTTTAAAAACCACTAAACGTAATTAAAACCCACAACTGCAGGACGCTAACACCAGACACATACACCAAGATTCTTAAATAGTTTGTGTTTGTGTCGTTTTTGCTACTTGCAGTCTCAGGGTTTGAGCTATGTCTAATTATCTCCACCAGCTCCTTTGTGACCCCCATCTCAGCCATTACTCGTTTATCTATTTTAGCATTCTTGCGGTAAAAACAAAAAGCCACGTGCGGAGTACCGTATTTACTCGAGTAATAGCCGCACTATTTATGAACAAGGCCCTCGCTCTAAGACGTTATCACTGTCCTGTAAACCGCTGGAATCATGCTGTCGATCGCAGTGATTGGCCATCCGCGAGCCCCGCGAAAAAGCGAACCCTCAGGTTCTCTTCATAAACAGTGCGGCTATTTCTGGAGTAATTACGGTAGCAGTTATATAAAAAAGGTTCTTGCGACCAGTGATCAAACAGTCTTATCAACATTTAAGGAATAAATAAACAAACTAAACACGACATTTAGAAAATATAGACATATCTTTTACTTTTGTTTATTAGAAACTGAAGATTTAGAAAAGGAGCATTTGTTGTGCAAACGAATACACACTGTTCTTAATACGCTAAATAAATGAAACGAAATATAAAAAGAAACTTAAAACGCAACCGCAAAGTTTTGAATCGTTCACAGTGGAACACATTTTTTTATTTAATATTCTTTTTTTTTCTTTTTTTTAAGTATCAACGTTTACGGCCCAGATATGTCAAAATCACATTTTCTCGATCTCGCAATTTTTTCGTTATGTCCCCTACTGATGAACCGGGGGTTTACTTCTTTGATATCACTTAGCAAAAGCAACAGACTGGATGCATATGATTTAAATGACAACCCATAAATTATGTAATATGTATTATTTCTTCACGTATAACGTACGTTTAAAACCCACTGAACCCAGCAATGCTATCTGGTTCTATTACTAATCAAATGAAAACCGTGCGTTTTAACTTTGTTCAAGGGTGTTGACAGAATAAATTAGGGGATTACACACCTACATCAATTTGTTCACAGCTCTCACAAGGTTTGGAAAGAATAATTCGTCCGCGCTTGATTCACATTTGTGATTTAGTGATAAACACTCCCTTTTTACGAAATGTCAAATTTGAATAAAATACAGACTCTAAAAAACTGATGTACAAATGCAAAACAAAGAAATACTTAAAATCATCTAGAAATTACGCTTGGAATATTTTACATTTTAGTAAATCCTTTGACAGCATCAATCGTTCGGATCCTGCTAAACAACGATTTTCTTATAGTATTCCTAGGTTTCCACATATTAAATCATATGTACGCTATCTCGCCCAGTTTCTGCAATTGAATGAACATAGATCGACTCATTTGAACGTTAGGTCAGGAAATTCTGAAGAGAACATCCTGGAACAACCTATTTTTTACAGTGAAGCTGTATACCTCTGCCAGCCAAGGGAATATTCGTGTAGTTGGCGTTGTAAGGAAAAATCTCCCGGCGAACAACTGAAGGCAAAATAGCATTTCTCCTTTGAAATCAGGTATACAGCATACAGCTCAGCATCCGTTTCAATAAAGAAAACCACGAAACAACCATCAACAAAACAAGCATCAAAACCACATGATAGATGATAAGGCGCCTGTGAACAATAGAAACACGCTTCCACGCATTCCGGTAAGGATTAGGTTTGGAGCTGCTTCGAAAGGGGTTGAAGTCATATGAAGCCCTCGTATGAAGTGCGAACCGGATAATGGATGGTAACGGCGCTTGCGAATAATGCAAAGCACGTTCCTTCTCCCCGCGTGTGTTTTCGTGTCGGCGTTGTCACGGAAAAAAATACTTCAGAAGATTGAAGTGAAAAGTACAAACACCACGCATACAACATAGAGCACAACATTCGTTTCAATAAAGAATAAGCATAAAACAAGCATCCTAACCATAAAATGAATGTCAAGGAGCACCTGAAAACAATGCGGAGCACGTAGTGCTCACCGCGTACGTTCCCGGTGAAGGTTACTGCTGTCCAAGCTGCCGCGGCGACGGCAGCTTGCGACGTGGGGGGCGACGTCACTAGCCTTTCATATGTAGAAGAAGAACCCGCCATTACCCCATTTCATTTTACGTCCGGGCGCAGCGGATGCTACGAGCTATCTCAGTCAATCCCGTTCTGTGGACGTGGCCCGTGATACGCTTTCCGCGCGTCGCTGTGCCCCCTCTCGGTCACCTGACACTCACACGGCCTCCAATTGGCTCTGGTGGCTCGTAACATCTGCTGCGCTTAAACGTAAGGTGAAACGGGGTATAGCAAATGATTTCATTGTTGGTCTAGCACCGCGATGAAAAGGCCACGGATAGCTAGGACTCCCGAGGAGCAGCGTGAGTAGTAATAGTGGTATGCGTTTTTGGGGAGGGAGGTTGGGAAACCGACTGTTGTTGGGGCGTACTTAGACGTCCATGTCACAGTGGGAGGGGAAGGGTTCTTGGGAAATAAAGAGGGGAAAAGGGGGAGTAAAAGAGGGGGAAGCGTGGGATTTTCTCGTCTTTCTCTAACCGTCGAAGTCTAATTTGCATGCAGGAGGTCTTCGATGGTCATAGCCATCGGCAAGGCTGGTTTGTATAGGTTCCAGTCGCCTAAATAGCGTGAATACAAGGAGCGGCGAAGGGAAAAGAAACGGCAGTAGGACCAGCGGCGGCGTGCTGCGACCGGCGGCGGCATTTCCTACAGTGGAGTAGGCAATCGTTGCAGGTGATAACACAGCTTCGCTGACCAACCACCTTCACGACGTGGATTGGAGCCCCATATTTTCTTACTCTACAATAACATTATGAACAATGATTCAAGTTGCATGTATATCATCTGTGCAGACAACACGACTATAATTTTTTTAGACAAATGTGAAGAGGGCCTCAGGACTAAAACTGGTTGTGTTCCTTTCAAAATTAAAACGTGACTTTAGAATACTTTTTTGAGCTTTCATGTAGAAAAAACTAAAGCAATAATATTCCACCTACGTAATTTGAGTCACAAAACCTTGCAAACACATCAGCTTCGTATCTTTTTATATTTAATTCGTAAACAACGTGAAAGAACTGCGTTTTATTATTTTTAACACGCTATTGTCAAATCATGCCATATAGCTGTTCTCAGAACTGTGCAAATAAGTAGAATTTTTTAACAAGCGCAGAGATGTTTGTCTACAAACATAGATACTATTTAATATAATTGGCTACTATATTCCCGATTGTGTTACTGTTGGATATAACGAGACAACATATATTTTTTTCAAAATTTTAAATTGCTGTAATGGTTGCAAAAAGGTAATAAGGATAATAGAATATGTTTACTATATATACACAACCTTTTTTTTTTAAATATGCAACGTTGTTTACGTACACCGTATTTTTGATTATTATTTTTCTGTGGCGTATAAATCTGCGACACATTCGTCCCAATGCAGTTGGTCTATTTTTTATTAAAAAAAATATGTATTACTCATCCGCATATCAGCATGCTTGGCAACTTCGAAAATGTATAACAAACTATGAGACGCAAATAATAGGTGATGCTTTTCCTCTTCTACTTAACAATTAATTTGATCGCAATATACTTGTGATACAAAAATCCAACAGCTGTATTTTTGACTTGCTTATATGTCCTTGTTCTTCGTACTTTTAAAGATTTTTTTTTATATGTATACCAGGGTCATGCCTTACTTTTTTGTATTAATGCGAAAGCATTTACTGTCCCATAGAGCCGAGCCGACGTCATCAACCACGCCAAACGGCAGCTGAATTCCCCTCTCCCAATGGAACGAAGTGAAGCCGCGATCCGAGGTATCCCAGCTTTCAAGCAGGGCAAGAAGCCACGGAAAATGACACATAAATGAAGCCGAAATCTGTTTGATATTGCAGCCGCGCGTCAGTTTTTAAGGAGCTCTACCCCATGACGCTGCGGGCCCGCGCCGGAGAAGAAACGGCAGGGGCGCGGAGAGGTTCAGAAGCGGGCGCAACGCCGAGAGGATCATAAGCGGAAATATAGTTCTCACATCTGGAAGCTCCAGTCTGTCTAAGTTCTGCCGGTGCCAGGAAACAGGACAGCAGAAGCAAGGCGGGAGAACGAGACAGCGTTCGAGTCAACACTTTGACGAAGCTCGTGTTACTTTCGATGTCATCCTAGTTGCTCTCGGCTCTGTCGAAGATTAGTCGGCGTTTTTGGTTTCTTCAGCATTAGTCTTGATTGTGCTCCCCCGAAGTGGCACTTCAGAACAGCGAGTGCACGTCCCTCGGGGCCAATAGGATGTTTCCTGCGTGACTGGTATGAAGGTCTTCTTTGTCTTGCACGAAATATTTGGTAAGTGCCGTAGGCATGAGATACAGAGCTACCACGAGCAAGCCGTTGTCGACCTTGGCGGCGCACAATTTACCAGCTTCGTCTGATGTGCCACAGAGATCGATGGGTACAAAACAGACCCGTTCCCATATAGATGGCCACTTAGATAACGAGTACGCCACGTTTTCATACGCGTCACTCTGTGATTTCACAACGAGTAGCTGGCATCTCCCTTCCTCTTCCCTCCTCATTTCCTCCTCCCTCCTCCTCTCATCCTTATCCCTCCTCCTCCCCTCCTCCCTCCTCTCCACTCCTCCTCCCCTCCTTTTCCTCCTTCCATCCTCCCTCTTACTCCTCCTCCTTCCTCATCCTCCCCTGCTCCTCCTCCTCCTCGAGGGTCCCGCGCGTTGCATCAGGGGACGTTTTGAATACAACGCGCGGGACCCTCATGACCACTCGAGACGTCACGTGGGTCGACACTATGGGGAGTCGCATAATGCAACGCGCGTGTCACGACTGAGACCCGCGCGTTCCATCATGGGACGTTTCCCATAATGCAACGCGCAGGACCCTCGTGGCGTCACTTGTTACGTCATCATGGGAAACGTCCCATAATGCAACCCGCGCGACCCTCGTGACCCTCCTGACGTCACGTGTGACATCATTATAGGAAACGTTCTATAATGCAACGCGCAGGTCACGAGTGAGACTCGCACGTTGTATCATGGAACGTTTCCCAAAATGCACCGCGTGGTTTACTCTGACGGCGACGCTGACGCCAACGCCTACGCCGCTCATGCCGGGAACGGGCGTCTAAGAGCTGCGCTTTAAAACATAAGTGTGGCCACCAATAAACCGAAATTGGTTTGCTTTGAAGATGCCTCCCCACGACTAGGGAAAGGTTGGTGAAAGGCTTTTCTTGACCCTCTTGCAATATGACGCGGCAGATCTCGTGTCATTGGAGCCAGACTTGTACAAATTACTAAAAAAAGGTAGTTAAGTTAAGTTACTGAGTATCGACGCCAAAAGTAATTGGAGTAGAGTAGAAATTACGCATTTGTAATAGTAATTGAGTAAACTACTAACTACTGTAAAAAGTAGCGAGTTACTTTGAAGTTACTTTCAAAGTTACTTTTTATATTTTTGTGGTAGCAAAATGAACAGCAGTTTTGATAGATGAAAAACCCTGCGAGCCTAAAATAAATGCAGTCTATTTATGGCTTGCGTTTTCGCGAAAATGATTTATTCGCTCGCAGAAGCAATTGACTTTCAAAGTTCTTGATAGGAGAGTTTTCCCCTTTTCCTTCTAAAGACGTCCCCAGCCAAGCTAAATAGACGTTCCACCGACGGGCTGGATGGAACGGCAGCGTTGAATTACAGAAGCAGGCTGTGCAGGGTCGGGTAAGCGAGTGTCGGCATCTTAGGTGTCCATGACGAAACATGTGAGATTTGCCTCGGGTAGAGGGTCTTTTATAACAAACTTTCCTCCTTTTTTTTTTCCTTCGTCAAGTTGAGATTGTTATGACTGGCCCCTCTTTATTCCGACGTCGTTCTGAAAGTACGCTGAGCGAGTGCATCAGACCGTCAAGAGTTCAAGTCTCGCGCCACGACGATGAGATCATCCGGACGACTGCGCGTCCCGTTGTAGTGCTAGTGCTACGCTGCTGAAAAAAAAATTGTTTTGGTTTAACAGAAGATGAACCGAAGTATACTTCGCCGCTGACGCCGGGCCCAACAAAACGATCTCCCAAGGCTGACTCGCAATCCTCGCCGGCGACTACAGTATCCTGACGCGCCTGACACGCCTGGCAAGTAAATCGTTTTCAACAAAAAGGAGGTCTTCCTGGCGTGTAAGGCCGGAAGGATGCGTAGTTGAACTACGTGAACAAGCATTGTCGCTCGTACAGTTGCAGCTGGAAGCGGGAACGTGTTCCCATGAACGAATTATCCGTGCCAGGGTCTGTGCGCGGGGGAGTCCGGCTTTGCAAAGGCGTATGCGCTGACGACAAGGCGACCATGGGAACAGGCGGCGAGCTGCGAGTTCATTCCAGTGGTGCCTCCTGTGGAACCTACAGCTTGAGTCAGAATTTACTAAAGACAGACAACACGAAAACAACAACAACTCTCGGAGTTTCCCCGTCTTTCACGGTTGCAGCTGGAAAGGCGGCGCCTGCGTGCATTAGCGGATTAGGTCAATACCCTACCAAGGCTTGTTAAGCATCTCTTCCTGGGTTCGTGCGTGCCGGTGTTTTGTTTTGGCTGCTCGTCGCCACATTGGCCCAAGGACGCCTTCCCGAACAAGGGGGCCCCTTGTTCGGGAATGCCACTTCATCTGCCGGCGTCTTAGTCATTTCTGCGCTCAAACTTTCATGATGGAAAAAATTAGCACTATATAATTTCGAAGGTAGTTAGTAATTTGAGTAGAAGTTACCTGAAAAAAGTAGTTAAATTAAACTACTAATTACCCAAATCATGTTGTAATTGAAAGTTGCCAAGTTACTCGAAAAAGTAGTTAAACTACAGTAGTTTGAGTAGAGTAGTTGAACTACGTCCAAGTCTGCATTGGACCCGTTGACCCATACTGAATCTCTTGACTCGCGTCTGCGGAGTCAGGAGATCCAGCCCTTCAAGATCCGTTACTGGACCTGCAAATCGCTGGGTCTTTTGGCTCTTTGGACCTTTTGATTCACCATGGATCTTCGAACTCTTTGGATCTTTTGGCGCGTTGGATCTCTTGACCCACATTGGATCTCTTGACTCGTGTCAGGCGAATCGGAAGGACCAACGCGTCAAAAGATACATTTTTGGACGGTTTGACTCGATGGACTTTTGTCTTTTGGAACTCTTGACCAGAGGCGGTCAATCTGTGCAGGTACGTGTGAACTCCCGCCGCTATAGCATATCCGCGACGGGCGGAGGGAGGGGGAGGGGGGGGGAGTGGTGAAAAACGCACGTTAGTGTACATGGGCGGAAGAGAGAGGGAAGGCAGCCTTGTGGGATTTTGAAGGACAACTATTTTGAAGAGGAAATACAACTTACAAACTGGTGTGCGGTTCTTTCCTGTGACTCAGCTGACGGATATATGATATCTGTCCTTGAAACGTTTACAAATATCTATAAACGGTGCTTTCCATACATGAAGTGTCCAGTGCAAAAGAAATCACACAAGCCGTGGGTTACTTAAGGGATAATTAGAATGATGAACCAGAAGAATGCGCTCTATAACAAATTTCTGCGTACTAGATATTTGACATCTTGTAAACCCTGAGATGGGGAACGATAAAAAAGATGGACTAACACAACAAAATCTTACGCCATTACTATATCTTTGGGCGTCCTCCTCGAATTTTAAATTCAAAGGAACATGGTGTTGTAAATGACAACCGCAAGGTTTAACCCAATACGAACTGTTTATTATTCTAAATCTACAACTTAAGCTTCGTTAAAACACAGAAGAGTTCTTTTTGCGTGGCTTCTTTCGGGGCGCTCGTTTTCGATCTCTCTTGTTCCCACACCGGGCTGTCGCTGTTGCTCGCGTCTTCCTCCTCTCTCCTCTCACCGACGTTTCAAATTCCGCTTCTTTTCCCGTCCGCTTCTTCGCACCCCCAGATGGTTGATGGCGGCGGCAGGCATCTCGTCTTGCTCAAGTTCGCCCGAGCTGGTGTAAACATGACGTGAGGCCGCGGGCAAAGCTCAGTCCGTCAGGTGCCAGTCGAGGTTACCCGAGCATCCACGTGCTTTCCTCGTGATCGGTGTTTTCTCTTTGTGTGTGCTTATTTTTCGTCTTGTCTGTTTACGTTCTTACGCTGCGCCGTACCACGTGAGATTTATCGCCATCTCGTTGTCGGTTTTTCTGTTTCTTGCCCTCCCGGGCTCCGAGTCAGAGTTCAAACTTACAACAATCTCCCCCGGAATGAGCGGGCACGGTCATTCTTTTAACTCCGGGTACAGATGTTGAATGGGCCGGCGAAGCCTTTCTCCCCCGGGTAGGATCAGCTTACATGCTCTTGCTCTGCCGTCCCTTCCTTAAATGGTCTCCTCTATTCTGCAGGTTTTCCACATGTGTCTTGGTAGACGGTCTTCCTTTAGAAGAACTAGGTCACCAACGTGGAGTCCCGATGAGGCAGTCGGTTTGACCAGGTGCGCTGACCTTAGTTCGAGCAGATACTCACGCCGCCACCGTCTTCAGAAATTGTCCACCACCGCAGTGCGGAATTTCCATCTTCGAGCAAGCTGATCTCCAGCTGGTAGCGCTTCCGTTGGTAGTCGACGTGGCGGAAGGCTCGTTAGTTTCCTCCCCACTAGGAAGTGAGCTGGGGAGAGCACCTCTGGTTCCTCGGCGTTTGCGTACACGTACGTCAGAGGGCGAGAATTTAGGACGGCCTCGACTTCGGCCAGAACAGTCGTTAGTTCCTCAAAATCCAGGCTGCTGCGTCCCAACACCTTGCGCAGAGACACCTTGACGGATCGCACCATTCTTTCCCAAAATCCGCCCCACCATGCAGCCCTCTCGACGATAAATTTCCAATGGATTCTGTGATTCGAAAAGTATGCCTGCACTTCTTCAGAACGGATGGCACGGAAGATTTGTTCAAGGTCTTTCGACATTCGTTTGAATGTTAAAGCGTTGTCCGAATACACTGTCGTGCTGATCCCGCGTCGTGCGACAAAACGCTTGAAAGCCAACAAAAATGTGGCGGAAGAGAGGTCACTCACCAGTTCCAGGTGGACCGCCCGTGTAACAGCGCACGTGAATAAAGCGATGTAACTTGCTGCTTCCTTTCCGTTGACGGCAGATCAAAGGTCCTGTGAAGTCTACCCCCGTGATGCTGAAAGGGTCGCTTCTTGTGACTCGGTCCGCCGGTAAGGGAGCCATGGGCTCGGATGCGGGCAGGTAACTTTGTTTTCGGCAGGCGAAACACTTGGGAATTACTTTCTTTACTGCTTGTCGTCCTCTGATGATCCAGTAGGATTCCCGTAGCCGTCCTAACGTGTCTCGAACCCCAGCATGGAGCAGCCGACGGTGTTCTCCAGCGATGAGAAGGGTGGTGAAAGGGTGATCGGCGGTAAGGACGATTGGGTGCTTCACATTCTCGCTGTTGTCACTGTGCTGCAATCGTCCACCCACTCGAACCAATCCGTCGCTGTCCAGGAATGGGTTCAAATTCCTGAGAGTCGATTTCCTGTCAACTCGTTTGTCTTCACGCAAGCTCGTGATTTCTGGCACAAAAGTCTCGTTTTGTGCAATGGTAAGCCAATAAATTTCGGCTTCTATCAGTTCTTCGCTTGAGAGAGGTCCGCTTCGTTTGTCTTCTGTCTTGGCACAATTCTTCACAAAACGTTTGATCCAGGCAGTTACGCGGATCAACTTGGTTGACGAGTTGTACCTTTCCAAGTCGAACACTGGAAACAGAGCTGGTGCAGTTACTTGTAACACCATTGCCTTCTTTTCTTCTGCTTTGTTGTCCGCAACCTGGCAAGCATTTTCCACTTGACCTGGCCAGCCTTCTCCATTGCATGGCAGTGAAACTTGGCACCGTTCGTTCCCGAACTTTACGGATTTCTTGAATTCACTGAGCAACTCCGTCTCTGAAGTCTTCGTCACGTTGTCAGCTATTCCGATGTGCTCAAGTTCCCAGAATGATCTGAGCTGAGCCGAAATTTCCGCGTCGTTTGTATCGGACACAGTCACCCTCATCACTCCAGTTGTTGGCGAGTAGATTGTCGCAGAAGTAGAGGTAACGGGACCCTGAAGTGTCCACCCGAGGATGGTGTCGACTGCCATCAGCTTCCCATCCAAGCGCTTGACTCCGCCGTTCACAATGTCCAAGAAGTGATCGGCTCCGATGAGAAGGCTGATTCCCTCCTCGCATGGATTGCCCCAGAGCTCCACGTCCGCGAGGTTCATATCGTCAGGCAGCCCCCGCAGTTCCTGGGAGGGGTTGTTCATGACATCTGAGCAGATGTGAGGAACCTCTAGGGCTTCTATTCTTACGGATCTTCTGTCGTATTGGCTGCGGAGCCACAGTTCCACTCGCTTGCATTTCGTTTTCGTTGCTGCATCTCCAAACGTGAAAATAGTCAAGTCCTCCTCACCCAGTTCCTTCAGGTGAAGCCTCCTGGAAACGGTTTGGCGAATAAAAGTCCGCTGGCTTCCGCCGTCAATGAGAAGTCTAATCCGGCAACGCTCTCTTTCACCTTCTGCCCAGGCTTGAGCTGTCTGCAGAAGTACTCGCGTTCCACTGTTCCTTTCTCTGTTTGTAATCTTGAGCGTTGACTGGAATGTCGTTCCTTCCGAAGTTGATGTTTCACCGGTGTCCGCTATTTCTTTTACCGTAGTCTTATGCTGAGGCTTGAAGTTTGGGTCGCACATGGCACTTGCGTGTCTCCCTGCACACTGCGCACACTTCAGCCACTTCGCACTTCTGCAATCTTTTGCTCGATGGTTTTTCTTAGTGCAACGATAACATCGGTTTTTAGCCTTCAGAACACGCTTGCGTTCGTCGTTGGTCATTGAGGATGTGCAGTCCGCAGTCAGATGAGCACCTGATTTGCAGAACAAACAGTTCTTTTCATCCAGGCCTGCTGCCATTGTTAGTACCGATGCAGGAGGAGGATAACGATTCTGCTGATCTTTCCTTGCACGAAAGCTTCTTTGATCCTCCGTTCGTGGCACGGAATGTCCTGACCCATATAAACTTCTTTCTCGGCTCTTTATCTCGATTTTCAGGAAGTCCAGGAAGTCTCTCAGCTTGTTGTGCTTTGTCGCTGTACGTGAGGCAGATCTCCGGTTGTACTCCAGGCTCAGATCGGCCGGCACGACCTTTCGAAGAACGGTAAGTAGCATCGTTCCATAGGTATCCGATTGAACCCCCAGGGCGTCAAGACTTCGAACTCCCGTCTCCACTTCATCGTATAACGCTCTGAGTGCAGTGACGTTCCTGGAGTCATGGACTGGTTTGATCTCTAGAAGTCGTGACAGATGGCATTCGATGATCAGCTCTTGTTGACCAAACCTTTCCTTCAGGATGTCGATTGCAACTTCATAGTTCTCCGCAGTAACTGCGAGTCCCTCAATTGCCGCAGCAGCTTTTCCGGTCAGGTAGCTTTTGAGGTACTTGAACTTGTCGATTTCCGAGAGAGTTTCGTTCTGGTGAATGGTACAGTCAAATTGGCTCCAAAATCCTTGCCATGCTCGTATGTCCCCTTGGAATTTCGTTATCTCAAGTTTCGGGAGCTTCACTGTCGTAGTCATCCGTCCTTGATTTGCAATAGTTTTGACGGCCGTGTTCTGCATCGAAGATAACCTGGCAGCGGCTTGTTCACGTTCTGTCAGCTTGTTTCGCAATCGCGTCTTCGTTACGCTGATTCTTTCATGGTAAACTTCCGCGCCTGTCATCTCCTCTTCTATCGATTCGCAGTCCACGACTTCTTCCATCTCACGGTCCAGTTCCTTTAACGTTGACTCTTTGGACACCAGAAGTTCAAACTTTTCTTGAAGCTCACCCGTATGCGTGTCTTCCGTGGCCAGCAGAACGTCGGTTTCGTTCAGGAGTTTCGTTGTTGACGTTCGGACCACTGCTCTTCTGCGTCTTAGTCGGTCGATTGTAGCTTGAGTTGCCATTTCTTCGTTCGGGGGTTTTGTTGGCGGTTAATCCCGGGTTTTCGGCACCAGAAAGTTTTGTTGTAAATGACAACCGCAAGGTTTAACCCAATACGAACTGTTTATTATTCTAAATCTACAACTTAAGCTTCGTTAAAACACAGAAGAGTTCTTTTTGCGTGGCTTCTTTCGGGGCGCTCGTTTTCGATCTCTCTTGTTCCCACACCGGGCTGTCGCTGTTGCTCGCGTCTTCCTCCTCTCTCCTCTCACCGACGTTTCAAATTCCGCTTCTTTTCCCGTCCGCTTCTTCGCACCCCCAGATGGTTGATGGCGGCGGCAGGCATCTCGTCTTGCTCAAGTTCGCCCGAGCTGGTGTAAACATGACGTGAGGCCGCGGGCAAAGATCAGTCCGTCAGGTGCCAGTCGAGGTTACCCGAGCATCCACGTGCTTTCCTCGTGATCGGTGTTTTCTCTTTGTGTGTGCTTATTTTTCGTCTTGTCTGTTTACGTTCTTACGCTGCGCCCTACCACGTGAGATTTATCGCCATCTCGTTGTCGGTTTTTCTGTTTCTTGCCCTCCCGGGCTCCGAGTCAGAGTTCAAACTTACAACACATGGTAACAAGCCATCTTCGAAAATCAAAGCCTGCACGCCATTACTATATCTTTCAGGTTGAAGCTAGAACGGATATCATTTGAAAAAAAGTGAACATGTTGGTTAAACCTCGCTCTGGTAGTGACTCAATTAATACGATCACTGTAAACGGGAGTGCAACACTGTCGCCGGATTGGCTGACAGATTCAACGATCATTTCGTGGACTTAGCTAATAGCGTTCACTCTGTCAACGCTTGTTACCTAGTTGATAAAATTTCGGAGAGTGTTTTCTTCTGCCCACTGACAACAGTGAATTAATATCAGTATTTAACAATTTAGAAACAGTAAAATTAACGACGTGCATGGCATACAGATCGGGCCTGTAAAGCGTGAAATTCGTTCTATCCTCGTTTGTTTGACTCATATTTGTAACCTCGCCCTTTCAGGATGAGGTGTTTCCTAAAAAAATGCAAGTGGTCCAAGGTGTCCGGCCTCCACAAGGCAGGGATAAGAAAGACGTGGGTAATGACAGGTCTTTGTCTGTGCTGCCGGTGTTCTCTAAAGGACTAGAAAGATTATGCACATGAGTCTGTATACTTTCTTTGAAAAATACTAAATTATCACCCCTTGTCAATTTGGTTTCCGAAAGGGGTACTCGACCGAGTTGGCGTTACTAAAACACAAAGAATTGATACTAACCAATATCGAAGCAAACTGCTAACATTAGGCATATTTATCGATTTTTCGAAGGCATTCAATCGCCTGCACCATCAATCGTTACTGCAGAAAGTGGACCTTTGTGGCATCAGGGGTCTACCCTGAACCTATTTGAAAGCTATTTACAAAACCGTTATTAGTACGTTGAAACTGACGCAGGGGAGTATTCCCGGGCCCCTTCTTTTGAATTTCTTTTATAAATGACATATTGAACTTAGATAATACAGTCAACTACATAAACACGCAGATGATACAAGCTTTTTTTTTTTTCTGGAAATAGCATTGACGTCATTATAGGAAGAGCGAATAAATTCTTGCGGGGTTTAAAGGTTTGGACCATCGCAAATTTATTAACAATAAATGTTGCAAAAACTAAGGCAAAAGTTTTCCGCGCAAAAAATACAAGCTGCACCAACAACCTGCCGGGAAAGCTCTCTCTCTTGCCTCGCGAGATGTGGATATTGTAACGTATGCTAAGGTGCTTGACGAAATTATAAAGCTCTCAAAGTTCGTAGGCGCTTTGTATAAATACCATAATATTTAACATTCTGGATAATCCTGCTTTTATATCACGCCCTTTGCTGCTGACATTTCTACTACTGTTTCCTGGTTTGGGGTACCACTACGAAAACGAACGTCCAGAGACTTTTTTCATAATGCAAACGAAAGCAATGCGAATGAAATATAATGTACCGTATAATCACTCCACGAAATCTTTGTTTAAAAAAACTAACGCGTCAAAAATCACGAAATAATATTGTTATATGCTTTCATGTCATATAAAATACCATTAAACAACCATGAGAGCGTTTTTAATTCAGCCTCAGGTTTGGAGGCGCGGGACGCAAGATACAGCACTCGCCATTCTCGAAATCGGGCCGCACCGCGCTTCAGAACCAATTACGGTGATCAGAGACTGGCTTTTACTTTCCGAGGAATTTTAAATAACCTTCAAGCAAAGGCAATTTCCGTGGCAAACACAAGCGAAAAGAAATTTCGTGGCCTATTTGAGTGATCCATTGAATAAGTGTTGATGTGTTGAAGGTATATAGACAGTTGCGTATATATTTTTGAAAGTCAATGTGCAATGCTGTGTGCTCATTACTAAACTGTCGGAGCGAGCGTGTGCAACACTCAAGTATGTTTACCTTGCTTAACCTTTGCACTAGCTGTATATATTGACACCGTTGTTCTGTATAAACACTCGATTACGCTTCTTTATGTATGTTAAATTGATCATTCACTCATAAGTTGAGCTTCCTCTGCGGATGCTAAAGGGAGGGGGGGATTCGTCAAGTAGCGACATGCTATTTTTTTCCTTAGGCTTCCTCTCTCAGATTGAGAGAAAACAAAATTTATTAATTGATTGACTTCGAGGGGCAGAATGTAACAAAACCAACTGCTTCTCCAGCCTTCCTTTGTCCTTTTCTAGGCTAACAGGGAAGCGAAAAGCGCATCACTGCCGCACCCACCTCACTCCGCTCCCGCGCAAAGTATGCTACCGCCTTGCCTTGATTGGTTACGGTAAAAACACAGCTTTATCTGGCTTTGGGAATGTTTAATATAGGGCGGTTTTAACCTGCTCATAAAACGTTGCCCGAAACAGTCCGGAAGGCGGAACTGACGTCCCCAGTGACATCAACTGTGACGCATTCCCCGTAACCGGGGCCGAGACGGCAAGCTCAACATATTGATCTCAGTCGCACACGGACGCCGCGGGGAAAGCCGGATTTTCGCAGTAGCCGATGAGGGGAAGGGGTCTACCCTCATCGCTCTCCTCCCAAACCTTTGGCGGACCAGGGTGAGGGGTGGGCTTATCGCTTCACTCAATAATCGCTTTTTCGCCATTTTTTTCGCCACTGCCATCCGTCTAATGTACGTTTTTTTTCTTTCCATCTCAACCCGCCTGCCGTCTCTCCATCCGTTGCCAAATGCGCTGACTGCGTGTCTACCTCTTTCAGCCGATTTCGCAGACATGTACCCTTCCCGCATGGGTAAGCCAGAAAAAAAAAAGTTCCGTACCACAGGATATTTCGGACGACGGTTTGCGGGCTGATTTGAAACGCCCTTTAACGGTGTTCGTTTTTCTGATATTTTTTCCCTAAACTGCCATGGCGTGAAGACGAAAAAAAAAAGCTTATTAGGTGATAAACGTGAAGGAACAGTTTTCAGCTGTATTTATTGAAACTACAAAATATTTACCCCTCGCGCCTCTCAGTCCAGACGCTGCCGACAATAAGAGTTGATGGGACCAGTCACTCAGCATCAAATGGGTGTGTGTTCTATCATTGCTGAGCCAATCATAAAAAAAAAAGAAAACGAATGAAGTGCGATTCTGACGCTGTTTGACTGGTCCTTTTAGCTCGTAGCTTCGGCTACGTCTGGATTTAAGCTCCAACAAAGTTAGGTGGTTTCTGAAAAACAGAGTTTTAGGTGTTAAGGATGTTTCTCAGCTCTACAAGCGAGTGGAGTGTCATAACAAAATTACCTTTCCCCCCCCCCCCCCCCCAAACTCGGGCGTTATTGCATAAACAAACTCTAGTACGATTTATTTTATTTAATAATGCATCCTCAAGTACATACGGCTCTACAAAGGAGTGAACGATAAAAACAAAGGGAACGGATTGGGAAATAAACACAAAATCATGGTTCCATAGAGAACAAAACTCAAAGAAGGGCACTTCTGAAAACAGCCGGTGCATAAATTGTTGCAATTTTTTTTTCTTGGGAAAGGGGGGGGGGGGGGCGGGGGATGGAAGGAGGGGATGGGGGGGTTACATTTTACAAAAGTACAAAGAATGAACAAGCGAATAAACAGATTATTTCCTACAGAAACGCGCCAACCTTGTCTTGGGGATCTAGGCGATGGAACTACCACGGGCATTTTAAAACGTCATGACGCCGAAAAAAATGATGACGAGTTTTGTAAAAAAAAAAAAAAAAAAAGACATGAAGGCGATTAATTGTCACACCAAACCCAAGCAGAATTTTCGGGCGTTAATTTAGGTAAGAATTTGTCATACAGACGTTTCCCATCAATCTTCATCATTGTTTGTATTCATACGCTTCTTTATTTAATTAACTGCAGTATAAATAAATGTACAGTTCACGACACTGTTAGCGCTAGTTTTGTGGCTTTTTTTCGGCATAACGGATTGCCACTAAAACTGCTATACCGATTAAACGTGCTCAGGTGGGGTATTAACTTATGGGGTTATTGTGATCCACGCCGCTACCATTTTGAAGTAAAATGCGAAAACGCGCCGAACGTATGTTCAATGCCTGTAGTGCTAACGTTTAAGATTATTGTAATTATATTAATTCTTTGCATTCCCTGGTGTTTTTTTTTTTCTCGTGGAAGGAAGTAAATCTTTATTCATTTAAATGCCCCCACTTTCGTCCGAACATTAACGTATTTAATTAACGTTCAAAGAGTGTGAGCATACGATGAACA